>NC_051234.1:23497480-23849980 GCF_015220715.1 Pygocentrus nattereri | reverse complement strand
TGGATAAGTTCTATTTGAATGGTGTTTAAATGTAACAGGTATTCTAGCCCGGGTGTGTCTAGTGTAATTAATCCAAGTTTATCGCCTCAGTTTGGTTGGCTGGTTGAGCAACTAAGGGGGCAGTTACTTTTTTGCACCGTGCCAGCGTGTTTTGTGTTTTTCCATGTTGTCTTTGTGTGAAATTAAATTTAGTTGGAAGACCTGAAACAACAAATAGTGACAAATATGCAAAAATAAGACACACGTTCGCTTTTGAACTTTTTTGGTGTGACTTCACCATGTAAATAATCAAGTAGAGCAGATACCGTTTCTGTTATCCTATATGAATCAGCTATAAACACTACATGTGAAATATCCTGTAGTAACATTAACGCACAGACTCCTGTCTGGAAAATCTGTCCCGTCTGCACGGGGCTGTAGATGGCACATCTTTTTCTCATGTTCGTGCCTAATATGAATCCGGGCTAAACCGACTGAAGACGTCCCGCTGTGTGAGGACGAGAGATCCAGAAAGAGAGAGTGAAGGAGGAAGTGTTTTAAGTTTTAAGAGCGTCTGTAATAGATTACCAGGAGCAGTTACTGTTCTACTAATCAGCCACTGTTACACACACACACACACAGGCATGCTTCCCCCCTCGTACTCACATAGACTCTGCCTATCACACGTGTTTTGATTTTTCAGCACTCTGGCATGTGTAATCTTGGTTAATCCGTCCGTTCCGCTCCTGTTTTGGCCCCCTTTTTTCACAGGAAAGGTGAGCGCAAACAGGAATTCCTGATTGAAAAGATAAAACACCCAAAAGGTTAAACACTCATATTCACACACACACACACAGGCATGCATACACGCTGGTTTTTATATCTTTTCAGGAGCTCATAAACATGGAGCTGTGCAGAAGTCATAGAGCACTTTTATTTTACACCGAAGCAACAACTACTAAATATGTTTTATTTTGTATTATTATTTATTTAGTAATATTGTATTATTTTATCAGAATTTACTTTCCACTCCGTGCAGTTATTACAGTTTGCATTGTTTTCGTGACACTTGCTTTCAGTTGTTTAAAGAAAGTTGCAGGGAGATTTTTCCATACCTCTAAAGTTCAGTCTTAGACATTGGCTGTATTTTCTGCTTTTCACGATCCAAATACTCCCAAACACATGCAGTGATTTTGAGGTCTGGACTCTGGGGCAGTCAGTCCATTGTTTTGAGAACACCAGCTGCAATAATTTGCAAATGATTCTTTTCTCAGTAAGGGTTTCTTGACAGCCACACATCCTTTCAGACCCATAGCACCATGTCTTCTCACAGTGGAAGGATGGACAGAAACACCTCTCATGCTCTGGATCTTTTAAGATTATTTGAATCTATAGAATTATTATTTGATTTTTTATTGTCTTTATTTTTATAAATTGTTTCTGTAATATAATTTCTATAATTACAATTATGATACCTTTCCTGGGGGGGTCAAAACAGGAGCGGAACGGCTGGATTAACACCTGCCAGAGTGCTGAAAATCCAATTAATCGATTATATTATTTATTACATAGTAAAAATATTAATTGTTTGTTACATTTTATTCTTTATTTTTATTATTATTATTATTTTTGGATTATATGTAATTCTAAGTGGATTTAGTGTTTTATACTTTTAGTAGATTATTTTATTGTATTATTTTTATTTTAATCTCTTCAGAAATATCTCCTGAATAATCAATAACTTGTACTTAATTGCCTTTTTGAGCGGAGATTAAATAAATAAATGGAAGTCTCTTCAGACTTTTGTGCAGAACTGAATGTCCCATATACTATATAATGAGAACTCATATCTCTGAAGTGATAAATTTATAAGAGAAAGAGAAATCTTTCATAACTGTGATAATCTATGTTAAAGGGGCGTTTTATTCCAAGTTATTTTAGATCACTGCTGTTGACAGTATGAAGGACAGCTGGTGTTCTGAAACAGTGTGAAAACGAAAACAAAAAAAATGTACTTATCACAAACCATGTTTTCTTGATTTTCTCAGTGAAATTAAGATAAAGTCCACTATAGAGAACATGCTTAAATATGGCATTTTCTGCTGTTTCTAAAATTAATTTGGAAAATATTAGAGGAAAAGTTTCTCTTTTCATACAAAGTCAGAGCGTTTTCGTCCAGACACACACATTAAGGAGTTTAGGTGTGCAGGAAGGCCGGGGAGGGGAGATTAATAAAGCTCTGTTAACTGATCTGAGGTCAGGCTGCGTTCACTCCAGCCGGGACTGAGTCCGTCTGAACTGGCCGAGATCAGATGAGACTGCAGGTGAAGAGGACAGAAGGAAATATGTTAGGCATTGTCATGGCTATAAGAAATGGTCTGCTGGTTGCCATGGCGTCGACACGGACTAACTTGAAAAATGTTCAGGTGACCAGTCATGTCTGCGTGTGTGTCCACATGGTTCTCATTACAGCAGTATAGGATGTTTGTTTTCTCTGTTAATGTTCCTCCCCATTATCAAGTCCATCAGAAACGGCCTCAAACTACATCTTAATAAACACACATAGACATAAATATGTAATCTTTATATCTCTCTCTTATTCTCTCTCTCTTTCTCTCTCCCTCCCTCCCTCTCTCTCTTTCTCTCTCTCTCTCTCTCTCTCTCTCTGCCTTTATCTCTCTCATGCTGGCCCGTATTTCAGTGTGTGTGGAGTGTATGATAGCTCAGTCTGTGTCGGGTGACAGAGTGATGTGGAACAGATGTGTGTGTGTGTGAGAGAAAGAGAGAGAGAGGTCGTGTTATCAGCCTCAGTGACACCACTTAAAACATCCCCTTGAACTTCTGTTGGCATTACACACTTAGCCTGAGTTATGTGTGTGTGTGGGCGGGGGGGACATTGTGTGTGTCTTTTATAGCTCTCTGGAATTAAATGTGTAAATTATGCATTACAGACAAAGCAGTTGTCACAAATATAAAAAAAGTTTTATTCTAAATATCTACAAAACTGACTTTGCCCTGACGTGGAAGATTTAGACTTAAAAGTACGCCGAGATATTTATGGCTGATTTTGATTTCTTCCTAGCCAAATTGGCTGATGTGCAATTTTTCTGACAAATGTTTTAGCCAGTCTTTTTAGATATGAAGAACCTCATGGGCCTGGCTGTAACTCACTCAGTCATTCATGTTTAGCAGGCTCAAAAATCTCCACAAGGGGGAATTAGCAGTAACACTTTAATGGAAGGGTGTCTACATAACACATTCATAACATCACACATAAACACTTAATAACATGTTCATGTGTTTAAATCAACATTCATAAAGTATACATGTTTTACATGATATTATTATGGTCTACTGTGTCATCATGCTGAAATACATTTTTCAAAATAAAAGTCCTTATTTTTTATTTGGCTTTTTTAAAAATTATTTTATGACAACTGCTAAATTTGCAACCCAGTACAATCAAAGTAATATATTTTCTGATTGTTTTGGAGCAAGATTTGGCTGATTCCAATCTTGGCTGATTTATTCCCATCATTGGCTGTACATCTCTGTGTCACGCATTCAGCGGACACGAGTCTGGACTCCATTTACCACAAGTCACAGGGGACTCCCGTGACTGATCGCCAGGCAAGGCGTTCCTATCAGCGTTCACAATCACGAATCACCTGTGAACTACATCAGATGACCTTACTTGTTAGTATTTAAGCCAGGGACCTAGAATATGAAGTTTTTGCGAAGTATTGCATAATTGTGATCTGTTGAACAGTTTGTTTATGTTTGCTTCCTTGTGTATTTTGACCTCTGCCTTGTCTTCACGTTGCTTGAGTTTTTGCCTTACCCCTTTTGTACTGTCGCCTCTCTTACTGGATCTGTGTTTTGACTTCTGGGATTGTATACTGACTACGATTTTGGTTTTCCCTCTGGCTGAGATTAAATCCGACTTATTTCCAGATCTGCACTCATCTGAATTCTGTCTCCATGTAACACTCTGTTTAGATGCTTTCTGCAGATACATATATAAATGGCTCTTATATGATGCTTTACTTTAGGTTTTACATAATTTGTTGGAAACAAATTTTAGATGATTCCAGAACTCTACGGTTATAATAAAGCGAATATCTAGAATGCCACATATTTGAAAAGTGGGATGGAATCACAAAGATTGTAAATTTGAAAAAAAAAGACCAATGTCCTTTTGCTATTCCAAAATTTAAATTTTCAATATGACATCTAAAAACACCTTTTGATATCTACCTTATGCTGTTTAAGTATACATTATATAATCATTATTGAATAAAATTGCAATTATTAATGACAAGTGATTCCAGACATCTGACAGGCAGTGAGTGTGCATGTGTTCAGAGTGTTTTCATGCTGATAAGTGTGTGTTTTCTCATTTTTAGGCCACTCGAGCCACTCTGATAGCCCACTGCTCGTCTCTGGGGGATTCTCTGGGGAAGGAGAATGAGCTGGCCCTCATCATCGATGGACAGACACTCAAATATGCTCTGAGCTTCGAAGTCCGGCAGGCCTTTCTGGACCTTGCACTGTCCTGCAAGGCAGTCATCTGTTGCAGGTACACTATACTCAAAGTGGGTATGCTTATTTTAAGTATATAAAGGTTGTGGGTTCATATCCCATGACTGACCGGCTATACCAGGTTTTGCCATTGGACAAAGCTCTTAACACACTCTCCTGCCCCAGGTGGCGCTGCTCGGATGGCGACGCTGTGTTGCTCCCAGATTGGACATAGTTAGGCAGCAAAATGATGAATTTCTTTTGTAGGACCAATAAAGTACATAACATTCAGAAAACTATGAAATGAGTAGATTAGATTAAAAGGTGGAAATATTTTTTTTTACATGGAATTAAAGAATTAAACTTTAGTGTTTTAATTTATATTATATAAAATATTTTCCTGTTGAGATATTCAGTAGTGCTGTGATCTCAATTGTGAGTCACAAAATTTCTTATTTGAACCTGTAGTATACGGTGGTGTCTCAAATTGATGCATGCAAAATAAGGAGTGACTGAAGATGATGACTTACATGAATGTTATTGTTTCTATTTTCAGTTCATTTGCTCATTCAGTATTATCAAACTACAATATTTGAAGCTGTGCTTTATAGTGTCTCGATCTAATGATCCAGCCACTATCTAACACCACAAGCTAACATGCTAGTCACAATATAATAATACAGTATAAAACAGTATCCTTAATTACAGTGAGTTGCATCCGTAGTGTTCAGATCATTAGTTAAAACTGAGGCTACTCAAAGAGTAAAGATGGTTACAGAGCCAAACCTTAACACACACAGAATGTCTTCCCTTTATTGCATGTGTGTATGTTATTGTCAGTGTGTGTACGTGTCTTAGTTTGTGTGCGTTTGTGTGTGTGTGTAAAGGTTGTGTCCAGCCTGAGGTGAGTAAATAAATAGTGCTAATGAAAGCTTGGCATGCAGAACACACAGCGCTGCGTGCAGAGGGAATATAATATCCTGAGTGTGTGTGTGCAAATGTCAAACTACTGACTCATTTACTGTGCTTACACACACACACACACACACACACTACAGTCATTCACATACACTGCTGGCTGAGCTAATAATAAACATTTTATTACCTTGATGCATGTTTGACAAAGTGTAGTGTAGCTTTGTGTGTGTGTGTGCGTGTGTGTGTGTGTGTGTGTGTGTGCGCGTGTGTATGTGTGTGTGTGTGTTTCAGTCAGTGGAAGAATAATTGCTCTGCTGTTGTGTAAATCCTATATCCGGCCTGTGGTCTCTTAGGCCTTACAAACCGGCTAAACCACCCCCTCCCACCCCCTACCCCTCACTCTACACTCCTTCTTACTGTCCAAATTCCTCACACACACACACACACACACACACACACACACATATGTGATTGAATGAATGGAGGTACGTGTGTATGTGTAACACATTTAGTTCAAGACAATGGGATCTAACTGTTTACCATGTGGCCATGAGAAACTGGGATGCAGCCTTCCTTCCTGCTCTAAAATGCAGGGGTGTGGCTAAAATAAAGGCTCCTTCTACAGACTGAAACTGTGTTCTGGAAGTGACATGAAAACATGGGACAGCATTTTTTTAAGTAAAGTTTGTACTCATGACATTAAAGTTTAAACTCATGATAAATCTAAATTATGTAACTTCACTTTAAGGAAATCAAAAAGACCTTTTTAAAACAGCAACAAGTATAAATGTAATTTCTACAAGTATAAATGTAGGGCTAGGCCTGGGGACAGACACCTCTCATTAGAAAGTACCCTCTAAATTCTGATTTTGTATATATGTACCTATTACTCAGGGTCTTGGGTTAAAATAGATCATGACATAATCCTTGTACATATCAATGGCCTGAATGTCTGAATAATTTTTAAATAATAGTAATTTGGGCTACAGTTTGAACAAATTTTGTAGAATGTTCCATATAATAAATCTCCAAATATCAAGTATCTCCAAAATAGCAACTTAATATGACATATAAAATAATAAAAAATAAATGTATAAATGTGTGTATCCCGTACCGACATACAAACCTGTGTGTGTATAGACAGAATTCCTGTTCTCAATGTTTGTTTAAAGAGCCACTTCATGCTCCTTATTTTCCGCTCAATCCCACCATGAAGAACATTACCCAGTCTTTCATCTACCCACTGCTGCCGCGACATAGAGAGAGAGAGACAGAGAGGGAGATGGAGTGATAGAGTCAGATAAGTTCAAAGAACGGAAGATTTCAACAGATTTGGGTGTTGTAGTTTTTTGTGCCACATTTAAAGAAAGTCTGAGCCTGTTCTAACAGCACCCACCTTTCTTTTTCACCAGGAAGTATTAATGGAATATGTTTGATCTTTTGTTATCCACTGGGGGTTTCCTTCAGAAAGCAAGCAGGAGAAAAAGAGTGAAAAAGAATGTGTGTGTGTGTGTGTGTGTGTGTGTGTGTGTGTGTGTGTGTGTGTGTGAGTGTGAGTGTATAAGTGAGAGAGAGAGAGAGAGAGAGAACAGGCCACCCAGTAGTTTGAGCAGAGTAAAGGAAGTGTCCATCTTTCTGCTCCACAGTCTCTTCAACTCTGTTCAGGTGCACCAATAAATGGGGCATGGAGAGGAGGAATCTAAAAGGAATGATGGGGAGAAAGAACAACCTACATCGGTCTTATCATTACATTGCTTTCTTTATCCTCATGTCTGCATAGCACTCGAGTATTACTGATTAGATCATATTGGAGCCACTGTTTTGGACAGTTTTAACAGTATCTCATTCCAGCACTGTAAACTAGATTGCTCACACTGTACACTCTGTTCTTGCACTGTACACTGTACACTATATTCTATACTGTACATAGTAGTATTACACTATACACTATGTTCTACACTATACATAGTAGTCTTACACTACACAATACTCTTATACTATGCACGATAGTATTACACTATACACTATATTCTATACTGTTCATAGTAGTCTTACACTACACAATACTCTTATACTATACACGATAGTATTACACTATACACTATGTTCTATACTATACATAGTAGTCTTACACTACACAATACTCTTATACTATACACGATAGTATTACACTATACACTATATTCTATACTGTACATAGTAGTCTTACACTACGCAATAATCTTATACTATACACGATAGTATTACACTATACACTATGTTCTATACTATACATAGTAGTCTTACACTACACAATACTCTTATACTATACACGATAGTATTACACTATACACTATATTCTTCTACTGTACACAATAGTCTTACACTACACAATACTCTTATACTATACACGATAGTATTACACTATACACTATGTTCTATACTATACATAGTAGTCTTACACTACACAATACTCTTATACTATACACGATAGTATTACACTATACACTATATTCTATACTGTACATAGTAGTCTTACACTACACAATACTCTTATACTATACACGATAGTATTACACTATACACTATATTCTATACTGTACATAGTAGTCTTACACTACACAATACTCTTATACTATATGTGATAGTATTACACTATACACTATATTCTTCTACTGTACACAATAGTCTTTCACTATATTCTTACACTGTACACAACATTATTACACTGTATTCTTACACTTTACATTATGCACTATTTTCTTACACTGTACCCCTTACACTGTGTATTATATGCTTACACTACTTTATATACTTCACTGTTTAGTGCCTGGGGTTTTACACACTCTTACACTGTATACTATGTTATTATACTGTATTCTTACACTTTACACTATTTTATTACATTGTATTCTTACACTGTACACTATATTATTATACTGTATTCTTAGACTATACACTGTATTATTATACTGTATTCGTACACTACACTATATTATTATACTGTATTCTTACACTGTACACTATATTATTATACTGTATTCTTACACTGTACACTATTATTATATTATATTCTTACACTTTACACTGTATTACACTGTATTCTTACACTGTACACTATATTATTATACTGTATTCTTACACTGTACACTGTATTATTACACTGTATTCTTACACTGTACACTATATTATTTCACTGTATTACAATTTGCACTATATTATTACACTGTATTCTTACACTTTACAGTATATTATTACACTGTATTACAATTTGCACTATATTATTACACTGTATTCTTACACTTTACATTATGCACTATTTTCTTACACTGTACCCTTTACACTGTGTGTTATATGCTTAAACTACATTATGTACAGTGCCTTGCAAAAGTATTCGGCCCCCTTGAACTTTTTAACCTTTTGCCACATTTCAGGCTTCAAACATAGAAGATATGAACAAAGATATGAAATTGTCATTTTTTGTGAAGAATCAACAACAAGTGGGACACAATCGTGAAGTGGAACGAAATTTATTGGATATTTTAAACTTTTTTAGAAATAAAAAACTGAAAAGTGGGGCGTGCAATATTATTCGGCCCCCTTGCGTTAATACTTTGTAGTGCCACCTTTTGCTGTGATTACAGCTGCAAGTCGCTTGGGGTATGTCTCTATCAGTTTTGCACACTGAGAGACTGAAATTTTTGCCCATTCTTCCTTGCAAAACAGCTTGAGCTAAGTGAAGTTGGATGGAGAGCGTTTGTGAACAGCAGTTTTCAGCTCTTTCCACAGATTCTCGATTGGATTCAGGTCTGGACTTTGACTTGGCCATTCTAACACCTGGATACGTTTATTTGTGAACCATTCCATTGTAGATGTTGCTTTATGTTTTGGATCATTGTCTTGTTGGAAGATAAATCTCCGTCCCAGTCTCGGGTCTTTTGCAAACTCCAACAGGTTTTCTTCCAGAATGGTCCTGTATTTGGCTCCATCCATCTTCCCATCAATTTTAACCATCTTCCCTGTCCCTGCTGAAGAAAAGCAGGCCCAAACCATGATGCTGCCACCACCATGTTTGATCCTTGTTTGAGCTGAAAGTTTAGAGGGACGGCCGGGTCTTGTTAGA
Organism: Pygocentrus nattereri; assembly: GCF_015220715.1. Taxonomy (NCBI): domain Eukaryota; kingdom Metazoa; phylum Chordata; class Actinopteri; order Characiformes; family Serrasalmidae; genus Pygocentrus; species Pygocentrus nattereri. Next base: position 23,840,460 of record NC_051234.1, on the reverse strand, counting down.
TTTGCAGTGGTCTGATACTCCTTCCATTTCAATGTGATTGCTTGCACAGTGCTCCTTGAGATGTTTAACGCTTGGGAAATCTTTTTGTATCCAAATCCGGCTTTAAATTTCTCCACAACAGTATCTTGGACCTGCCTGGTGTGTTCCTTGTCCTGTATGTACTGTTTAAAGCCTGGGTTTTTATAGCGTACTGCTGTCTCAAAAAGCATCTTTTTTCCGCTTTAAATTTCTTTCCCAAAATGTTCACCCTCTGCTTTTTGCTTTCTCTGATCCACTGCATTTAACAGCTGAATCTGTGTATATTATAAACTTTATTAACCAATGACATCATTCTACATAGGGAGGTAAGCTGGCTGAGTGCAAACTGTAACGGCTGTACTTAATATTTAGTTTTTACTAGTGAATCATGTGTGTGTACACTACACTACATCCATTTTAAAGTTAAATGCAGTAAATGACACTAGTACACTACGGATGTACGTATGTGGGAGTTTTGACAGAGCTTATGTATGTCTGTTTGCAGGGTGTCTCCTCTGCAGAAGTCAGAGATAGTTGACATGGTGAAGAAACATGTAAAGGCCATCACTCTGGCTATCGGAGACGGAGCGAATGATGTGGGAATGATCCAGACTGCTCATGTAGGAGTGGGCATCAGTGGCAATGAGGGAATGCAGGCCACAAACTCATCTGATTACTCTATAGCACAGGTACACACACACACACACACACACATGCATACACACACACATGTACACACCAGCTCAATAAACCACTTTGGAGCACAAGTCTCCAGTTTATTAGGCACACTTGTATGTACACTTATTAGCTATTTCATCAAGAACACCTATTACATAAATGCGCTGTATAGGTTGACAATTACTGATTATATACTGTGTATTGCTGCATAATCTATGAGCCCATTTTGACCCTGTCCATCAGTGGAAAGGGCCGCCATAGGATAGGTTTGGGGGTTATTGCGGCAATACGGTTTACTGCAGCATTAAAATTTGATAACTGTACTTAAAAAAAAGATGATATTTCAAAATTATAATGTATCAAGTTTCTCTCTGAATGGCTAAATCAGCAAATTCCACCTATTTATATTTCAGAGGGGCTTACCGATTGGTGATGTGCAGGCTCACAGATAGGTGGTGCTGAGATAGGGTGACCAGAATTATACGTTTTCCAGGGACAGTCCCTGGTTTTGGTGGCCTGTCCGTGGCTGGTGCTGTCTCCAGAATTGTTCTTGTTTTTAGTTATTACCTAAGGAAGACCTGGCCACTTCTACCACTTACTCACCTAGAACACTGCTAAGGTAACCTAGGGATTAAAAGCAGAGATGGAGTTACAGGATTTGAATTGTACAGTCAGGTGATTGGTAGGCTATGATTTGGATAGGCATACAATGTAGGCTACCATGCGTTCTACAAATACTGCAACATTTTTTTTAAAACTGTCATGTTTTTCAGCTGTTCAAACATGACATATGGCATATGTTGATAGCAGCCATCTCTCCAGAACTGGAGCTAGCCCAGAGGTGTGTTCAGATTCTAGCTGTGGGGCTATAGCTGTGGATCTCTTTTTACTGCCAAAATATTAAATATGAATATGAATTATGGGCTCATACAGCCACTGAATATTTTATGGTAAATGTATATCCCTACCTAAGCCATTAGACTTAGTGACTTTTGAGGCCCTTTTTATTAAGTAACTTCATTTCTGAAGTGTGATAAGCGACAAATCTCATAAGCCATTTTCTATAGTTTATTACTGTGCACCAGTATCCAGTTTCTAAGATCAAACACATTAAACTGGAACAGTCCCCCTTTTTCATTTCATAGATAATAACGTTGGATATTTTAATGCCAGTCTCAAGCACCACAGAACAAGCTTTTTGTCACTTTAACACCAAATGACTTTTGCCATTTATCATCTGTAACTTGTGTCAGCAGAGCAGCAGTGGGTCTGTAGCCTGCTCGCTAAGTTAACATTAAGTTAGCTGATGGAGGTACAGATCCAAACACTATGGAACAAGGTTATTTTCACATTTCTGTGCCTTCCATGCCAGCTGATCGACTTTACTCCCTCAGATTTAAATCATTATCATCTACATTTGTGGTTTCACTTAGCCAGAATTAAGTATGTTCTGTGGTGAGCAGAGCTGTTGTCATGCTAGAGTTAATGCTATCCAGCTCTTCTCTCCTAGTTAGCAGCACTGTTTAACATTTTAGAAATTGTTGGATACGCTTTGACGTATATTGATTGCTGGCTTTAAAAAAAAATAAACTGTGTTCACTTATTTGGCAATGATGTAAGCAAACTAAACTTTTCAGTTATTTCAGATTTAGAAATAACACAGGACAGGAACAATCTAAATGCTTTCGCTTTTTACATAAACACAGTGCATTAAATCAGTACATCTGCCTTTATTTATACCGTTTTTTATGCACTGTCATCACTTGTTAGCCTGTCAGAGAATTCACCAATTCACTGTAATCAGAGTGGGAATTTAGCTTTAGAGACCCTCACACACCACATTTCGAGACGTGACTGCTGGCAGAGTTAGCGCATTGCAGCGTTCAGCGCCACTCCTTTCAGCACACAGGATTTTCTTTAAAACGTGTACTGAAATTCTACAAATGCTTTTGAGGCCAGTGACCAGGAGGCTGGAGACAATGTTGAGAAATGTCAGCAGTTTGTTGCATCCTTGTGCAGCAACACATCACCAGTAAGAGCATGAACTAAAACACCTGCTGACAGAGCTGAGAAAAATGGTCACATATCTGTATAAATACAAATTAGAGACACAGAGTGACCTTCATTCAGATTGTGTCATTCTGCTTGTTTTTGTTGCCTTTTTAGTACATATTTGGAAACAAATATGGTTTTATGGTAAAACATGGTTTTAATTTTTAGCATTTAGTAACTGGTAGTTCTGAAATGCTCACACACACATATGACACGGTCAGTATAGTTCTCTGTAACTTCACCTTCAGAATCTCATCTTTAAACTTACACATAATTAGACAAACAAAATAACCACCAGCCGCACGCACACACACACACACACACACACACAAAATTTAGCCCACAGTGTTGTTGTATCCCGGTGCTTCTGTACTAATGGCTTACATGTGTTGCTGTGGGCATGGAGTCCATGAGGAGATTCACTCACACTCTCTCTCTCGCTCTCTCTCTCTCATTGCCTCCCTTCTTCTCTGTAGTTCTCGTACCTGGAGAAGCTGTTGTTGGTTCATGGAGCCTGGAGCTATAACCGTGTTACTAAATGCATCCTGTACTGTTTCTATAAGAACGTGGTGCTTTACATTATAGAGGTACGTTCACTGGCCTTACTGCCCACAGAGGTTTTCAGTTAAAATTCATTCAAACAATTATTATTTATGCAGTGGTACAAAGAAAACAATTTAAAATGCTACAAAATAATTAATAATAATAATTATTATTATAAATAATTATAATTATTATTGTTGTTGTTGTTATTGTTGTTGTAATGATGATTTCTGAATCATACAAAATATTCATATATTCAAAATAGTATCTTAGAATATTCAAAATTGAAAAATTCAATTTTGTGTGTGTGTGTGTGTGTGTGTGTGTGTGTGTGTGTGTGTGTGTGTGTAATGTAGGGATCACTTGTACATTTGCATCAGGCATATTGATATTAGTATTTATGAATCTACTTTTATACTTTGATACTACATTCAGATTTAGGGTTTTATCTTATCTAATAGTATTATACAAATAAAAATGACTGCATTAAAGAAGAAATCACTTCACTTTTTGTGAACATTTTGTTTTTTAATGTTATTATTTCAGTCTTTCTCATACACACGCAGGTTAAGTGTCCTCTAGGGATGAATTATTATGGCCAATTTCATTTCCATTTTCTGCACAGCTAAACTGATGACTGTTTTTTTTGGCCAGTTTTTATAAGCCAGTCTTTTTTGTCCTGAAGCTGACACTGAAATGTGCTAGCACCAGCATTTTCTGTTCGCTAAAGTCACAACATTAATAATTTTGCATAAGAACAAATTGGCCAAAAATGAAATAATTAATTGGCTGATCACATGTTTAGAGTAAAGAATCTGTCATTTCTGGTCTTGGCCAAGTCTGATTGTGCACCCTTTGTGCCCTCATACCAACTACTGCCTGTGCTGCTACTTTTAGGTAGGTTTTGTAATAAACGTTTCGCAACATTATTACCTCATTCGTTAATATTACAGTTACTTTAAAATACATTAACAAAAACTGTCTGTTGATCACTGGTGTTTTGCCTTATCATATTATATCATATTGTATCATGTTCAGTCATATCATTTTATATTGTATCATGAGGATTACCCATCACTACCCATTAGTGTGAGAATTGTCCGGTTTTCCTATCATTGTGGGGACTTGTGTTCATTACACAAAATCCAGACACCAAGGATGACGGGAATGAAAAGACAATAACATAAGTGTGTATGTGTGTGCGCATGCTCTTGTATGTGTGTTAGAGAGAGAGAGAGAGTTTTAGAGTTAAGCCTGACTTTCTATGAGACACAATGCTGTATGAATACTTTTGGAATGTGTTTAACTTAAATGTCTTTAGTTACATAAAACAAATTCAGCTTTACTTCATACACACACTCACACACAGTCATGTACGTTAGAGAGAGACGTTTTGCAGCTGTTTGTAGAAGTGTTTGACAGTGATAGATGAGGCACCCCCTCTGCAGTCTGCTTTCTGTCACACACACACACACACAAACACACACACTCTGTTCTCGGATGACAGTGTCTCTGGTATGTTCTGAGCTGGGAGGGCTCCGCCAATGTAGATGAGGGTCAGTAGCTGTGGGTGTGTGTGCGTGGGTGTGTGTGTGTGGGTGTGTGTGTGTGTGAGACAGAAAAGGTAGAGTGTGAGTTTTACTGACAGGGTTACCCTCCTGTCCACTGGGGCATTTGTCAGCTGTGCCCCTTTTTAAAGATGCCAGCAGGTGCAGCAACATGACCCACCTCCTGTGCGTGTGTGTGTGGAGGGGTTGTAGTGGGTTAGGAGCACAAAACTGCTTTGGAGTCATCAGAATAGTCATCAGGATGTTTACATTTATATAAAGTAAATAGAGAAAAATATATGGTGTATATCTAGAATATGTACTGGCAAATTATGGCTATTAGTGCTAGGCCTTCAGCTTGAGACATTGTCAAAATAAGTAAAAAACACCTCTACAATAATGTGCAGTTCTAGCAACCCTAGGGGGTTTTAGTAGTTTATCATTAAGCTAACGGCAATTGGCATGAATATTTTTGCCCATTCTAGATTAAAATCAGACATGTGAAGCTTGTAAAAGAAAGTTTTACATATAGGGACATATTAACATATAGTTTGTATGTAGTGATCTTGAAGATCAGAAGATCTTGAGTGAAATTTTTCTCCCAATGTACTGCTTAACCAGCAGCAAAGACATAAAACACAGCTATACATGATGTCCTCTTCTACAAACATGTCAAACATCTATATACTGGCAGTGACTGCGTTTGCAAGGCTGGATTAATATTAACACTTCTCATTGTTTACTGAATGCTTGAACAAGGTAAGTTTCACTGTCAATGACGTAACCGCGGCGCTCACTCCAAATTCGTCTAGAGCAGGGTTCGGCAACATGTGGCTCTTCTAACGGACTGTTGCAGCTTCAGAGCAGAACTAGATTTTTAAACAAAAATAAAGTAGTCCTCCTTTGCAGTAAAATAAAGCTGTGCACAGTTTTAACGATAAATGAACGCTGGAGTTAATGTATAACTGCTAATTCACCCTTCAACCCTGAAGGTTGGTGTGCAGACTGCTGGTCACCATAGTAACACAGACCACAATCTCGCCTAGCTAGTAGCTAACGAGACGGCAAAGAGAGAGAGATTTAAGATGAAAATCAATGGACTTATTTGCATTTCGAAGCACTCAGCAGGTTTCCTGATACATTTAATCTGCAGTAAGAAATTCCCAAATAGTACAAAGTCATGAGGCTGAAATCAGTTTCCCCATAAAAAGTCAAATGTTAAGAGACATTTTACAAGAAGCTGTTCAACTATTGAGTAATAGTTGAAGATGCGAGAAAAGCAGCTATAGCTGAGCTAAAGTTTAAAGCAGAGTAAAGTAAGTCTGTGTTTTCATTTATATTAGATTATTAGTCTATACTACTACATTAGCACATACTGAGACATATTTACAGCCAAGATAGTGAAACAAATAAAATGGTCATAGAATGTCATGGCTCTAAAGGTGGATTGAATTTTGCTGAAGGAACCAAAGGGCTCTTCTTAACATTTGGGTTGCTGACCACTGGTTTATACTGATTTCAATACAACAGACATGATGATTATATTAAATAAAAACTTTTTTTTTTCATTTCAAAGAAAGTCATTAGGTCTTACAGTAATATACCAATAATATGTATATTGAAGTGCACTGACATCCATAGAGGAAAGTGGGAGTGTCTGTGTAGTTGGCCGTTTATGTTTTTTAGAATGAGCACTGTTCTGTAAGCCCCTCATTTTGTGTATTTGAATTTGCGTGGGGGAGGTGGTAGGGAGGGGGGTTATTAGGAAGGATTAACTGCTAGCAGAGAAGAGCTTTTGAGGTTAAAGGTCACAGACTGTCTTTGTCTTCTTGGCGGAGCACAGCAGGGAGGGGATGGACAGCGAGTGTGTTTGTGTGCTTAGTGAATCTGTTTATGTGTGTGAGCTGTCATGTAAGAGTCAAAGTGTTTTGCTGTTTTCTTGAAGAATATTTTCATCACTAGAGTTTATTATTATCTCTCTCTTTCTTTCTCTCTCTTTCTGTCTCTGCTCTTTTTCCTTTCTGTCCTCTGTCGTTCTACACCTCCACCCTCCCTCTCCCTCCTCCAGCTGTGGTTTGCCTTTGTGAATGGCTTCTCTGGGCAGATCCTGTTTGAGCGCTGGTGCATCGGCCTCTACAATGTGGTGAGTTTCATCTGTCCATTTTCCCTCTCTCTCTCTTTCTCTCTCTCTCTCTTTCTCTCTCTCTCTCTCTCTCTCTCTCTCTCTCTCTCTCTCTCTCTGTCTCTGTCTGTCTAGTATTCATAAATATTCCTCTATTATCAAAATCCCCAATCTGTATACAAGTGCTCAGATTTTGTTTGACCTTCATTTCTCTGTGTATTTCCAGTATATACATATAAGGCTGACATAAATGTGCGCTGATGTGTTTTCCCCTTTGTTTATGTTTTTTTAGCCAGACTATAAGCTGCCTGCAAACAGAGCACATGCCAGATTATTTACAGCACTTGTGGGTTTAACAGTATAAATACATTTGTATAAATTATTGACCAGTATAATCTCATGTCGATGTCTTTTTGTGTGTTACGTGTGGTGTACATTTCAGATTTTCACCGCACTCCCTCCCTTCACGCTGGGTATTTTCGATCGACCGTGCAGCCAACAGAACATGCTGCGGTTCCCACAGCTGTACCGCATCACACAGAACGCAGAAGGATTCAACACCAAGGTAACAACATACAATAGCATACACACAAACATACCACGTACAATGGAGATGTCCCGAACAGTCTGAATCATCTAACCCATATTTCCATATATTTTTCTCTATCTTTGCGATAATATGCTCCTATAATATCATTCAAACATTTTCTGAATCTGTAAAGTGGCCCTTTCAATTCCATCTTATTGCACGATCCTACGTGACTCACATCACATTTTGTGTGAAACTTTGCAGTGAACAATGAAGAAATCATAAGGACTGACCCATCATGTCTGAAACCCTTCGTTCTTCATTCAGTCGACATCGGACACACATGTGAAATGGCCTGCTAAGAGTTTAAGCCGCTGAAGTTGCTGCAGCTATTTTGAATGAAACATATAGGTACACTATATGGACAAAAGTATTGGGCCACATATACATCACAACTACAGGAGCTTTTATGACATCCCATTCTAAATCCATAGGCAGTAATATGGTATTGGTCCCTTCTTGGCAGCTATAACAGCTTCCACTCTTCTGGGAAGCTTTCTTCAAGATTTTGGAGTGTGTCCAAAATATGTGTGATTTTGGGAATTTTTGCCCATTCATCCAGAAGAGCATTTATGAGGTCAGACACTGGTGTTGGACAAGCGGACCTGTCCTGCAATCTCCATTCTAATTCATCCCAAAGGTCTTTGAAGCAGTTGAGGTTAGGGCTCTGTGTGGGCCAGTCCAGTTGTTCCACACCAAACTCACTCAGCCATGACTTTATGGATCTTGCTTTGTGCATTGGTGCTCATTCATGCTGGAACAGAAACGGTTCTTCCTCAAAATGTTCCTACAAAGTTGGAAGCGTACAGTTGTCCAAAATGTCTTGGTCTGCTGAAGATTTCCCTTCACTGGAGCTAAAGGCCCTAGGCCAACCCCTGAAAAAGAACTGCATAGCATAATCCCTCCTCCACCAAACTTTAAAGTTGGCACAATGCAGTCAGGCAGGTAATGTTCTCCTTCATTCGCCAAACCCAGACCCGTCCATCAGATAGAGAAGCATGACTTATCACTCCAAAGAGTACATTTCCACTGCTTAAGAGTTCAGTGACGGCATGTTTTACCTTACTCCATATCCTGCACCTACGTTTGATATTATGCATTTTGATCTTAGGCTTGTGTGTAACTGCTCATCCATGATAAACCCATTTTGTGAAGCTCTTGCTACACGTTTCTTTTGCTGATGTTGCTTCCAGATGCAATTTGAAACTTTTTGCATGATGGTACAGAGCATAGGCAGTGTGGTGCTTTTAAGTGTTACTTATGTGGTCACTTTAATTGTCTAGTACTTTAAAATGTGTCAGTAACGTTACAGCTTTTGTATGCATGTAGTGCAATACACACACACAATAAAATAAAATAACAAATAATCTATATATTATATAATAAATAACATATGGTGTTTTAATTACACTGTATTTAAATTTTGTTTAAAAGCAGTTATTGATTAGCAATAAAATTAATTAGCGCCTATTAATTAGCAGTAAAAGGCTGCTGACGTGTGAAGTATGTTCCTTATTCATGTTTTCTTGTGCAGAAATATATAAAGCACAAAATATAAAATCTGTGAATTGTTTTTAGATTATTTTAAGGAGTTAAAATAGTTCCACACTGCATGCATTTAAAATGCTTGCTAAGTTGTGGTGTAAATAAATATAAAAGTGTTTTTTATATTAAATAAATATACGATTTTTAAATTATTCTATGGATTGGATCTTTTATGTGCCAAAAACATGAGTCTGCATTTTTACCTATTCTGCATTACCCAATTAGAGTAACCCATGTAGCAATTGTGGGTTTCCCTAATAGCACTGATTGACAGGCTGTGATGGTGACTCATGTCTGGGGGCTGTTTAGACCCCTAGGATCTCAGTGAATAAACTGAGAGACGGTGAGACGGCGCTGTTACCATGGTAATTATAATGAGATTCAGGGAGATAGAATAAGGAAGTCATTCATTTACGAGGGGAGGCTCGGCGAGCGTGTGAGCGTGTTTGTTTTAAAGGTAATGCTGAGGACACTGTGCCGGTTGTATAACTGTAGAAGAGCTGTTTGTGTGGGCTGTGTGTTTTTTGGCAATGAACTGTCTTGATTGGCTCTCGTCTCTCTCTCTCTCTCTCTCTCTCTCTCTCTCTCTCTCTCTCTCTCTCTCTCTCGCTCTCGCTCTCGCTCTCTCTCTCTCCTTTCAGGTGTTTTGGGGTCACTGTATAAATGCTCTTATCCATTCCATCATCCTCTTCTGGTTTCCACTAAAAGTATTGGAGCATGGTAACTAACCCATTCATCACTACATACACACAGACACACACACGCACACACACACAAACCTCCCAAGTTGAGCTTTCACCATCTTGAAAACTTAAAGGGGAATTCCAGCAATGTTTCAGAATTCCTGCATAATTCAATGAACTAGATGCAATCAGTCATTCAGGGCAATTTGCAGTGAAGTGGTTTATTGTAGGTGATGGGAACCAGGGGTCATGATGCCTACAATATAAATATATCCATTTTATTTGCCCTTCCAAACCACTAGCCTACATGAGTTTTCTGTGTTTGTATATGTAGTTGTTGATGGTAAAAGTGGTAAAAATGTTTTTCTTTTTTTGCTAATTTTGAAAACGCACATAAAAAACCTGGATAAAAAATAAAAAGCCTAAATGTTGCAAAAAAATGTTTTTACATTGGGATGAGGTGGAAAACTTGGTTTATCTATAAAGTTAAAATGGCTAAAAACAGTGAGGGAATCAGTTTTTTCAGATAGGTGTTGAAATAGTCATGCGTCCTCTCAAAAGTCTTTGCCCCAGTGGCATTCGTAGGGTGGTGGTGAAGGGGATCAGCAACTTCAGCCCTCATTAAACAGACTCCTGCCTGGCGTCTGAAGTCTTATGCCTGATTCACACATGCTATCTTTATGTGGTGTGAGCGATGCAGAAGCACAAGTGCTATGGCTTGAATGTGCTGACCTTTCATACATGCACTGTTTCTGCTGCAGAGCAGAGCAACAAGTAAGATATACAGACATTCCTTTTTCCAGATGGATAACTGGTCACATCAGTCATTCTGCTCAATAAAAATATAATTTATAAACGTGCACAGTATTTGTTTCTCTTCAACAGCAAAAGTTTCAACCAGGAAATCTGTTTGCAGCACAGAATGTTCAATGTTTTTACACAGCTCTCGGTTTCATTTTCATAGATTTTCAGGGCTTATTTAAATGCATTTTGCTGCATGACTGACTCGGACAAACCACAGGCCTGGTCTAGTCTCTAAATCCTGTGCTGCTTCTGGGATGCTCTGCTGCTTTGCTCACATAGCCTGTGCACAAGTGCTGACCTGTTAACATGAGTGCCGAAATGAATCAAGCCATGCGTCTGCGTCACTCACACCATAGCTGACAGGGGACTGTCAAAACTGTTCTACAGAGAGTTAATAAAAGTTCAAATTCTTCCTTTGTATACATCACGCACAATAATTGAGGCTCTTCTAAAGGCTCTGGTATCTGCCTGGCATTTTTGCAGCACAGATGTGAGCGTGTTTTCTCTCTATTCATAGCCCGAAACATGAAAGGCTCCGGCTCACTCAGCAAAGGTGCATCATATCCCAACAAACGCTATGCAGAGGTTCACAGCAAACAATTGTAAAATTAAAATGTACTTTCTGAATCTAATTTTTAATTGTATATATTTTACATAACAATTTACCTTGGACCCAGTTTAAGGGCCAGATGACACTCCATTTTAACTGGCTCCTCTGCCCCACCACTACATATAGAGAGCCACCACATGTAAATGGAGCTCAACTCTTGTCTCTTTGCACTATGCGTTGCAAGTGTGTAACATGATCTTCAGGAGTTTAACTGTGTAACTGTAATTAATGGAAACACTGATTAATTAGCATTTTCCTTTCAGTTAAAATTTGCAGTACGTTTGAATGGAAATTTAGTCTCCACCCTGAATTGATTACAAAAATAGGCCCAGTGAACTTCCACCAAAGATGCTACTCCTTAGACTGTCTTAACCTCTGAAGGGGCGGCCCCACATAGCAATGAATGGCCTTTTCACTTCTTACCAGTTGAATAATGCACATTTTTTTAAATGTGTGAAATTCCCTTTTAAGTATGTTGTCCCCTGTATGTGTGTGTGTGTGTGTGTGTGTGTGTGTGTGTGTGTGTGCAGACACCCCTTTCGGGAATGGCAACAGCGTGGACTACCTGTTTGTGGGAAACATTGTCTACACGGTGAGTCTCCAGCCAGGCACAGGATCACAGAACACCCGATGTGACATAATTTCCCCACTGGCCAATTGGAGGCCATGCAACATTTTAAAGGCTCATTTTTCAAGCACTGTTTGCTTTACAAACTCATCAACAGAGACAGATAATAATATTCATACACAATCCCTATGTAATTAGAGTACTTAGAAGTTTTCAGAATGTTTTGCATATTCAGTGATTTTTTAACAGCACATTCCTAATGTAACTTACTCAACACTAATAATTAGAATGCTGTAAAGAAATGACTGTGTTTTAACCTAAAAAAAATACAAATTTATTGCCTTAAAATTTTTATTAACTGAATTTAACAGAAGCTAAAACACTGATTATTGTACTGATGAGTTCTGTTGGAGGTTATGTGAACTCAATATTTTAAGGCAACCAGGTTATTTGCATTTTAATCATTTTTTACAGTATATAATACGCATGTCACGGGTCACGTAGTATGAGCAGTGTGTTCCCCCCAAAGTTGAAATGGAATCTGTGCAAATGACTTGTAGTACCCACCATTTGTCATAGGGCTGCAGTTTGTCCAGAAATCTGTGTAGTTTATTTCTCAGACATGGTTTGGATTGAAATCATACGATTTCATCAGTTCTCAGAAGTCAGTCGTTGTTTTTTTATAATGAGACTTCCTGCAGTCATTAACTTCGCTGCTGTGTTTTCAGACATATGTTTCATTACTACAAAATTAGCCTGTGTGTGTGTGTATGTGTGTGTGCCAGACAGTGTGAAATATGTAAGATGTTGGAGGAGATGCTAGACACCAGCCATTAAAAGCATAATGAATTGCTCTCATGGGGCTTGAGTCTGTCTGTCTTCTGGCTTTTCTCTTCTGTTCCTCTAAAGTGCGTGTGTGTGTGTGTGTTTGTGTGTGTGTATAGTGTAAGCAGCATATGCATTTCTGCTTGTTTTGAAAGCTGTGTTGGTTTGTTGCTAAAGGCGATAGTCATTGTGTGTCTGTATGAATGTTTTACTCTTGTTTTGTGCGTGAGTGTGTGTGTGGCTTAACTGAATGTTTTAACAGGATAATGAGTGTGTATGATTACTGTTATTCATGATCCACTCATTCTTTCTCTCTCTCCCTCTCTCTCATTCTCTCTGTCCCTGTTTTTTCTGCAGTATGTGGTGGTCACAGTATGTCTGAAAGCTGGTATGGAGACCACAGCATGGACAAGGGTCAGTGTTTGTACAAATAAACACACACACACACACACACACACACACACACATACGTTTGTTTTTGTACAGTGTCAGGATGTCAGGGTCATGCATTTGTCCCATATGTTTTATTCATTTCATTACTGTCAGGACAAAACCTTGTATTTCCAAAAAGGTAATTTTACGAAAAGAGGAAAAAACACCATTAACTGTGAATTGAAAGTAGTAGAACCAAACATTTTTAAACCGTTTCTGTTGGTCCACTCATCATGAAATTTTAAAATAATGTAAAGGGCAACTGGCATTTTACAATCATGTGAAGAAATGAACACTATAAATAGAGATACAAGGTGTCCTTCCAGCAGTGACTATATAGGTTATAGTTATTCATCCGACAGTAGCGATATGTATGTACGTATGTGTATGTATGTATGTATGTATGTATGTATATATGTAATAATATTTTGTCCCATAGTCTGCTGGCCTGTTTTGGACTTTTTTGTCCAACAATGTTCTCAGATTAGTTCACCGCTACTGAGTTTGGGTCACCACATACACTGTCAGCTAAGACAAAAGACTGTTCAAACAAATAGGATGTATGAAGCATAATCTGTTTTCTAAAGTGCCATGAGGTCCCGTTATTACACACGCAGGCGCTGGAGAGGTTACTGTGAATGTGACTTGTTCTGTGCACTGCATTCAATGTCTGCTGCTTTATGGGCAATAGACTAGAAAATATGTTGGGGATTTGCCAGCGCTTTAGATAGATGGGACATATACTACACTACACCCATGTGCACTGCTGCCATGTCAGGACATAACCATTCATCCACTGTGAGTGTGTGTGGGGGGTGGCGTCGACACCGCCTGTCTGCTCAGCTGTCCACACACTCCTGCCCTTATAATGAAGCAGATTCCCTGTAGAATTCACACAGTGTCCCATTACAGAGAGAGAGAGATGTGTCCCCTGTCTGAAATGTGTCTATATTCAGAGGGTCTGTACCTTTTCTGAGAATGACCATCATCCTTTTTTCTCTCTCTCCCTTCATTCCACTCTCTCTGCAGTTCTCTCATCTGGCTGTGTGGGGCAGTATGGTGCTCTGGATGCTCTTCTTCGCCGTTTATTCTGTTATCTGGCCGCACATTCCCATAGCCCCAGACATGCTGGGCCAGGCAAGTACCCCCACACATACAATCACTTTTATAGTGTCTCTGTCATGCCGACCTGCTCTCTGGGTGTTCTGTGTCAGCACTGCTGAAGTTCGGGGAAGATTTATGTACTCCGGCCCTGCCTGAGCACACCCTGCACCTGCCACTTGGTCACCCGAGCCCCAGTCTTTACGGCCTCCTCAGGAGACGCTGGCCTGACCTCTCTGGAGCGATTGCAAGTGTATATTAGGGCCCGACTGATGATAAAAGCTGATACTAACATTTCAGATTTTCAGTGTTAGTATGTGGACCATTCTACCGAATTTGCTTAAACTGCAGTTAAAACAAAGCTAATTAAGAAAAGGTGCCTAATTTTGTAAATAATATTTTTTTGTTTTTTTAACATTAAATTATCTTTTTGATTTTTTTATTTATCACAAGTTTAATTTTTAAATAAAAAAATAAGAGTCTCTAGTGACTCTTGTCACTAACAAAAACAATGAGTTTTAGTCTGTAGAAGGAGCCTTATTTTAGTCACACCTATGCATTTTAGGGCAGAAAGTGAGACTGCATCCTTGTCCCTCATGGCCACATGGCGAATTTTTCTGCTTTAATTAAAAATATTATGATTTTATTTGTGTACAACCATTCCGTTGTTTTTGCAAGTCATGTACCCGATGGAGTTTTTGAATTATGCTCAAAATTAGCTGAAATTGTCACGACTGAAACATATTTATTTACATAATTACAGTATAGGGTTACTCACAGTAAATATAACAAGTATTTTAGCCTTTAACGTGAGAAAAAAATGAATAGTCTCTTATCCTTTACAGAGGCTACAAAGCTGATGGCCAAAATATCTTTCCTTTAAAAGACATTTTTATAAAATTTTTATAAAATATCTTTTTTTATAAAATATCTTTCCTTTAAAAGAGATTTTAACAGTCATGTCAAAGCTGTCACCAAATCAGCTTTCTATCACCTCAAAAAAATCAACAAAATCAGAGATTTTCTGGCTAAAACAGACCTGGAGAAACTCATCCACGCCTTTGTTTCTAGTAGGATTGATTACTGTAATGGGCTCCTAACTGGACTCCCAAAAAAGACAATCAAACAGCTTCAGCTGATTCAAAACGCAGCTGCCAGAGTTCTCACTAGGAGTAAAAGAAGAGAGCACATCACTCCTATCCTTAAATCCCTACACTGGATACCAGTATGTTACAGGATAGACTTTAAGGTACTATTACTAGTCTATAAATGTCTTAATGGTGCAGGACCAGTATATTTATTAGATGTGCTCCAGCAATATGAGCCGGGCAGAACTCTCAGATCATCAGGAACTGGTCAGTTAGTGCAGCCTAAGGTAAAAACTAAACACGGAGAGGCAGCATTTAGCTACTACGCTGCTCTGAAATGGAACCAGTTGACAGAGAGCATTAGAAGAGCCCCAACACTCGACACTTTTAAATCCAGAATGAAAACCTTCATGTTTGAGCAGGCCTTTAGCTCAGTTTAATCCACTTTTATCCTCTTATGCTCATTCATTTAACTTCTTTATATCTATTGTTTTAATCATGTTTCTTATTTTTATTAAAATTTTTTATCTCCTTCTTTTAAATTTGATTAACTTCTTTTAAATCTATTGTTTTAATTATGTTTTTAAAATTTACATAAATTTTATTTTATTTACATTAATTGCATTTTTCTGTATTTTTCATTTGTAAAGCACTTTGAATGACCGTTGTGTATGAAAGGTGCTATATAAATAAACTTGCCTTGCCTTGCCTTGCCTTAAAAAAAAAAAAAAAAAAGAAAAGAAAAAAAAAATCTGAAAATTAAGAGCAAATTCACATGCTAAGAATGCTTGGAAGCTATTTCAGAGTTTCTGCTGTTGAGTTCAAGTAACAGATCTTGTTAACTGAGACTATTGACATTCAGTAAAGCATTGTTTACCAAGAATAATAGGAATGTGTTAAAATTGGGTGATATAAAATTATATCCACGGCTGTTATTAGTTATTAGAATTATTAGCTCCTTCCAGTTAAACCGTAATGGTGGCAGAATTTCCTACTTTGTTACTTTGTTGCCTCCAACTGACAACTTCAGCTCAAATAAACAAACAAGCTGGCCTCTAAAGATGTTACAGAATTCAGAAGAATTACTTTAGTAGTTTTGTAAGATCTACAGCTTTTCTGCTTTCTTTTATTAATTGATATATTTGCTTCAACAAAACAGATGAAAATGTAGCCCAATCACATTGTTATCCATGAAGTAAAGCTGGCGTAGGGACCTGAGGGCAGGGGTCCAGCATAGTTTGGAGATTTACCTGCTCTACCACATCTACTATACCTGGTAATTAACTGCTGAGTTGAATCAAGTGTGTCTGAGCAGGAAAATCACCAAACTGTGCAGGAATTATGAAGGAGTTCCCCATCCCAACGTAAACAATATTAAGATTTAATAACTTTTGGTCAGCCTAAATAATTGGGATCAGGTGATAACATCAAAATTGTGATGGGCCTACACTGTTAATTATTTCCAGTTCTTCACAATATTAAATGTGAAATCAGATCATATTAACATATGTTCTATAATAGCAGAGCAAATTATGGTGAGGTAAACACTGAGCTGCACCAAACGTTGTCACGAGTTCGTAAATAAAGAAATTTAACTAAGAAAAAAACATTTTAAATATTTTATTCTCACAATTTAAAAAATCTATTTTTTTGGTGGTTTAAAGTTGTTTTTACACTGGAACTTATTTTAGTGTATATTTGACTTTATTTAAGTAAAAGATACATTTGTAGATCTGAAAACATTCAGTAAATTACTGGCTATGGAGTTGTATTCATTTTTATTAGTTATGTAGAAATACTGGATATTATACTATATTTTACAATGTTTTTTTTACAGTAGTTTAGTTCCAGCACATGTGGCTGTAATATTCAGAGGCTACTAAGTAACTGGATCTGATGTATGAAATTAGGGCTGGACCTAAACTCTGCAGGGTGGCAGATTTTCAGGACCCTTGCCATGAAAATGAACAAGGCCTCCACTTCCTCACAGAGTGTGTGTATGTGTGTGTGTTATGGAGAAGTTAAGATGGGCTCCTGCGTGGTCATGGTGGGTAAAGTTCTCAGAAGGTCCTCAGCCTATTAATTTAATTTGTGTCAGATTTAGGAATGTGCTCAAGTAACCCTGCAGCTGCTTTTGCTCTCCCTCTCCCTCTCCCTCTGTCTCTCTCTCTCTCGCTCTCTCTAATGAGGGTGCTTAAGAGATAGATGGCATATTCTTCATCTCTCTAGTCTCTCACCCAATTCCTTTATCCCTCTGTTCTATTCTCCTCGTTTCCTCAGAGCAGCTCTGTATAAGCGTTTGTGTGTCTGTTTCCTCCATCAGTCCATACTAATGTTTTCTGTCACTCCACATTACATTTCTCTGCATGTTTCTGTGTGTGTGGGCGTGCGTCTAACTGAGAGCGTCCCTGTTTGCGCTGGGAGGCAGTCGGCCTGTCTGGGTGTGTGTGCAGCTGTCACAGGAAATAACTCCTAATGGGCTTTAAGTTGAGTCAAGGTTCCATCAGAGCGTCAGCTGTGAAATAGCCTTTAACTCCTTGTCTCACTGAAGCTTCAAGGCTAATATAGACAACAAGTAATGGAAGCTTATATCTCACCAATTAGAATTGTGCTAACTGCATACCCGAGTCATTACACTCTTGCCTCAAACCACATTAAGTAATCTCAAATACGTTGTGTGGTTGCTTACGCTGTTAGCTATAAAGATGGGCTAAAACCATTGCTTGTTACTGACTCTAGCTTTGCTCCAGTGACTCAAATATGCTAGTTTAGAGTGATAGTCACATCACAAATAGTGTAAGATTATACCACACCAGTTAGCATTGTGCTAACTGCATACATGAATCATTTTGCATCAAACCACAATAAGTAATCTCAAATAGGTTGTGTGGTTTCTTGCACTGTTAGCTATAAAAATGGGCTAAAACCATTGCTTGTTACTGACAAAAGTTTAGCTCCTGTGACTGAAATATGCTAGTTTAGAGTGATAGTCACATCACAAGTATTATATCAGTTAGCATTGTCCTAACTATATACTTAAATCATTTCACTCTTGACTCAAACCACATTGAGATGAGTAATCTCAAAAAGATTGTGTGGTTTTATGCGCTGTTAGCCATAAACATTGGACTAAAACCATTGCTTGTTAGTGACTTTAGCCTAGCTCAGGTGAGTAAAATATGCTAGTTCAGAAAGATAGTCACATCACCTCACAAGTAATTGAGGCTTATACCACACTAGTTGGCATTGTGCTAACGGCATACCTGAATCATTATATTCTTGCCTCCAACCACATTAAGTAATCTCAAATAGATTGTGTGGTTAGCTGCTAGCTTGTTGGTGACGTTAGCCTTGTTCCAGTGAATAAAATATGCTAGTTTAGAGTGATAGTCACCTCACAATCATACTTTCCATTTGCAGTTTTCCCTTCAACCCACATGTAGTCGTTCACTCAAGGCATGTTTGATGTCCAAAGTCTGCTGCTTTACATTGTAGGGGAGCACTGATCATGTTTTTTTTTAGCCTGATTCCAATTCCACATCTTTTCCTAGTGATGTGTGTGAGTGGGTCAGCTCTTTGAGTCAGCTCTTTGAGTCAGCTCTTTTGAGTGAAAGTTGAAGAGCCTATATTTTTATTTAAATGACAAATCGCTAGACGTAATGACAGACACTGTCGAAAATCTGACTGACTGAAAATCACAGGATCCCCTCCTTGATCCTCTTGCTGCTGTAATAGCTAGCATTAGAGCTGAAATTCAAGTCTATAAATGTTTTCAATCAGTGAATGTGTTTCTTTTCTAATTAAACATATTTAACATCTGCAAAACATATTTACATCTGCAAAACTGAACAAACAACTGACCAATGCACTACACAGGCATTTGTAAGGGCAGTTTTTTTTTGTTTGCTAGCACCTCTGTGGGATTTCTTATAGAATGTTAGTACTAAGCGAACACTTTTGCACCTGGACTTTTTTTGCTATTCTGTATTAAAGATGGATATTTGACGCTTGCGAAAAACATTATGTTTATGACAAACAATAACATATTGTATTTTGTATATAACAGCTTTACAGTGACTCCTTCAGTATTTTCCATTTATAACAACTGACTGAAACCTGGTTAGTCTTTTTCTCTTGAGACTGGTCACCTATTGATAGATCAATTTCACTCTCACTTCTGAATTATAATGAAAGTTAATCTGATGTGTACATCCTTTAGTTCGGCTCCTGAAGGCCTCGGCCTGCTAGGCTATATCTACCACAAAAAATCAATTTTCTGTTTCTGGTTTAAAGATCTTTATCCTTTCATTTCCAACCAAAAGGTAACAACTAAATATGAGTATTAATACAATACTTGCAGAGTTTATTTACAGCAAGTGTGATGACCCTTTTGTTCAAAGAAATCAATATACTTCTTGGAACATTGTCGCTCCCTTTGGCAGATTTTTATTAGCTTTATTTAATTAAATAAAAATATTTAATAAAAATGACAGTTATTTAGTCCACACAGTGTGAGCTTTGGATAATATATGACAGTCATGCGTGATTAAGCTACATCATGTTGGTATAGGTTTAGCTGCAGCATTTATGCCCAAGTCATTTACATGGCTCAGATTATTTGTATCATTAAACTGCACCCATAATTAGTTTGAAGCAAAAATCTGACAATTCCATTTGTTTGACAGTGTGCCATACAGTCTCAGAAACCATATAATAAAGTCTATTACGAATTGCCTAACTGCCTGATACAGTCGGAGGCCATTGTGTGATGAATTAGGGTGATTAGTATTACTTGTTATCTACATTAGCTTCATAGCTGCCAAACCTCAGATATCAAACATGTCTTGAATGACTGGCTACATTGGGGTTTAGGGGAGAAAACTGTGTAAATTTGAACTATCACTTTAATGGGTATTTGAGTATTTCACTCACCATTCTAAATTATGACTTCAAGCGCAGCCGTGAAATATCACCACTGTTGGAAGCACATGCTTAGAGAATTTTGCAGTCAGTCTTTCAGAACCGATACATTTTGTAAGAGACGCTGTTGGTTCAAGAAGCAAGAGGAAAACAAGACAGATGAGTGACCGAAAGGGAGGGAGAATGAGAGAGAGAGAGAGAGAGAGAGAGAGAGAGAGAGCTGGAGATAGTAGTTGATGAGATAATTAGCCTCCCACTTTGTCAGGGGTCGGAGGTCACTGTGTTCAGCTGCAGCTGCTCAGAGGAGAGACGGAGGCTGTCGGTCAGTGTTTAACCCCCAGCAGTGGTCCAGTGTTGTCGTGACGTTATGGTGTTGTTAATGTTGTCTGTGGGGGTTTGTTGCAGGCTGGCCGAGTGATGCAGTGCTGGAGCTTCTGGCTGGGTCTCATTCTGGTGCCTGCAGCGTGTCTGCTCAAAGACGTGGCATGGAACGCGTAAGTAACGCATACCAGTGGTGTTCACAAGTTGATTCATATGAGTCTGCATCGGGTCTCAGGTCAGTAGGGTGTGAATTCAAGTCAAATCTTGAGTTTTTCATGGATCATTTTAGTCTCATTATCAGCTACAGGCATTACACTGTACAAAAATAAACCTACTAAAAATCTGGCAGGGTCCATACGGTTTCAAATGATGAGCCTGTCATTATAGAAAAACCCTTCAGTCTGAAGCACTGCATGCAGTAAATGTAGTGTTTGCAGTACAGGCTAAATAACTTAAAATGGTTGTTTTAGCCTATAGTTTGTATAGCATTTATACTAGCTAGCTGCTGTAATAGCTAGCATTAGAGCTGAAATTCAAGTCTATAAATGTTTTCAATCAGTGAATGTGTTTCTTTTCTAATTAAACATGTTTAACATCTGCAAAACGTATTTACATCGGCAAAACTGAACAAACAACTGACAAATGTACTACATAGGCATTTGTAAGTGCAGATTTTTTTTGTTTGCTAGCACCTCTGTGGGATTTCTTATAGAATGTTAGTACTAAGCGAACACTTTTGCACCTGGACTTTTTTTACTATTCTGTATTAAAGATGGATATTTGAAGCTTGCGAAAAAACATATTTATGTTTATGACAAACAATAACATATTGTATTTTGTATATAGCTTTACAGTGACTCCTTCAGTATTTTCCATTTATAACAACTGACTGAAACCTGGTTAGTCTCTTTCTCTTGAGACTGGTCACCTATTGATAGATCAATTTCACTCTCACTTCTGAATTATGCTGGAAGTTAATCTGATGTGTACGTCCTTTAGTTCCTGAAGGCCTCAGCTCGGAGAGCTTGCTAGGCTATATTTACCACAGAGGGAAAAAATCAATTTGGATAATTTTCTGTTTCTGGTTTAAAGATCTTTATCCTTTCATTTCCAACCAAAAGGTAACAACTAAATATGAGTATTAATACAATACTTGCAGAGTTTATTTACAGCAAGTGTGATGACCCTTTTGTTCCAAGAAATCAATATACTTCCTCTGAAGGTCTGGAGGGCCCTGAGGGTTCCCCACTGCTTTTCAAGCTAAGCAGAACTCTTTGATGCACAAGCAGCTGGAAGCTTCTTCCAACTTTAGATGTGCAACATTAAATATGAATAATGTCTCATCATCTTTTGTACTTTGGTGTATGTATAAAGAGGGAGGCGCACAGTGAGGAAGACTCTGCTGGAGGAGGTGCAGGAGCTAGAGGCTCGGGCTGTGGACCCTGGAGCGGCCGTCCTCAGAGATGCCAGCGGCCGCAGGTCTGTGACCCATGCACCTCACTCAACAATCTTCACTTATTTAATCTTAAAGCCTTTGTATCAGTCCAGAATGTGTGCGTAAATGTACTTGTCTTGTATCACCTTTTTTTTCCAGTTGCCATTTTGTTTTATTTACTTAGAAGGGCTCATATCCGTATATTTTCCTTGTATTATATGTTTGTGTTGTAATTAACATTTACAAGATCAAGCCTCTTTTGGTATTGTGCCTTATTCCAAAAGCAGTCCAGGTTTAAACACACCTTATAATCTTAGTGCGAATGGGTGTTGCTGAGCTGCTGTAGGCTGAAGAGGTGGATATATGTAAATGTATTGTTTTTTGTGACATCACAGAAACAGAGACTTCAGAATAGGCTGTATTTTGCAATTAAGTTTCCATATATGGACTGTCAGAACTGGGGAGCGAAACTTTTTGTTGCTGTCAGAAGAAAATCTTGTATCTTTTTCACGTAGTTTGAAAATACCTACTGTTTTTTACATTGTGTTTAAATTTCAAGATGAATGGACCAAAAGAAACAGCCCAAAATGACTTTGGAAAATGTCTGGTTCCACTGACAGCTTGCGGTTTTTTAACTTTGTAAATTGTTTCCAAACTTTTGAACAGTAGTGTACAATGTCAAGAAAACCCGTCTGTCTCCTGATTTTGTCTGTGTGTTAAGTTGCTGTATAATGTTTAAGTGTCTGTAGACCTTTAAAGTTTAGCAAGTGTTAGTCTGACAGTGTACTGAAGGTGTGTACTAACCCCCATGCGATGGTCCACAGGCCCAAGGCTGCAGTGCAGTAGGCTAACAGCAGGGCTAAAGCCAGACTCCACAGGTAGAGCTTACGCTGCCTGTGTGCGTGTGGACTCTATTCTCTCTCATTCACTTTCTTCATTCAGTCTGCTTTTTCATTCCTACATCACCATCTCACATGAAGTGTCTCTTTTCTTTCACATTGTCATTGTCAGCCGGACATGAGGTGATCATTGCTGTAAGGACTGGTTGCGTGGAACCCTGGACATGTAGCTGTGTTTGTGTTTGTGTAGTAGAATATCCATCATGTGGCGTTATTTATGTTGAATTGTTTTAGCTTGTTGATCCTGAATTGTGAATTGTGTGTAATTGGTATACTCTGAGTAGTTGATCTTGCCTAGATACATACCCATAAAACATTAATGTTACGTTCATGGTGTAAAGTTGTGGGTATACTGAAACCAGCTGAACCAATCATAGGCTAAAATTGTGGGTGAACTGTAGGTATCTGACTGAATCACAGTACAGCAAGACTATCCTAGCTATCACAGCAAATAAAACAGTTAGCTAGCTGACCTGTATACAGAACTATAACCAATTAATGTGAAACTTTGCTTTACATGTAATAATTATACACTTTAAATAAGGATTTTTCTTAATTTTCTATTAATATTCATTACAAGGAAAAACACATATAATGACTACAGGGCTAACCAAAGCTGCTAACATTAACTTTAACTCATATAGAGTGGAAAAGAGCATTTTTTGGCATAACTTTGACCTTTTCTGCCCCAAAGCAATAGCTAAGCTCCTTTTTTACAACACAATCATTCCTAGCTCTAATTCATTCAGTGTAATCCCGTGCTAACTTGATAGTAAAACTCATTAAAGTGGTATTCTCAGTCCATTGGCAGCTTGTTAACAACCAAACATGTGTCAGCGTGCTAATTTGAAAATGTGAACACACTCTAACTTTCGAATTTTGACAGAAACTGAGTTTTGTGCTACAGTGTTCTGTCCAAGCCTGTCCAAGGAAACAACAGTTGCTACAAAGTGACGCATTTGTTGGAGGGAGGACAGAAAGGTCAGTTAGAACAGACATTGCAGGAAGATTTGCGGTTGTACATAAGCTGTTGAATGGGTTGTAATTTTTGGAGGTTTTAAGCTACAAGCTTGCAAAAGGAGAGCTGATAGAATTGACTTCCAATCAGAAGGGCTGTTGGCTTGATGCCCTGTTCTGCTCTGTTCCCCTTTAGGGGGATTGTTAACCTCATTCTAGTGGGGTAAACAGCCAGCTGTAGAATGGATAATGGCTGTAAGTTGTACTGGGTAGGACTCCAACTCTTGCTGAGTGATTAAACATTAGTTGGATTTTGGTGCTGCACTGGGTGGAGGTTTTGGACACAGGAAGTGCTCGTCTTGAAGAGTTTGGACTTGGGGTCCTATTGACCCAAGGAGACCTAGCCTAGGCCAGGATATTTTCTTTCAGACTAGGCCAGGCCTGGACTCATAAATGAGTCATCTGTGTTTTCAGGATGGAGGAGGATATGTGTGATCTCAGGAGGCTAAAGCCTGTAACAAAATGTCCCCCCATTTTCCCTCCCCCGTATAGCAGGCTTTCTTGACATTCCTTTTCCGTTTTGAAGAGGGGCTCGGCAGGAGCGTCCGAAGAATAGTAAAGGCTCGTCTTACCAGCGTAATGCGTGGTGCTTTCCATTTATTTATTTCTTTATTTATCCATCCATCATCCTCCTCGTTCCTCCAGTCATCTGTTTAGCAGACGCCGTTTTCTTTGGCTGCCTGGCCTCTCTTGGCTACAATTGCCGAGAGCTTTCTATGACACGGCCAAACATATCGGGACGTCCTCCCAACGATAACATTGCAGCCCACTCTATTGTGCGTTTGAGCTGCAACCTTGAGCAGCTTGGCCATCTTCCATTCTGGCTGGCTTTTGTATCATGCCCTGGATTTTTTTTTGGAAAATAGTCACTTTCATCTGATATACAGGGAGACATCATCAACTGTGTCTTCTGCATAGATTCTGTTTATCAAAGGTAGGGTCAAGCCTGCTTGGGTTCTACCTCATTCCGAAACTATATTGGGAATGGCATTGGAATTCCATCTGGAGCGCAGAGCTTTATTCTAGACAGCTTTAAATGGGGGTGCCTCCTTATTGAAGGTATAAATTTGAGTAAAAATGTCATCGTTACGTTGATGTATTTTTTAATTTAAGATTTAAAAAGACAAATAGCTACTGATGAGGGGAGAATTGCAGTATGTCTTCAAGGAGGACTGGTGCTAAGTGGAGCTGGAATTTTAGAATTATTAGTATTACTTATGTATAACTTTTATGGATGTGCGTGTGGGGTTGATTCTCTCAGTGTGCATTAGGATGACTATCCAAAGCATATGTCTACTAAATAAGTGCCAAGAGCTTGGCTAGTGGATTGTATGATCACTCATTCAGGTGTGCCCTGTGATGTAGTCTTTAACCTGTCTGTCAACTTGTTTTATGGGTACAGGTTAAGCTTAATCTTGAGCTAAATCTATGTCTTTAAAACCAGCTCCCAGAATTCCCTGCTGTGCTTTGATCTTTGATCTCTAGCTTGTTTAGAGTTTCTCTGTCTCCTCTGTCCTGTGATTGGAGGTGTGGATAGCCAATCAGCCAGCAATTCTTGCTCTTTGACTGACCTGTACATCTCCCTCTTTCTCTGTCCAGTCTGAATGAGCGTGCCCACCTGTTGACTCGGGTGTTCAGGAAGACTCCTTCCAGTGTGGGGCGCTCCAACTCTGTGCAGCAGACCGTGTCACGTGAGTATTACCTGCACATGTGGCACATGCAGAGCACATGCAACATGCAGCACACATGACAGACTTAACACATATAGCACACAGGACACATATGCCATATACTACACTCTCAGCACATGCAGTGCATGAAATACAATTCCGGAATTTAAAATTAATTGCGTTATATGTTATATGGACTACTGTACCGAAATAGTTGAAAAGGCCACAGAATTTTTAAAAATGAATAAAGAAGACTCAGACCATATATTTGCAAGTATAATGTTATGATTTATTTATTTAAAAAAACTTTGTTCACAAAGTGCTGTCTCATGTTTTCATGTCACTACTGAAACACAGAGTTATAGTTCAAAGATGGATACTCATTTTAGCCACGCCCCTGCATTTTACAGCAGGAATTGAGGCTGCATCCCTGACCCTCATGGCCACGTGGTGAGCAGTTAGATGCCACTGTTTTGAAGTAAATGTCCCAAAGGCAGAAAATCACTGTGTAACATTTAAGAACTGTCAGTACTGAAACATACTTTCTGAAATTAAGTGTGTTTGTGTTATAATAAAAATATATTATATATATATATACAGCTGTTCAAAGCTGTGTTTGCATGTCATGTACTGGCTAGTTCAAAACTAAAATGGTCACTACCGAGACATTTGGAAAAGTTTAGAGGGCATTATTATTATATTGGTAGTAAGAAAATTTAGTCAGTTAAAGTGTTTTAAAACTCCAAAATGTTTTAAACTCTGACTTTGAACCAATTCAGTACATTGATCTATATAACAAATTACAAAAAGTTCATCAAAAGCCTGAAACGGGATTTTGACTTTTGAAAAAATAGGACAATAAAGTAAAGGATCAAAAACATGAGTGTGGTGTGGATTGAAACTTCAGATTCTACATTTGACAGAATTTCACTGGTTATTTCAGTTAGCTATATGTGAGAAAGAAGTGATGTAAAATGTAGCGCACGCAGGATTGTGGCACCCGCAGTGTACATTAAACATGGCACACGTGACACGCAGCAGAAACATAACAATACACTCCAGGCACATGTGGTAGAGGCAGTAACTGAATGCAATTGCACAATTACACAATTCAACAAACAATTTGTTGTATAGCCAATTACATACATTCAGCTTATATTCTATATGACATTTCTGCACTGTGAAAAAAATGTGGGTACAGCTTAAAGGATCATGAACCCAAAATGTGAAATGGACAGAAACTTTACAATCTACACTTTTACAGAATTATTATTATTTTTTGCTTATTTCATTAAGATATGAGTGATGAAGAACTGATATAAAATGTTAACATCCTCATGTAAACTTTTCTCTGCAGATGGCTATGCATTCTCCCAAGAAGAACATGGAGTGGTATCCCAGTCCCAGGTCGTGCGCTCCTACGACACCACCCGTCAGCGGCCCAGCGTGTAGCTAGCCGATGCCTCACGACGGAGTTGCCATGGCGACAGCCTACACAGACTTTTAAAGGGACATGCTCATTCTGAGCGATCCTGCTGTGGCCTTACTGGACCTCTGAAGTGAACTGGACTGAACTAGGCTTGGCCTGCGCTTCCCTGGGCCTTGCTTTACATTAACCAAGCCTTTATAGGCAAGACTGAACTGCTGGGGAAAGTGGGTGGGGTTTATGGGTGGGAGTGGGGGGGGCTTTCTCATAATGGAACGGCCAGTCAATACACACCAATACTGCGGCGGATCGGCATGAGGAGCCAGTCAGCATCCAGACATGATGCATGGAAAACCAGAGACAGTGGCATTTCTCTCTGTAACTTTTCTGTAACACGCTGCAGCACACAGCCCTGTGGATGTTGTCATGCATGTGCGTAAACATACGTCTGTATGTGCATTCGATGTGAGTGTGCGCGTGTGATCCTGATTCTGCTGTGTGTTTGAGTCGGCTGGCTGGTGTGTGGCAGGGCTCCACCGTCCTTAGCACTGTAAAAAATGATTTGATGTTTTAAATGAAACATGTAATTAACCTGGTTGCCAAAATTCAGAGCCACAGTAGTCAGTTAACAGAAGAAGAATCTGTTTATTCTGTATGTTCAGCGAACTTATTAATTGAAGTTCAGTGAATTAAAAATGTTAAAGCAACCAGGTTACTTTTTTTTGTGTTGAAATTGTAAATTATTTTTTACAGTGTGTGTGTGTGTGTGTGTGTGTGCTGTGGAGATGACAGTAGATGTGTGTGAAAGTGCATGTGTGTGTGTTTGCCTTAAATTGACTTGTTTCAAATGTGTATATCATTTCATTATGAATATATCACATATACTCTGTGGACACATCATTAGGTACACCTACCTTGTATTAGAACTTTAATCGGACCTGAAATTTCAGTCCGATGCCGAGTACAGCCCAAAGAATTTTCTCTCCGAGCCTGACCTGATCTGACACAGAGCATCGACCTGGGCCCATTTTTTAAAGATAAGATTGCAAAAGCAAAAAAGTAAAACAGTAAAAATAAAAACAAAAAGAAGAAAAGAATAAACAAATAAATTAAATGCCTAAAAGTCTAATATGCTGTATTTACAAATTATAATACATCTGCTTTTATGTATTGGACAGTAATTAGCAACTAGACTGTCAAAGAAATTGTAGGGAGGACAAATGCTCCATATAACCAAAAAAGGTTCCCAGATATTGAATTCTCCATATGGCGCATCATCATAAAGTCTGTGAATCTAAAACTGACCCGAGTACAACAGAATTCTGTCTGAATCTCCCCCAAACCAACCCTTCATAATTCAAAGTGCCACATAAAACCGGATAAGACAGCACTGTTTACCATGTACCGACAATAGTAGCCATCATTGTATCACAGATAAATAAAAATAAATGCATTCATTAAGCACTGTTTTTGAACCACATACCATTTTGTATGAAGTCTGGATAAACTTGTATACTCCATACTGTGCTTTTCTCATGCTGTGCACTGCTGAAACAGCAATATATCAGATATTAGCCTTCACCTGTTTAATCCTTTATCTCTTTACATGTAGCATGTTGCATATCGCTGTTGTCGGAAAAAAACCTTGTATCTCCAAAATGAGATCTTTACAGCAGAAGGAAAACGCTTACTTTACTTTTAATGTAAGTCAATGGAACCAGACATTTTTTGACACTAAAAAATGGAGATCCAACAACAGTGATATAACACACTGAACATACAACCTAAGCATCCTTTTGGCTGCACTTACCTGTTCTGAAGCTGGCAGGTGGACTAAGAAACAGTATGTGAAATCTGAAACTGCTTTGAATCCAACACATATTTGGAAAATGAGCAGTCGGATTCAAACGTCAGGTTGTATTCTGCACTTCGGGTTGTGATGGGCTGGTCTGGGGGAGCTTCAGGCTTGTCAAATATTTGAAGCTCTACTGTGTATCAGCTCCACTTGCCATATAGAATGTAGTCCATGTGTTTCTCTGCATGTTTTTTTAGACCCCACAGAGCAGGTATTATGTGGCGCATCACTCTCAGCACTGCAGTGACACTGACGTGGTTGTGTATGTGCTGGATCAGATACAGCAGTGTTGTTTAACTGTTCTGTACACCACACCGCTCTGCTGACAATAGGGTTAGAAACTGACCACTGATGATGAAATAGAGACTGACCAACACAAACTATGCGGCAACAGATGAGCTATCATCTCTAACTCCACATGCAAAGGTGGACTAACATGGTATGAGTGTCTAATACAGTGGGCAGTTATTGGATACTGTGCTTAAAAACTCCAGCAGCGCTTCTGTGCCTGATGCACTCGCACCAGCTCACCACACACTAACACACCACCACCACCACATCAGTGTCACTGCAGTGCGGAGAATGATCCACCAACCAAATAGTATGTGCTCTGTGGTGGTCCTGTATGGGTCTTGACCGCTGAAGAACAATGTAAAAGGGGGCTAACAAAGTATGCAGTGATACAGATGGATTACAGTTTGTAATTGTAGAAGTACAAAGTGCATTTATATGGTCAGTGGAGCTGATAAATTGGACAATGAGTGTAGAAACAAGGTAGATGTACTTGTTAAAATGGCCAGTGAATGTATAGTATAAAAGTATGTATGGTTATGTGCAAAAGTCAGAGACCACAATTCATTTATTGGATTTCCAGTCAAAGCAGCTGTTAAGTACTAAATCTGTCTCCATCAGATAAACATCACTTAATGCTTTCATCTTTGAGTGAGAGGAGAAGAGCTCCACTCTTACGTCAACTCTGAGAGTATGAAAGGACGTGTAGCTGCGAAAACTGAGAAAATATCACCATCGTTGGATGCGCTTGGGATTATTTTGATAGTGAAAGAAAGCAGAAGCAGAAAAAACTTAACCAGTTTCTAAGTCTGAACTTCGGAGGTGTGGAAAAATATTCCTGCAGATTTCTTTGATGAACTGAGAGTGAGTCTCCTGAAAAGAATGGAAGCTGTAATGAAGGCAAAGGGTGGACACACAAACACTAAAAACACTATTACATTTTTCATTTATTACATTTGAGGCTTCTGTGTAATTTTGTGTTTTCTGCTTTTTTTCCTGATCCTGCAAAAGAAAGTTTTTAGTTATATACCCCTTTTTGAGTGTAAGGTAAATAAAATGAAGGGTGGTCTCAGACTAAAGGTACCAAAAAATCTGTCAACTCAATCACTGTGCTTCACTTGACTCACTGTGCACAGTAGTTGTGTTGATTTACTGATGTGAATCATTTGAATCAGGTCAATTCAGTGCAGCGTTTTAGTGTGTGAGAGAGGCTATGAGGTTGGATTGGAATGTGTGTGAGGGAAGATATGAGGCTGTAAGTGTGAGTGTTTCATCTGTCTGTTGCGCTTGAGTTTAGTCTGTCGGTCATCACCAGTGTGATGCAGGGAGCACTCGAAAATAAACATCAAACACACTGAGGAATTCCTTTCTCACCGCCGCTGTGTGTGAGTGTGAGTAGATGCGGAGCCGAACCAACAGCCTTCTCTATCAGTACGACACACACATACACACACCAAATCCCCTGCCAAAGCACAGAGAGAGAGAGAGAGAGAGAGAGAGAGAGAATCTGTGTGGTTCAGTGTGTTTCAGCAGCAGTTCGGGGGAGGGGCTGAGAAGGTTCTGCTTCAGTACCATCTCTCTGTTTCTCTCTCTCTCTCCCTCTCTCCCTATCCCTCTCTCTCTCCCTCTCCCTCCCTCCCTCTCTCTCTCTCTCTCTCTCTCTCTCTCTCCTTCTCCCCCCCCCTCTTTCTCTCTCTCTCTCTGTCCTTCTCCCCCCTCTCCCCCCCCCCTCTCCCCCCCCCCCCCTCTCTCCCCCTCCAAGTCCTACTGACCAGGAGACAGGAGGCTAGTTCTGTTCTCTTCAGGTTTCTTTTTTCTCTTCTATTCTTGTCTTTTTCTTCTACTTCTTTTTCTCTCCTGTTTTTTTCCTCTTCTCTCTGTTTTCATCTTCTGTCTTATTCCAGTCTTCTCTTTTTGTTCTCTACCTTTCTGTTCGCTTTTTTTTCTCCTCTCTTTTTTTTTCCTTGTGTCTTCTGGCCTCTTCTCAAGTTTCTTACTTCTCCTCTCCTTTTCTCTTTTGTTCTTTTTTCTGTCTTCCCACCTTTTCTCTTGTTTGTTTTCTTCTCTCATTTTTCCTCCTTTCCCTTCTCATTTTTTTCTTTTATGTTCTCTCACTTTTCTTCTTTCCTCATTTGCTTTAATCTCTCCTTTTCTCCTTTATTTACTTATCTCCTTTTTTCTTATTTGTTTCTTCTCATTTGTTTTCTTCTTTTATTTTCCTCTCATTTTCTCTTCTAATTTTTCACCTCTCCTTTTCTTTCCTCTTTCCTCGTTTTCTTCTCTCCTTTTCTGTTCTTCCCTCTCTTCCTTTTTTATTCTTCTCTCCTTGTTCTTGTCTATATAATCTTTTCTCTTGTTATCTCTTCTTGTCTGTCTTTTTCTCCTCTTGTTTCTTTTCATCACTCATCTCCTCTTTTTGTGTATTCTCTTTTTCTTCTCTTCAGAAGCCCCCTCGTCTCTCCTCCTCCCTGGCATGTCTTCCTCATTTCTTCACTCTTTCCTGTCTCTATCTGTCTCTGAGATGAATGGTGGCTCTGGGGGCTGTGAGCGAGTGGTCAAGCTGTGTAGGGTTTCCTCTGGGTCCGTTTTGGTCCAGTAAACTGGACGCGTGTCTCAATGCCTGTTTTGTAACTGTTTTTAAGATTCTTTTTCCACCTCAGTCAGCATCCCGTCAGTCAGTTCCCATTAACACTAATCACGTCTTCCTCTGTTAACACTGATTGTATCACAGTGGTTTTAATGGATCATTCAGTCCAAGAACAGTTATGGGGTGAAACAGTTTCACAGTGGAAGGACCGAGGTTTACTGTGAAACTGATGAGGCTGCGGGATACAAAGCCACGCTAACTGTATAACATTACAAATAATATCTTAAAATCTAGTTTTCAGACTATGAAAGCATGCAGACTTCTGCTTTTTATGCTTTTATCATTTTCAGAATGCACCAGTCAACTACACAAATTTGAAAGTTGGCTCGCTCATTAGCACAATAGCTACATTAGCAAATAACCTTAGAATGCCACACTGTTTAAAATGTGCCTTACTGCTCTAACAGACTTCACCCAATCAAACGACTTCCCTCCAGATCTTCACTGTCAACAGTTCTGTATAAAACCAGATATTTTCATTATAAGGTTAAACTGCTGCTGGTGTGGACACGAAGATCGTCTCCTCTTGCCTAATTGTCTGAATGCGGTGTGGTGGCTGTACTCATTTGGATAAAGTTGAAAGGAGGTGAACTTGCAAATCCAATCAATCATCTTAAACCATGTAAAGATGTTGAGTAATCTCTAAAAGTGAGAGTTATAGTGACTTGCTTATGTGGACACTATGACATGCCGTTGTCTATAAAAAGTGCCGCTTTCATTACGTTTGTTACACTAGCAGCAAATTCCAGGTACCAAATGTCGTTGCTGACAAACCACATTTGGGTTAAAGGGGAAAATTGTGTGAAGTTTTCACTGAACTGTTTCTTTAGGGGAGATGTGAGCTTCACCTCTACACTGTTAGTGCTCTTTAGCAGATTGGTTTGTGCTCTCTTTTCCCCTGCGGCTCTTCTGAAGTGCACCCCGGAGCACTCGTAGAGTCGCGGGTCAGGAAATGGACTGAAGGTGAGGTGTTGACATTAGATTATAGAGAGGAAAGCAGGGATATGACTAACACATTTGGAGCACATGTAGATCTTAACCTTGATTCAGGCTCGGTGGGATTCTTTGAATTTGCACACTGTCCAAAAAACACACTATACATCTGCATGCTCAGAGAGTGCTAGTGTGTGAGTTATGAGTGTGTGTGTGTGTGTGTGCGTGTGTGTGTGCGCATGTGTGTGTGGAGAGAAATTAGAGAGTAGACCACCCAGTTCACCTCTGTGCTTGCATAATGGATGAATTATGAGTGTGGGGTGACTGATGTTTTAGAATTATAATGATTGTGTTGATACAAGTGAATCTGAATGGGAACGCTCATATGGAACCTGTGAGCATGTGTATGTATGCTTTTGTGTATTTTCAGGAAAGTGTGTTCAGAAGTGTTTGGAAAAAACACTGAAAAAACAGGATTAACTTCCTGACTTTTTTGCCACTTCAGACTATTTTTCATTTCTGAAACCTGAAAGAACCAGACGGTAATTTTTAGTTCCCTAAGTTAAAGGCCTGAAGTCCAGTTAAACCGGAAGTACAGTGCAGTTGTATGTACCAAAAAACATTTGCAATTAATTTTTACATGACCATTTTCCAACAACTCTTTACCCTTTAGAATTAATCAATCTGTTTTTGTTACTGTTCAAGGCTTTGTTATGACAGCAGTGATCCTGACCCTGTCCTGAAAATGGCCCATATACATCAACCTTATCAGAGTAAGAATGCTGATCTGGGGTCCACCTCCAGCTTTT
This sequence comes from Pygocentrus nattereri, assembly GCF_015220715.1. Taxonomy (NCBI): domain Eukaryota; kingdom Metazoa; phylum Chordata; class Actinopteri; order Characiformes; family Serrasalmidae; genus Pygocentrus; species Pygocentrus nattereri. The sequence continues at coordinate 23,807,032 of NC_051234.1, read as the reverse complement.
ATATTATACTGAATAGAATCACAAGAACTGATGAGACCTGATCTCAGATCAGTGTTCTTACTTTGAAATGCTTGATAAATATCGTCCATTGTATAAATACAAGTATGTATGTGTGTGTATGTGTGTGTAGTCCTGTCCTCTCGTCCTGTCCCTCATCACTCAGTGCTGGGAAGACCACGCCCAGCCTGTTGGACCAGGCCCAGCTCTGTCCTGCTCCAGCGCCTCCGAAATGGAGAATCCATTCCCCACCGCCCCGTTCCACCTCAGCAGGAGCTGCACGGATCCATTTCAACTCCGTCCAGCGTCTCCTCAATCGTACCCCTGCTCCTGGGTTTCCATAGAAACATGCCAAGAATACACCCTCCACTTTCAGGAAACGAGCAGGCTTAACTGACCGCAATTATTGTGGCTTTCTCTTATCGTGTTATCCTGAGTGGCTCATTCAAAATTCATTGCCTGTGGGAGAGTGGCTGGAGTGTGTGCGTGTGTGTGTGTGTGTGTGTGTGTGAGCATGTGTAAGAATGAACAGATATGAATTTTTGTCAGTGATACTGATTTTGAGCCATACAGTAATTGTGGACAGTCAAAAAAGAAAAAAAATCTGTCAGCTAAAGAGGACAACAAGCTAAAAGCTAAAGTTAGCAAAGTGGCTACTTTTCTATCTGAATATATTACTTAAGTCTGAACATTTTCTCTGGCTGAAAGGGTTAAAAACGTCTGCCTGGCATCCGTTTTGTGCAGAATAAAGATAGAATCACTGTTTTCTTTACAGTTTTGTTTGAAAACTGAGTTGAGTTTCACTAATGCTAGCTTAGATGTATTATTAGCCTATAGCTCAGTAGCTAGCATAGCAGTCAGGATTGGATGACCCCACAGGGATGTCTGATGTCTGTGTGATGTATTTGTGTAATGCATGCTGGGTACTGTAGTGAGAAAACATTGAAAAATTAAAAAAAGGTGAAAATGATATAAATCCATGATTCTGTGAGGCTGAGGGACACAATGCTGCAAAACACTACAAACACAAACAGCTATTTGTAAAACGTTTTTTGTAAAACATGTGTAAAACACATTTGGTGTCTGTAACTGGGATGCATTAGGTATGTTAAAACATAGGTAGTGGGAGGGCAGTGTGTATATATATATATATGTATGTGTATATATATATATATATATATATATATATATATATATATATATATATATATAATCATTATGGCTCACTGCCCTGCTAAAAAATCAGCAAACATTATTTTTTGGATGCTGGAGCACTGGTCAACCAGTATAACCAGGCAGGGGGACCAGCTAAACCAGCACAAGCTAACATAAACCACCAATTTTGTTTTGCGGCCACGTGGGTATATTTCTTTATGATTTGTTTCCCACTACCTATGTTTTAACATACCTAATGCATCCCAGTTACAGACACCAAATAGCTATATGTATTTGAACACCAAGTGTTATTTCTTTTATCACTTCTCCCTGCTAGAAAAACCAGCATAAACCAGCATGGCTGCTCACCAGCAAAACCAGCATATGTTGTGTTTTGGATGCTGGTATGCTGGTCAATCAGCAAGACCATGCTGGGTGACCAGCTAAACCTGCACCAATACAGCATGAACCAGTCTTTTGTCAGCAGGGCTAGCTTTTGAACTGGTCAGTTTGGAGGTGATTTGGATGCAGCCTCTAGAGTCTCCACTCCAGAGCTGTGCTCACAGTAACAGATTCTACTAACACATTGGAAAACTGATCTGGAATCAGTCTGCGTAAATGAGGCCCTCCAGTTTAATATAGCAGGCGCAGTAATTTAAACACCTCGCATGTCTTCATGTGGAACTGGAGCACATGTTGCTGACAGGGGGAATCAGCACGGCACATAAACAACTCACTGACACCTCACACGCTCCAGAATATTTATTATAAATAATATATTTCATGTGAAAAGGAAACATGGGACACATTCAGCACAAAATAAACACTCTGCTTCACTCACACATGGTTTTGTACATGGGTACGCCTTTTAGGAGCTGAGTGCAGTTCCCAGCCAATGCTAGTTCATTCTATCCTCAGGCTGAAAGGAAGAGTTTGGGTCGGGATCATGATACAATATAGTGGTCTCCACATGATGCTTTTTTCAATACAGCAAAAACAAGGATTGCATGAGTATGTGCCGTGTGTTCATATGCTAATATTTGCCCCACACGCACAGCTTTGATTCATGCACACTAGGAATTTAACAAAGCACATTTTTTAAGCTTTGATGCGATTTTTCATTGAGAGGTTTTCTGATGTTTTGTGTTAAAACGTCTTGTTTCTGAAAAGCTCTGTTTAGAAACTACAGATTGGTTTGGCACAGATAAGTAACTCTTTACCAATAGAGCTCTTTCAATCCCCAAAATCAAAACCCCTAGAAATTATAACTGATTAATAAAAAGCCCAGTAAGGTGTCTATAGCCTAGGTCCCTCCTTCCTTCCCACCTACTTTACTCTGATAGGCCTCACCAAAGTCCTCATAGTAAAGTCTGTCCACTTCCTGTCCACTGTCATTTTGGCAACACCACTGGACAGTTATTTCCAGTTATACAAGATCAGGCTTCTGTCTTCTATCTATAGGAGAGATCTAAAAACTCAAAAGTGAAGGTCAATTTACTGTTTCAAAAACATATTTAAAATCACTGGTAAAGATCTTGCAAATATCTCATGAATAACTTGTAGCATTTGGCTCACTATTGCACAAAAAACCTTTTTTTCAGGTTGTTCTGGCTAATGTGCATGCGCAGGTCTCTACAAATGAGTGGGGCAGCACCACCAGCAAACTGACTGGCTCTTTTTATTGAAGGATGGGACTTTCCCTGTAACTGATAACATATTAATCTTTACAAGCTTTCCTATTCATTTTCCAACTACTGTCTCCTCCTTTATAATGTCTCACCCAATGCCTTACCCAGTGGCCTAGTTTTGGTCATTGAACGTGGTTTCCAGAAAGATGATAAATGAAAGACCCTTGAATGAAACCAACTGTACGTGTATTGTATTTAACTGTTTCAAATTAGATTTTTTGTGAGAAGAGAAGTTCTGTGAGACCAGCTGACTGCATGCTAGCTAAGCTTATGCGAACCATCGCCTCTCTGTCCTAGTTAGCAGCACCATTTAACATTTAGCAATTGTTGTGACATTTATTGAATGTTAGATTGTAAATCATGCACTGCTTTACATACAGAGCTCCTCCTCAGGTATCAGTCTGGTGTTTGAGGAAGGTGCTTTTATGGTCAAATGTTGGGGCTTTTTTCACACTGTCTGAGTGTTTTCCCTCACCACTGCACCACCATCCTCTCAGTGTTGCTGAAAGAAAGCCACTCCAGATGAAATCCGCTGGAACCTTTCTGGTAGCACTCCAGTGTACCTAACGGCACACACATACACCTCTTTCACAGGAGAGAGACTCAGTGAGGGGGAACAGTTGGCAGAGTTTTTACTGCATAATTAACTCGGCTGCCTTCTGAAGACCGCCGTTCACAGCTACACTGAGTCCGTTTAACACACACTGACTCACATACCCTTTTCTCGTGCACATTAAAGGGAACATATCCCCCATTTTTTGTATATTTTATTGCTTTTCTCTGAAGTCCACTTATGGCATTTTTGTGGTTTTATGTACCAAAAACAGTTCATTTTTCCATGACCTCTCTTTTTAAGTGTTAAAATACATCTTTTACCTTTTGCTCAATTTAAAATACTTTTAAACAACCTGACAGACGAGAATGTATTTTTAAAAATTTTGTCTTATTTCTCCATTTTATGTGTTTATTTTCCCAGCAGAGCTCTTAAAGCTTTCTGTTGGTTTCTGAAGGTGTCCAGCAGTCACTGAGTGCGTTTACATGCATAATCCGATCATAATCTGATTTCTGCAGTTATCTGATCATTCAAATGCTCACGTAAACAGCATACATACTTCTTAGATCGAAGTTAGGGCTAGAAACCTGATTTAGATATCAGATAAGGATATTAGATATCAGATTCAATTGCCTGTTAACACAAATAGCTAATCAGCCAATCACATGGCTGCAACTCAATGCATTTAGGCATGTAGAGGTGGTCAAGACAACTTGCTGAAGTGCAGGCCGAGCATCAGAATGGGGAAGAAAGGGGATTTAAGTGACTTTGAACGTGGCATGGTTGTTGGCGTATTTCAGAAACTGCTGATCTACTGGGATTTTCACGCACAGCCATCTCTAGGGTTTACAGAGAACGGTCCAAAAAAAGAGAAAATATCCAGAGAGCAGTCAGTTGTGTGGACGAAAATGCCTTGTTGATGTGAGAGGTCAGAGGAGAATGGGCAGAATGGTTTGAGATGACAGAAAGGCAACAGTAACTCAAATAATCAACCAAATGTATGCCATGAAGAATTAAGGTAGTTCTGAAGGCAAAAGGGGGTCCAATCTTTTACTAGCAAGGTGTACCTAATAAAGTGGCTAGTGAGTGTATGTTCATATTTTTAGGCAAAGTGGCTCAATGCTTCAATGACATGAAGTATTACATTACGTTTATGTCACCTGTTCTTCTCTGAGTTTATTGGCTGGTTGTAATTATCTGATTACTGCCTGACCCATATAGACTCAGAGTTTCACATTATTTGATTACTTGAGTGCATGTAAACACGTTGATCGGATTACTGACAAAATCTGATTTTGTGCAGTTATTGGATTATTAAGCGCATGTAAAAGCACTCACTAATGGTTATTTTGGTTTTCCTGATGGGTTGCTATCACAGTGTAAATGGTACAGACACATTAACAGATGTTCTGGGACTGAGTCGAGTTGCATTTTAAGGTTTCCTAATGGGATGTAAAAGTGTTCTTGTGGTCTTATATATATATATATATATATATATATATATACACACACACATACAGTGTATATGTATACGTTCATTGAAATGTTCTTTTATTTGTGTTTATTCTAAAACTGTGACTTTTTGGATATTTTTCAGTGTCCTATAAATGAGACCTTAGTCTGAGTGGGCTATAAACATAAAATAAAATAAGTAAAATATCTCTTAGAATTTGCTACTGTGCTTTTAAGACTGACACATGTAAATTACATCTATTCTGACCAGTTGTGCTCCTTATAACATCAGCAAGAGCGGACGGAGCTAACTGCTGTAGGTTAAATAGGTGGATATGTAAATGAGAGAGCTTTTGTGGCATCACAAAAACAGTGTATTCAAAAATGGGAGGCTTTTGCAACTTAGTGTCCACATATGGACCGTATGGACTGGGGAGTGAAAAAATTGAAACTTTAACAATGTTTGCTTACACTTTTTTCCAAAAATTCTGAAAACTTAGTTTTCCATGATATGGGCTCTTTAAAACCTGACCCCTTTATGTTTGTATATTTCTGTTAAGAGGATTTTGTGGCACTGGCAATGAGGTGTGTTCAGTGTGTTTCTGTTGAGCGAGCTGCTTGGCATGTGAGTGTGTGTGTTTCGAGGCAGGGGGACAGGGGTGGAGCGTCACAGTCTGTGTGTTGTGCTCACTTCATTAGAATTTAAGCGTCCAACAGGGAACTTGTACTGCTTTTCACATCATACACACCACCTGTGATTCCCATTACACACACTCCTCAGCACACACACCTCATATAGCACAATACAGCATGCTACATACACACTCTGCGTCTACACGCATGCTACATTAACTTCAATGCAAGCAGAGCGAAGATATAATTTGCAGAGTTCTGTAACATACATTCACTCTGAGCTGAACATGTCGGCAGTATCCGCTGTCCTATAAGAACATACAGGCCATGATTTTTACAGTTTATTAGAATTTGTTCCTTTGTGTTTGCTGTGTAGTGAAAAAAACACAGACAATTGAACAAACCCCCATCAAGTGATATAGCTTGTTGATTTTTCTAAGTGAAAAAAGGTAACACATCCTCTTCAGAGTTAAATATGGTATTTTTCTGCTAATTTTAAAGCACAATTTTGGGGTTTTTTTGCTCAATTTAACTGTTGGAAAAGAATAATACATCAAATTTTTAATATGCCATAAATTTTACACTTTTTATGTTTTTTATACGTTATATCCAGCAGATAAACACTGGTTGTGCATTAAAATGTGCAGGTGTGTGCTCTGTATGGAGGATATGTTACTTATTTTCACAAAAAAACAAAACATGTAATTTGATCAGAGGCACCCAAACTTTTGCCTACCACTGCATGCATTAATGCAGCCAATTGGAGAAATAGTGCACTAGTTTATAGTGAGCAGTGAATCTGTTAAATGGGAATTCTATTGATTTTTGTACAATTATTCAGATGAAAACGTAGTCAGAGTGGTTTAACAACAAATCTGTTCTAGAGTCAGAACTGTTCACAGCGGTGGTGACAGGAACCAGACGTCCGGAGCTTTTAATGTCTCTAAATCATCCTCACAGTTATTACACAACACCATTCCAAATACACTTTTTTACATTAATGTTAAGATCAGGTTTTGACTTTAAATGTACTTTCTAAATTCACTGAATTATGCAGAAATTGTTAAAATGTGGTGGAATTGTCCTTTAATGAGCGAACCATTCCAAATACAGACAATCCAGTTGACTTGTACAGGCTCCGCCCAAAAAAGCATTCTTTTATAGCAGCTGTTGTGCTTTACGAAACCCCATCTGACACAATCAGAATCTATAGGAAACAATCGCTTCATATCAGTTTCTATTTAAATGCTGCGCTGCTGAACTGGACAATGAAACAGGCTTTGCCTGTTCCAGCCAGAATTTCATTTTAGCCTGCTTAGAGGTTTGAAAGAGCCAGTCACCATGCATTATGTCCCCGAGACATTGTTACAGTGAAGTGAGCACTAACCCTGTATGTTAACAATTACCCACCCATTAGCATTAACCAAAGGAAAACACATTTTTAATAGTAAACTCAACATATGATCGCTGACCCTTCATTTAACTGGCTAATGCAAGTAACTATAACAAATAAAAGCACTAGGTGTAGAGGTCAAGGGCAAATGATTGAAGGCTGTGCTGTTGCTATTTTTTCACAGCACTGAACTTTCTTTATCATGGTTAACTACTACTTTCAAGGTAGAAAGGCTGACAAACAGCAGCACACAGCCATTTTAATACTGCCATAGTGACAAAACAGACGATGACCAAAGGAGAGCTTTGTTAGTCTCTTTCCTTTAAAATCTTAAGGTGGAAAAAAGGCCAGAGGATGTAACTCTGTGTCCTTGTGCATGAACATTTTGTATTATTTTCATATTATACATTAGCGCTGGAGAACTTTTTTTAAAGGGTCCATATCATGGAAAACAAAATTTATCTTGATTTTTTTTAAGTAAATGAGTTTTAACACATAGACAGTGTTAAAGTTTGAAAATGTACCATTTTTAATAAATTGCAAACACAGGCTGTTTTGTATTCAATGTTTTTGTGATGTCAGGAGAACCAACCTCATTTACTTGTATAGCCCACAGTTTATCTCCACCATTAATGTTGAAGTTACAAGGAGTGTTTCAGCTCCGAGAGCTTTTTAAGGCCCAAAACAGGGAAGCCAATCAGATCAGAACTCATTTATTAAAAACATGTTAAAATGAATGAGGGCCATTTTTGGTACATAAATGGTGAGGAAAAATTAAACAGAAGGAAAATGTAGAAAATGGGCCCTTTAATAGTCAACTGCAAGTGGGGGCTGCCCTCCAAAAGGTGGGGCTGTAGATACTCCCCTGGCCTATTCTCACAGTGAGACATGTCTCTCACACACACACACACACGCACACACACACATACACACACACACACAAGATAATATCATTTGAAATTAATAACACCTTCTGTACGCAGGCATGTTGACAGAAACTGAGCTGTGCACTCGACAGCTGCTACATAAGATTACATCTGTGGGCGAAACATTGATAAATCAATTACCCTCAACTTATTAGAACTTTTTTCTTTGCGTAGTGCACACAGCTACACACACACACACACACACCCACACACACACTTGCTGTTTGTTGTATAGTGATATGAGTGCACTGAGAGTTTCTGTGTGTAGCTGTAGAAACGCTGGAACACAGAGCCACTTCAAAACACACCAAATGACTTCAATTTATTAGAACTTTTCCATGGTGGGTGCTGTATAGTGATATCAGTATAGTCAGCGTCCAGGCTCGGGGGCTGCTGTGTTGTCATAGAATCCCTGCAACATAGCACCCGAGGCACCAATTGACCTCCATTTGTCTGAACTTTCTCTTTAGTTTGGTGCTGTGTAGTGATATGGGTGCATTCATCATCCAGGCTTTGAGGGCTGCTGTGTTAAAGAAAATCCAGAACGAACATCCGCACAGATAAACACACAATTGACCTCCATTTATTTGAACTTTCCCCTCGCTGTGCACTGTATAGTGATATGAGTACATTCAGTCCCCAGGCCTGAGGGCTACTGTGTTGTCATAGAAACCTGGAACACTCGCACACACACAGATACACATAAAATTAACCTCCATTTACCGCGCACTCATGACACACCATGGCTAGGTCTCTGACGGACTCGTGCTTGTTTGTGCGTCCCTCATATGACTTCAGTTGGGCTTCTCCACTGACTACACTGATTGCCCTCACTGCATAGCTTCCAATGTCTAAAAAACATACAAATGGACACGAGTCCCATACAAATGGACTTTCACATGAGCCTTCACACAGTCACGGGTGGGTGCTTTTGCTCACTGGTCACACTGGTCACACTGGCTACACTGGTGGGTGGGGGGAAGGGGGACTGTAGAGGCCTATAGGCCCCCTGTGTTGGGTCCAGAAAGGCCGGGGCTGGAGAAACTGGGTGGGCGAAGCCGATATATTGTGGATGCAGGAATTGCCCTTGGTGGGGCAGGATTTGAGTGGCCTGCTGGCAGTTGAGCACAGAGAAGTTGGTGGGCATGTTGACGTAGACGCTGGCGTCAGGTGGCAGGCAGCAAGAGGCCTGTGCTCGCAACAGAGGGGCAGGGCCAGGGCGCGGGATGGCAGGAGGAGCCATGGAGCTGGTGGGAGGGGCTGATGAGCTGGAGGACGTGGCCGTGCTGGACTGGCGGGAGGAAGAGCCGCGGGAAGTACCAGCCATCATGGGGATAGTCTCCAGGAGACGTCCTCCAGATCCGCCCCCTGAACCTCCAGAGCTGGACGATGGCTCCTGTTTAGGCCGCAGGCAGCGACAGCAACACACGGCGATCACTGAGCCAATTAACACAAATGCTACAAAGACCGAGCCCACGATCAGGAAGGGCACGTAGATAGGCACTGCAGAAAGAGGGAGAGCAAAACACGGTGACATTAATTCATTTTGTGAAGTAACACAAAAGGGCATATATTTTACGCATATTATTCCTCCTCTTATAAAGTCCACTTTTAACATTTGTGTCTTTAGTCATAAATCAGTCATTTGTAGATGACCTCACGGTGCATGTCCATGTAAATTTATTATCTGAAATTCATCTGAAAAAATACAGGAGAGATTGTGGAATAGTGTGTGGCACTAGCTGCATGGCAAGAAAAGCTGAACTGGCTTTAGTTTTATGCATATTAGAAGCAGTCACATAGTGCTGACCTATCAGGCAAAAGCACATGTACCTGTTTGGTTACTCTGCTGAATTGGTTCAAAGTCAGAACTGAAAACACAATAGACTAAAATGCTTTTGCTTTGAATGACCCTACATCTTAATTATGTTAATTTTATGAAAATAAATCATTGAATATTCCACTTTATCACTGATATTACAATAATAACGCCTCTGGAAATTTAACAGTGACAAATTTAGTTAATCTTGAGCAGAATTCAAACATGCAATAAAGTGATTTTTACAGCATGTCAACACTTTACAAAATGCACCTTGTTCTGCTATGTAACTTTACCATGTATCAAACTTAATACTGCATTTGGGGGACTTTGCTATTCCTATTTTGCTTAGCATCTGGTTTTTCATCCTGCTTCTTAAAAGTTCATTGTGCGAAATCAGTACTCTGCTGTTTAACGTGAGGTGACCACACTGGTCAGTAATGATGGGCAGTGTAATCTAAATACACTGTCTGGTTTGGACTCTTACTGCAATAATGTATAGTGCCCCAGAATTTTATGAAGCAAACTTTATTTTGAGAAACCTTGCGAATTTTGCATTCACATTTATGAGATTATAACAAAGGCAAATAAGCATGAATGTCATTGTTAAAGCTATGCATTCGCCTTCCAACTGCCACATTTTTTCACTGATGCATGGTGAATCATTTAGGGTGCATCCAAGTTTATAGCAGACTACAGTTCAAAGAAAGAGCTTATTTTAGCAGGAATGCATGTCATTAGATCCCATCATGAACAGACAAGAATGAAGTGAGTAATATTTTAAACAGTGTGTGCGTTCTTTGTTAGTGAATACTCATCACAGTATCCTAGGAAAGTTACTACAGTGCTGTTTTTGCTTGCCAGCACATTAGTTGCAATTATGTTTTCATTGTCACTGTACACCTGTTGCAATTGTCCATTAATTGCCATTGGGTAAATAATACTGAAATATAATCTGGGCTACTGAGGACTGATGTGGCCCTCACATCCACAGAGACAACAAGTGTGTGGTGTGTAGCCTGAAACCTTTCTAATCTGAAACAACACAGAAAAGCAAAGGTGTGAAAGGAGAGTTCTGTCCCACCCTGTCGAGTAAAGAGACGAGGGTATCTGGTTGCACAGTCACACCTTTGAAGTTCGGCACGATCCTCAGATCAGGGGGACAGAACGCACACCGGTCAACATGAGATGGCCAAATGAAAAGAGACAGAGAGGGAGAGTGAAGAGATGTGTTGCTGACGTGGCCCCAGGGGGCCCTGGACCCTCATTAGCAGTTATTAACAGTGATTTGATCAGCTCTAATCCAACGCCACCAGCTGCGACCTCTCTGCCCTTGCTGCCTGTGTGTGGGTGCCCTAAATTGCTCCTAAGTTGACCTCTCTAAGAAAAGTAGTCCCCCAAGTATTCAGTTGTAGGAGCACCATTTTCAGTATGAAATTATACTTTAGTGAAAAAACAAAATCAACATAAAATTGTTCCACATAAATGCAGTTAATCAGCAAAGACATGTTTGACATTATTAGAAATGTGCAGTCAGAATCAGCCAAGAAACAGCAGACTGTTGCCCCGAGCACGCAATCTGCTGTCTGCCGATTTGTTATTTTTATTTTGGTTCATCTGTGTTGCAGATTTATGATGTAAAATGAAAGCCAGGTGCAAGCTGTATTTGAATGCTGCTTCACCTGTGTCAAAATGTTTATTTGGTATTGGAGTCGTATATTGACATATTGTGTCAATTGCCTTCTTTTAGAAAACTGTTTTCTTCCATGTCCAAGGAATAATGCCAGTTTGGCCTAGTCAAGAGCAAACAATGTTATTTATACTGCTATACTGGCTAATAAAAAGCACTGGAACGTAATAGCACGTTTCATTCCTACTGAAAAAAAAATAGCTTAGAGTGGCATAAATTCAGCGCTGGTCAAAGCAGGTTTCTAGAGGTCTAGTGCTGGTCTGGTGCTGGTTTAGCTGGACACCAAATCACTACATATCGTCAGTGTCCATATAAAAAACAAGTATCTCAAAAATCATACATTTACAGGAGAGGGCAATAATGATCTTTACTTTAAAAGTAAGTTAAGTGTAAATAGATATTAATCCATGCAATTCAGGAGCATTTCTATTGGTCTGTTTATTGTGAAATTTTCACAAAATGTTAAGCGGAGCTGCGGAGCTCACGTAATGCAGAAAAGTAAAAATCAACAAAAATTTAGATGTTTTTCTTTGAACAATGGTTCAAATGAACATTCTGGTTTTGAGGGTGACCAGGTATGCTGTTTTTTAGCAGTGATGTTAGTGGGAGTTTGAGTTTAAAACTTGAATAAAAAATTAGCCAAAAAGTCCATTGTCCAGTTGTAAAAAACTGGAATCAGAATTTATAATCAGTTTTATAATCAGTGCATCTCTAATTGATATTTACAAAGACAGTTAGACACAATGTTAATTTGGGGTTATAAGCTTCCGTTACTTGTTAGCTACATTAGCCTGGTCTCTACCAAGGCAAAACTAAATCTAATCAAACTTCAGACACCAAACATGCTTTGACTGAATTAGCTTTAAGGGGAAAACTGCAGAAAATTAATATTTTGCTAAGGTATCACTATAAAGTACATGACTCTGCCTAATGTATGATCACTAGAGGCACATCACCAATTATAACCATTTAAATAGCATTTACATTTAATGGAATCAACATGTAGTCTTAGCAGAACACATGTCCTGTTTGTGTTTCCCACTGAAACATGTGCATTAGAGGGAATGGAGTTCATCCTTCAGTGCTTATAGTTAAAACAGTGGGACATTCTGTAAAGCCAGGACATTTGACCCCAGAGTGGTGCGCATGGGGTTTGCTGGATAATAGGGATTATGAGTGGCAATTTATGGGGACCAGTTTCTGTGTCCTCAAATGTGAAAAACAATAGGTAACTTGTTATATTGTTATATTAAAGCAATCTCTGTAGATCTATTGCTCCCATGTGAAATTACTCATTTTCCAGTCAAACTAATCCATGGGGTATTAAGGTAAAGCTTAGTCATAACAATGAGAGACTTGGAATATCTCACTGGTTGTTGATGCTGAAGCCTGCACTCTGGGATCTGCACTTTATTAAGCTGGTTTTGGCATAAGTCAAAAAGACACTAGACTTAAATAGTGACGTGAAAAGCAAGGTTTTTTTTTTTTACACTGGTGTGCCTTGGTAAAGCAGGATGTTAGCTTTGCTTTTCTTAGCCTACTTTTATCTCCTTAAAAGGTATAGTCTTATAACATGAGTGCACACCTGTTATATTTTTTGTTCAAATGCAAACAGCCGTCTACAGTTTGTCCCAGGCCAGACTGCAGCTGTCTTCTGTTTCCTCTTGCTTATATTCCATTGTAGCCACTATTAGCGTTGCTAGCTTTGCTAGCTCAAATGTCTCAAGACTGTTTAAACTAGGTCTGGATTTTTGAGTGGGTGGATTCGGTCAGTTTTTGCAAACTCTTGTAAGAAACTTAAGGTGTCCACTGTGCTTTTTATAGCCTTTTCTTTCTGATGTCAGCCTTTTCACAGTTAGCCGCGTTAGCTTGCTAGCGCAGGTTTCTCAAAGCTGTTTAAGCTAGATATGAAATATCTAGATATGAGATATGTTTAAGCTGGGGGGTGGGGGGGGGGGTTACGGATATCTTTCTTAATTTCACTCTTAATCTTGCTAGTGTGTTAGCTCAGATTTCTCAAGGTTGATCAACTAGGCTTGAATTTGGAGGTTTGGAGGCAAGGGGGGGTGTTTTCCCCAGCCTTTTCAAATCCTTGCTCTTTAACAAGTTTTTTTGCTTTCTTCTATTGATATCTAACTTTGTAACAGGCTAATCCCCCTGTTTAAGGACATGAAGGTGAACCGTGTGGTTCGTAGCACGGTCCACAGACTGCGGTGGGCTCTTTCTCCCCTGCTTTTAGGAATACAGCCTTTGGTGAACTCCTCTGGTTGCCGTAATTGCTCCGGATTGTGATAAGCACTCAGAAAGGCCCAAAATGAGACCTCCAGACCAGACAGACATTTTTTTTTACTGTGATCACATGGAAAGCTGTTTTTTGTTAGGACTCCTGCTGTTTAAAGTACTCCAATGAAAATGTGTTTTTGGGATTTAAGAAATAACGCATAACACAAAGGGGTTGGGGTGGAGAGGGGGTTGTATTCATGGGACTCCAGCAGTGGGGCTGTGGGGACCTGGTCAAGTCCAAACCTGATCCACAGGTGGTGGTGTTGGTGGAGGGGGGCAGTGTAAGATTTGATGCATGAGCGCAGTAGCAGCAGCGGCAGCCAGGGTAGCACGCACATTACCTTGAGAACAAACAGGGCTATTTATAACCCAGCACAGGAACAATCTGCCATTTGTGAGCTGAGTGGCCCGCTTTGCTTTATAGGGTACCCATGAACCCAAAAGCAGCTGTGACAGCCAATTCAAATACATGTACCCTTAAAATCAAACACCCTTTAAGAAAAGGATGATTGGGAACTGCTTTTATTTTCTCTCCCTTGAAACTCCACCTGGCTGTTTTCTATTCTGTTTAAAATAGTGTTTCTTATTTAAAATAGAATCAGACTCACTTGAGTTGAACTGAAATATCTGTTGGGCCTGAGGACGGAGGAAAGGCAACCAACTTCACCAACTATAGAAGATCACAATACGAATAAAGTGCAATGAAAGATGTATGCTACTGCTATAACATGGCAATGCTTATGTCTCTCCCATGATGTGGCAAGGTGGTATATCACACTGCTATAACATGACAATACTGCATATGACACTGCTATATTACACTGCTACAACATGGCAAAGCTGTATTACACTGCTATAAAATGGCAATGCTGTATGTCACTGCTATAACATGGCATTGCTATCTTACACTGCGGTAACATGGCACTGCTATATTACAATGCTATAACATATCACTGCTTTACAACACTGCTAGAACACGCCACTGTTGTATATGACCTTTTTATATAATGCACTGCTGTATTTTACTACTATAGCACGGCACTGCTGTACGTCTCTTCTATAATGCAGCATGGCTGTATATCAGTCTGCTATAACATGGCAATGCTGTATGACACTGCAATTACATAACACTGCTATATTACACTAGTAGAACATGGCACTGCTACATTACACTGCTATAACATGGCAATGCTGTATATGGCACTGATATAACATGGCACTACTGTCTGACATTGCTATAACATGGCACTGCTGTATGACACTGCTATAACATAGCAATACTGTATGGCACTGGAATAACGCAACACTGCAATATTACAGTGGTACAACATGGCACTGCTACATTACACTGCTATAGCATGGCAATGCTGTATATGACACTGACATAACATGGCAGTACCATATATGATTACTATTATAACATAGTACTGGTATATGACACTGTTTCAAACTGCTATAAGATGGCACTGCTGCATGTTTGTCAATGCTATTACATGGCACTGCTATATGACTGCTATAACATGGCACTGCTTATATGACTGCTATAACATGGCACTACTATATGACTGCTATAACATGGCACTGCTATATGACTGCTATAATATGGCACTGCTATATGACTGCTATAACATGGCACTGCTTATATGACTGCTATAACATGGCACTGCTATATGACTGCTATAATATGGCACTGCTATATGACTGCTATAACATGGCACTGCTATATGACTGCTATAACATGGCACTACTATATGACTGCTATAACATGGCACTGCTTATATGACTTCTATAACATGGCACTACTATATGACTGCTATAACATGGCACTGCTATATGACTGCTATAATATGGCACTGCTATATGACTGCTATAACATGGCACTGCTTATATGACTGCTATAATATGGCACTGCTATATGACTGCTATAACATGGCACTGCTATATGACTGCTATAATATGGCACTGCTATATGACTGCTATAACATGGCACTGCTATATGACTGCTATAATATGGCACTGCTATATGACTGCTATAACATGGCACTGCTTATATGACTGCTATAACATGGCACTACTATATGACTGCTATAACATGGCACTGCTATATGACTGCTATAATATGGCACTGCTATATGACTGCTATAACATGGCACTGCCATATGACTGCTATAATATGGCACTGCTATATGACTGCTATAACATGGCACTGCTATATGACTGCTATAACATGGCACTACTATATGACTGCTATAACATGGCACTGCTATATGACTGCTATAATATGGCACTGCTATATGACTGCTATAACATGGCACTGCTTATATGACTGCTATAACATGGCACTGCTGTATGTCACTGCCATAATGTGGCACTGGTGTATATTGCACTGCTATAACTTGGCACTGCTTTAACATGGCACTACTACACACAGCACCACTGTACATGACACTGTTATAATATGACACTACTGCATTACAAGGCAAATGGCAGTGCTGCGCGTGCCACTGATGGCATTACTTGGCCTTGTTATAACATAGTACTGGTAACACTTTACCAACAAATCTTGGCACTCCTGTATAACTACCACTACAATAACATGACACTGTTACATCATGGCACTGCTATAAGACCAAAGACAGCACTTTAAGACAGCACTACCACGACACATGCTGAATGGTGTATATTCCATTTGTTGGTTATTAGATGACACTGCTAACCTACATGGCACACGCTGCTGCAGTGAGCCGCATGATTCAGACAAAGAAGCACTTGTGGCCTCTATCACATGGAAACAATGACAATAATGACTCCCAGTGTTTACCTGCGCCTGTGTTTTTGTCCTCCTTGCCTCCTTGCCCGGCTCCCTGGCCGGGCTGCTGCTCGTCCTCGCAGCTGCCCTGGTCCAGCCGGGCCTCGGTGCTGGAGCAGCAGTAGCGCAGCTCACACTGGCCGCAGCAGATGATGGCCTCCGCCCCGTCGAAGCGCTCAGGGCAGGGGAAGCCGTCCCTCCACACGCCCTGGGAGTCTCTCCAGGCATGGCAGTACTCCCCGCTAGCCTTTACGTTCAGACTGGTCAACAGTGTCCAAGCCACGGCCAGGGCCATGGGGAAGCCCCTGCCCTGCATGCTGCCACCGCTCTGAGAGACCCTCTGTGCAACAAAAACGTCCCTTTCAGACCAGCCAATTGGCTAAATTGGTAAATAAATGAGATTAAGAGACGGGCTGCTGAGTGGAATCGAGCCGAGAGGTTTAAGAATGTCATTTGACAGAGAAATTCAATTTAGCAGATCCACCAGCGCGCGCAGCCGCGCCAAAGTTTCGCCAAAGTCTCGCCTCAGCGTCTCTTCTACTTGAATGAAATGTTGAGACGTATTCAAGCCGATAAATGCCTAAGTGGACTTTTTACGGCAAGGAAGAAAGAAAGTGGGGGGAAAAAACCCAACATCTAATGCGCCTATTAGAAAGTTTAGGGACCTGAGGCAAAGTTGAGCATCAAACCCGGTTCACGCTGAAGCGAGGCACTCAGTCCGTGTCCGCTGAAAAATAGCCTTCACTTCTCAAATATCTTCCCCAGAGATACGGCGAAACCCACACTGACTCCGCATGTAATCCATCCCTCGCATGGCTTCTCACGAAATCCCTTTATTTTCGACCAGACAAGCAAGTTGGGTTGTTTTTTCTATTTTTTCTCTCCTCTCTCACTAATCCGTGTCATGCGCTTATTACCTCCTCAGAAGTTCCTCCATTCAAACCGCCGAGAAGTCGCAAACAATCACTGCAGCAGCAAATGTCTGATTTGTTTCAGACTTGTTCCCCTCAAGTGTCATCTACCCTACAGAAGCTGAAGATTACCCCCTCCTCCTTCACTGAGCGCATTTCTGACATCCTTTCCCCGAGCCAGGAGGTATTAAGCTACCCATTCAGCAGCGCTTGCGCAGTGGCCAACTACTTTACCACTTTTTTAAACTTTTTTTTTCTTCTGGACTTTTTACAACTCTCTGCCCCTGTTTGCCAGCGCTAACTAGCAAGTGTCATCAGTTATAGCGTCTCTTCTGTAGTGCAGAAGCCGCCATGCGGTGGTCTTGCGAATCACAGTGTGTCCAAAACAGGTGGGAACCGATGGATGTTTAACATACCCGTATTCGAAAAGCTCCGCCCCTTCAGCGATAGGATTGGCTATTTGAGCCTCGCGTTCTAGAACGACAGATTGCTTGGCTCTGCTTGTGTGTTAAAACATGTAGCCAGTCATAGTGCAGGGGGCGGGGCTTCATCGCCACAAGGTTTGTCAGTTACTACTGACAGTTCAGAGCAGTTTACTTTACTTTTTTCTGTTCTAATATTCTAATACTCTGGCTTACTGAGGTCGAAGATCAGCAGACTCCGGTGCTGAATTGCACATAGCTGTGATGCTCACTGGGAGAGTGACATTTATTAGCCAATACCACCACCTCATGGACAAAAACCCTGGCCTGCAGAGTTGAAAAACGAAATAATGAGCCGCATGTTGTCCATAATAGGCTACTTACTCACCAGCTTGCTAAAATAGTGAAAACTTTTTTTTACTTTAATGTACATTCATTACTTCATTTTCATTTCTTATTTACATCTTATTTTTCTGCATTATTTAGCACATTGTGTGAGATCGTTATTGCTGGTTTTTATTGTTGTTGATGGGGCTATAATAAAGAAGCAGCAATTTTATTTATGTTTGTTTGTTTGTTTGGTTAGTTGGTTATTTAGACTTAATTAGACTTGATCATTAACTGATGATGAGACATGATGAGACTGATGATGAGAGCGTTACATTGCTGGAGGTGAGATGCACTGATCTAGTCTGTAAGCCTACAGTGAGTTCAAACTGATTGTTCACTGCAATCTTGATATAACATAAAGTATCTTGCTTAGTTTATCCTGTTTGTGTAGATCTGAAAGGGGCTCCGTACAGCTGGCCCGTTTTAAAAATTATCCTGAAGCAAAGAAAGCGAGTTCAAGATTAAGGGACTCTTATGTTGAAAATTTGTCTGAGCGGCGGTGCTTTTAAAAAATCAGTCGCTCTCTTCACGGTTGTCGTCTGATTAACAGTTTTTCGTGGGTTCTCAGACACTACAGAGAAAATTGGACAGGGCAGTCGCTTATTTGCATTCACAAGGTAAACATACAGTTATTCTTACTACTTACTAGCCGTTTTTTCTGTTGCGCTGTAGTTAAATGCGAAAATGCCTCGTAGTTGTGCTTTCCTCAGTTAAACGCTGAACAATACGCGATTAGCCACCTGTATAATTAACCGTAACGGTGAGCAAACCTCAGAAAACAAAGTTAGCATATCGATAGGATTCATATTCGCCAACTTCTTACTCGAAGTTTCCATTCTACCCTGTACAACTGATGACGGAGTGTAACGGTAACCTAGCTGAGTGTTTTACAGTTGAAGGTGGAGCAGAAAAAGTCAACTTCAGCTTCGTGTAGTTGTCGTTCAGTAAGCTGACTAGCTAGCGTCATATGTTACTAAGTGGCAACGGCTGAGCTATGCGTTAGGCTGGTTTGTTGATCTTAGTCAGCAGTTATATCTGCTCAAAGTCTGTCGTATTTGTTTCACATAGTTTTCGCGGCTAATGCGGTTTCCGTTGAACTGATATAAATTACATTAGCCAGCTACAAGCTAACTGTATAATGCTGTAAGGTAGGTAGGTTAATATAACGGACTGGTGTAACCAAACTAACCAATGTTCTGGCGTTGCTGCTGACTCTGTTGTGCTGTCAGATGTCGTTTGTGAGGATTAACCGACGACCAGGGCGAACTAAGAAAGTTCCCAAGAAAGAATGGGTGGTAAGTGATGTTTTAAAGGTCCCGTTTCTAGGCAAACGAATTTACCTCACTTTTTTTTAAAACAAGGGTTTGATGTGGTTTGTAAACATTGTTAAAGCTTCCAAATGTTCCATTCACTCCTATTCCTGCATCCTTATTGCTTATTGCTAACTGCTTTGAGTTAATTGTTTTTGTGACAGCAAATTTCCACATATTTGCCTTTTTTTTAACCTTCAGCAGTTTAGCCCTGCTCATTCACACTGAAGCCATGTGGACTCTTTCCCCCTGGATCAGTAGCCAGTTACAACAGTTACAACATTCACATTTATCAAACACACTGTTTTGTTCTAGGAATAAACAGTGGTTAAACATGGTATTGTAAAAATGAATTATGACTGCTCTTGCTGCAAACACACATGTTAAAAGTGGACCTCAGGCAAAAAAAAAAGAGATTGGAAAGTTTGAGTTTAGTTCGCTCTGACTTTCCCTTTTTCTTCTACAGAGCACAGTCACTGACCTCTCGGTTCATAAAGCTACCCCAGAGGATTTGGTAGGGTGTCATCATAATATTCTGTAATCTAAGCCTCGGTCTTTGCTGAGTTTTGCTCAGACTGACTGCATCTTGGCCTTTTACCTTACCTACTTTTTTAGTCCAGACGTCATGAGATGCACAAGTCCCACAACAAGGTGCTGGCGCAGTGGGAGCTGAGAGAGAGAGGCTTAAAGCGGATGCAGAAAAAGACCCAGCCGGCAAGCCCTCCTGGATTAGATCAGGCCAGGCTCAGGATCATCAGAGAGGTACACTGGAAACTCCGTATGAGTGATGCCACTATGAATGAGCATTTTTACTAATTGATTCACAAGCATCTCAGCAGATGTTCGGTTAACTGCAGGGGAAGGGAAAATAACACCCAGTGTTAATATAATTTCAATATAATTCCCTCTTCGTTCCTCATCGTGATTGACAAAAGGAATATATTAAAATAATAGATTAAGACTTTAAGGAAGATATAGTAGAATATCTATTAAATATCAACAAATAACCATGTTATAGCCAGGCCATGGCTACTTCTGAACTGAACTGTTATTTCTACAAGAAAAATCTTCTGTTCACCAAATGTTTGACCTGTACTGCATCTACAGTAGTGTAAAGTATTTAAATATTAATTTCAGTATTCAAATATTGGAGCATGGAACACTTTAAGGGTGAATCATGTGATACTGCAAATGTCTACCTCTTGAAAACATGAAGATGTAAACAAAGTAATTTAGTGTGGTTGGATGTGAATTTTTTTTCATTCTGGGAAAAACCTACTGAGTCAGACTTGTTCACAGTAGTTGTGATGGGAGCAAGATCTGAATGCCTTTAAAAGCTATCTTTTTTTGAGAGTTTTGAGATGAGCGTTTGGCCTAAGATATATTTTAAAAATCATGTCATGGTGGAGACATGCAGGATGTTATAAGGCAAGATAGTTCCCAATGTATAGCTATTCATCAGCATTATGCAAAATACAGATGTTTTTTATATATATATATATATATATATATATATATATATATATATATATATATATATATATATATATATATAAAACCAATAGGTTTTTTTGTTTGTTTTTTTTTTTTAACCCAAATGTGACAATTGTATTAGCTAAATGAACGCTTTACCATATTTCCAGAAATTTCTGTTTACCAAAGTCACAACATAGAATTATTTGCTCTTTAATAGGCCAAACTGCAGTTTTAAATTAATAAACAAAACAATTTGTGGCCTATTTAAATAAGATGAATTAACGTAAGTTTTATATCTATAGTAAGAAGTGACTGACTATTTAGTACAACGAGTTATGCATAATTATGCACTTTGGTACAGGTGTAGCAGCAACAGCATGGATGCACATATTTGGGCACAGATTAGCCAAAATAAAAATAATAAATTTGGCTGATTTTCTGATTTGGTATTTAGGGTAAAAATAATCGGATTCCAATTTTGTTTGATTACAATTATCAGAGTTACTATTAGTTGTTATTATTAGAGTGTTATTATTACCCTGTTCCTGACTGTAATGAAATCTGAAACTGTTAGTTTCTCTACAGTGACATCAGACCACCCTGAATTACCTTTTATGTCTTAATGATTGAGTTATGCAGACAAAAAGTTGGTGGAATTCCTCTGACTATATGGTTACCACTGCACATTAGTAATGCCCACAGTAGTTAATCCCTGGTATGACATTAACAGGCTTTTAAATGGATCGTGGTCAAGGTCGTCCTGTAGGCTAGTCATTTTACTTCTCTGCATTCTTTTAAAAGCATTCAGATGGAAACGCTTGCTTCTCTTTCCTGTTCTGCATGCATGGCAACATAATTGATATTAGTGGATCAGGACCCCCAGTCAAGTTACCCAACGGGGCACCACTTTGATCTTCATGAAGTGAAGTGAAATTAATCTGAGAAGTTGGTTACTGTTTAGCATAATGGTGGCTATGACTGGTTCTCTGTCATTCTGAGTGGTGAGATCAAAGATAATGTGCTGTTGAAAGGCTAATTATTTTTAAAAGTACATGAACAATTAAACTTCAGTTGGCCTATTATCTTTTTAACCAGATTGGATCTCTGTGTTTATGTAGGTGTTGTCAGATCAGTGCCAGCTGCAAGATGTTCTTGCACGGTCTGACAAAGCCATGGCGGTGGTGAAAGATCTGTTTGGTGATGCCCCTCGTAGACAGACTGGTACTGCTTTATCTATTCACTCATGCTTAGTAATGTTTTTTTCAAGTGTTATTCTCGTCTTAGGGTCATGGATGTGCATGTTTTGCAGGGTTTCCTAATGTTACCATGGCACCTGACTGTGACTCTGATTCGGAGCTCCCTGTTCTGCAGAAACCGGATCCGCCCACACAGCTCTCACTGCTCAGCCAATCCATGATGGACCAACAGGTTGATGTTCGTCATATATATTCTAATAAAATATTGTGTTGTGCAGAGTGAATAAAAAAATGCCCTTTAAAAAATGCATATTGCCCCTTAAAAAATATAATTCATACAATGGCTCACAAAGTATGTGCATGAAATTACTTGTACCTGTCTCAGACTTTTAAAGCAAAATTAATTTTTACCTGCTTCAAGTCCCAGAGTCCTATGTGTGGTTGCTATATGTTATATTCAGCCAATATTATGCAATATTATATTATTATTATTATTAATATATATATATATATATATATATATATATATATATATATATATATATATATATATATATCAATACACAATGAAAGTGTATATTACATGTAGTAAATTCTTTATATTAAAAAAGCCTTTTTTGAAAATGGGGCCTTATTTTAGTCCCACCCCTCCATTTTAGAGCAGGAGGTGAAGCTCCATCCCTTCCCCTCAATGGCCACATGGTGAGCAGTTAGATCACATTGTTTTGGAGTAAATTTCTCCCAAAGTTTGAAAATCAGTGTGTAACATGAGGAATTATCAATAATAAAACACATTTTCTGCAATCAGGTATTATTTATTTAGAGGTCCAAGGTAAGATATCTATGTGCAAAGACAATGAAGTGAAAGTATATAAATAATTTTTTAGTGATATAATAATACTCATACTGGGGGTAACCGCTGTCAAAACTGAGATGCTTAAACTTTAAATTCAAGTCTAAAACTTTAAATTATGGATTTTATTTTCACTTTCCACCTAAATATTTCCTTGAATAAATTTTATGCTGCTCAGTTAAGATAAAGGGAAATCTTGCGGCCAAAGTTTGCTCAAGAATTGTTATGAAACCTCCAGTGTCCTTTTACTTTGCAAGGGAGGACATTAGATAAACTCACTTCTTTGTTTCAGGCCTTAAATGAATTTGAGGACTCTGCAGCAGAGCATGGGGAGGATGATCAGGACACCTCAGTCAGCTTTAACAGTGAAATGTGCAGGTCCTAAAAGCTAATTAAATCTTAATAGTGGGTGGTAATGGCAGGTCTGATGGACAATTAGTCATTTAACTTCTTGTCATGCTTTTCAGGCCAAAGAGGAAAACGTGTAAAGTTAAGCCTCCTCAGTGGACTACAGACCAGCAATTGCAGCAGAACCTTCCTCAGACTCCTTGTAATACAGCAGGATCAGATGAACAAGCAGGTAGGAACATTTTCATTTATCATCACTTTGTCTGAGCTGTTAACTGATGAAGTCTCAACATGCCTGCATTTGTGATTTTATGTTTCTGTGTTTCTCATCCCGGAAAGCTCTGAATGCAACAGTGGCTGTGGAGCGTTTAAAATCAAGGCAGTCTGAGTCAGACACAATACAGTCCAACCCTCTGGTTACTCAGGTCCTCAATCCTGAACCTTCATCCTCTCATTCAGGTAGATTTACCTCTACCCTGTTTAAAAAACACTATTATATATTAGTTAACACTATTAGAATAGGGTTGCTTTTTATGAAAAGGAGGTTCAGTAATGTAGTTTGAAAGGGATTTGACTGGCTGACCTGTACAGGATGAAGGCTTTATAATTTCTCCAAGTTTCTGGCTTGAAAGCTTGTATGTACATGTCAGTGGTACATGACACATTGCACATTCAGGAACAAAAACAACATGCTGCATTGCTGTGTCTGTAAACACGTTTGATTATTCTGTTAGCATGAGGTGGATTGGGTCAAGAATGCTTTTACTGAGGGAACTCTAGGTTTAGTTACGGAAGACTGTTACACCACGGTTATTACTGTCAGGCTGAATCTACAAATATTACAGATTCATATTGGATTAAATTCATGTGTCCTGTCAGTTATCACTTAAATTACAGTACCTCCCCAGGTACACTAGTCTAGCGCCAATAGAGCTTTAGATCACATTACACATGTGAGAAAAATGCTAGTATTAATGTGGATTGAAGGAGGCATATGTAGGCTTTCACTTCACTATTTTGTATCAATGAAAGACCAACATACACAGGGGTCCAAAAGTCTCAGATCACAAGCAAAGATTTAAAATTTTGAAACATTTTGAAAATTTTAAAGTTGTGAACAGTGAAATGAGGCAGAAATATTTAGAATTCTGCTCTACTTCTAGGTCACTATTCAAATGTATGCAACTTTTTAACATTGACCATGTTAAGGCCTTTGTAGTAAAAAATGGTAAGATCTTTAAAAAAGTTTTTTTTTTCTTTCAAGGCTTATGTTTAGATGATACTCTGAATTTGATCTAGCTTGAATGCACACTGCCATTAAAGCAAAAGGTAGGCTTATCAAGTACTAAACAAATTCATATTAAAATTTCAATGATTCTACTTTTTATTCAAATTATTCCGTCAATGATATAATGTGTAATGGGAAAGCTTAATTCAACTAGGCAATAATGTAAAATAGACATATTTTCTCAGCCTTTTGCACCCCATTGTGAGTGGTAATTGGCTATGACTAAATAGACAAGAGGTTCCTGTCCATAAAGGAGGCATACGTTGCCTTACACAGTTAACATGAGTTGTTTGTCTTTAACCATAGTGTGTCTTTCAGGTGGTAAAAGCAAGTGTTCCAGGACAACCAGAAGATGCTCTCCAGGAACCTCTGGACTGGATGGGTCTGGGATCAGCTCTCAGAGTGCGAACCAGTCCAGTCTAGAGCTTTTGCAGGACATGCTGGGTCAGGTGGAAACAGAGCTGGCCTATCTGGAACCACAGGGGCTTCTTAGCTCATCTCAGCCATCTAATCAGCATCGGGGCCTCACTGGCTTCTCTGTTGCATTGGTGGCCACTCTGGGACGCATTGCCAGTCACATTAGACGAGTGAGGAAACACTCATCCTCTTAAAGTGATAGTTTTGGGGGAAAAAATCAAGTGTAAACAGTTTACCACCTTTACACCAAATGTGTTTGATCAGCCAAAGACAGATTGGTGTCTGAAGTTTTCAGTTATAAAGTTAATGTTGCTAACAAATGATGGAAGTGATTGCACTCATGCATTTAAGGCTTATGCAAAAGAATGAATACATGGCTTATTGCTTACAAAAGTTTAGGCGAACCTTGTTAAAATGAACATATGTACTCGTCCTCTCCAGAGAAGAGTCACATACAGTGCATGCAGTGGGGACTCATCTGGCAGCACATTTAAATGAGCAGCTATGTTTTTTTTAGGCTCATTAGGTTTATTTGGTTAAGCAAGTCTCTTTGAGTCTGATGATGTATGACATACTGATATCTATAAAAAAGTTACAAAGGATTCAGGCTTTGATTTCTGTTGCTAATGTCTTTGGCTATGGAATGTACTTTTGTCCATTTTTTTTTATTTTTTTTTATTTTTATTTTTTTTAAATATACCATGTTGGTTCTCTTAGCGGGAGGAGGAAGCTCAAAAAGACGCACAAGTGAGAAGGAGTCTGCAGGAGGAGGTGAGGGAGCAGAGGGCTCTGATTGATGCCCTCTCAGCTGAGTGCCTCTCACTGAGAGAGGAGACCGCCGCACTACAGGTTAGTTATTCTTATTGCTTACTGCAATCTGGTAACTTCTTTGTGTTTGCTACATATGTGTTCTCATTGCAAACTAATAATGACAGTGGTTCTGTGCTTATGGCCACCCACCACTATTTTTTTTTTCTTTTTTAATGATGAATGGTTTTAATTAAAAATGAAATTACAAGTAGTAATACCAAATATGGTGATAATGCATTGAGCAGCGGGATATAGCATACAAAGTGGGATTGACTTTTGTCATGGAAGAAAAAAAATATGTTCTACTGACAAGTGAAAAAGACTAGTACTAGTGCTAAGTACTAGTATAGTCCAGAGTGAAACCTGTCTTGTGAGCGTTATGGTATTTATTTATTTATCTATTTTTTTTTTTAAACCTAGGAGAGTCTCCAAGAACGGACAACAGAACTAGAGGAGCGTCTGGACATGGTGATCCTTGGGCTGGGAGATTTGGGAAGTGGAAAAGAAGAGGGAGAATTAGAACCACAAGATGGTGCAGTGCCAAGTAATTATTTCTCACTCTTACATTTATAGCTCATGATTGCAGGGCCACTAAATGAAGCAGATAATTCATTAAAAGGTCTGTTCTAACCAAAACATCCAATCACTCCCCAATCCGTAAAATCCATAAGTAAAACTCTTAATTAATCTACAAAACATCCTGTCATATGTCACATTTTTTGTGATATGGAAAACACATTTCTCTCTATTCAGCCTAGAGCAATTGAGCCCTGCCCTTTCACACAGCCTCAACTGCTTTTTAAATGAGGCACAACACAGGGCAGCCAATCAGAACAGAGGTTGTTTACATCTGTCAGACTTGAAGGCTCAGTAACAAACCGCCTGTTTAGTTCTAAGGGATAAAGCGAGGTTGAAAGATGTTGCCGTCTCTGAACGCCAATATGAGAAATGGGTTACCCTGCAGCAGAGGTCTCCCAGATCTGTCCAGTTTCTGGTCCTGAATTTTGTAATCACTGGTAGTTAATTGAGGTATTGATGTAACTGATTAAACAGTGTTATGCCTGCTAGTGATTACAAAATCCAGACTGAAAAATGGATTTGAGGTGCAGATCCACAGCCTCGCGGTCCTCACAGGTGTGTGCAAGTCACACCTCAGGGCTGCAAGTTCACCAGTTAGGACAGGGCTAATATCCAGATTGTCTTATATGTTTTCAGGAACTGAGGCTAAGCCTCTTCACGCTGAACGACTCCCACAGAAGCAGGCCTTGGATTCTCCTGCTGTTTTGCTCTCCCCTCCACGCCAAAGAGACAGCAGAGCACCCCCTGCAGGTGAGTGTGATGGAGAGCAAATAAGGTTCTTGGTGACCTTGCTGCCATGTCTAGGCTACCAGTGATGAAAGACGGTAATAATAATGATACTGTATTCTCATCTTATTAAAAAATAGAAAAGTATGTGAAAGGACCGGCCGTTTTTGGTCCGTTCATGAAGAGGAACCAGAGAGTGGATCACCTGTCCCGTGGAAAGCCTCAGTGCAGTGAGCGCGCTCGGTGCAAGAAGACAGAACGACTCTCTTAATCAATCAAAGAGTTTATTAAGTCTTCTGCACACAGAAAGAAGGGCACTCCTTCTTTTATACAAACACGTCCTGCCCTGTTGCGTACAAGCAAACAGGGTGGACCCAAATAAGTTGTCTAACAGTCATGAAATGCTAAGCTGACACTCACGGACCACCGGAACTGCCCAAAGGAGGGGGGCTTCTGCTCTGTGTACGATAATCTTACTTACGAAAGAGAACAAATGGTTCTGGACAGAATGTTTTCCCGATAAGAGGAGCAAGTTGTTTGTGCAAAACTGCCAAGGACAGTAGCTATGCTTACGGCAAAGTCTGCTTAGAGCAGAGTTGGAGCAGAGTTAACCCTTTCAGTATGAATAAATGTTTTTTTTATATTTGTAAATATCAGAATTCATCTCTCTTCTATCAGCAGCACGCTCCCTCTCTTTGCACTTTGAGGGTTCCCGTTCAACAGCCAGCGTTGGGTCGCCAGAGGACGCTGAGGCCCGCTGTACTCCTTCCTCCTTCATCAGTCTGCCCGATAGTGTTTTGCCACGTCCAGTCTCACTGCTGGACCAGCCAGCCCAGTATGCAGGGCTGCGGCAGATCACAGAGTTGACCAGTCAGAATGCGGTGATTCAGGCTCAGCTGGGCCAGTTCTGTCCTCCTCACACTGGAGCTTCAGTGTCCAGAGAGCTGGGCACAGACAGGCTGTCCCCTGTCAACACTAAAGACGGACAACTGTCGCCCTCTACTGTACAACAGCCAACGCAACAGGTGAAAATTCTTGTGTTGATTTTTATTAACTCTGACTGAACTTGAAGGAGTAAATCTGTGCAAATCAGACTTGGGTTATCAGTGTGTTACAGCTATTAAGATAAAGCTTAATTATTGTAAAACTGAATTAGCCATCACAGTCAAAACTATTGTCTTTTTTTTTCTTCTAGTTTGATACTCTGGACATTCTGTTCAAAATTATCACAAGAAGTAAATCTTAATTGCTGGAAAGCAATTTATTGATTCAAGTTGTTGTTGTGTGTGGGTTTTTTTTTTTTTTAAATAAGCTTTTTCTTGCTAAACAGTATCTAACCAAGTATTATGTTACCTGCCTTTAAACTACAGTACTCTGGAACAGGCAGACACCACCCTTCATTTATTACATTTCCAGTGAAAACAGTCTTAAAATGCAAGTTGTTTTTAGGAGATATTTTTATTTTTGCAAAAAGGAGAAAGTCAAAGGAAACATGTTACAAGAAAACAGTAGTTTCCAAAACAAAGTGCAAAATATGATGCAGAGAAAATGGGGACTCCTAACAACCATGCAAGATCTGGTAGAGCACCAAAGCTGCCCCATCAGATCTTAAAACTTTCATATTTGAGAGATGGGAGAAAATCAAGCTCAACTCTTGCTTCAGACCTATAAAAATCCACTATTGTGTCTGTCCATGCTTCTACTGTGAGAAGACAACTCCAGGCTGTGACTCTGAAAGGATGTGTGGCTGTCAAGAAGCCCTCACTGAGAAAAGGAAATGGACAAAAAAAAGTTTGACAAAGAAGCAGGAGGTGTTCTCAGAACAATGTACTGACCAACCCATCCAGTCCAGACCTCAACATCACTGAATGACTAAAATATAAGTTATGTTTAGTTGTTGAGAGCTCTGTGAAATTTTCTGCTAAATGTTCTCTGCTTTTTCCTGATGCTAAAATTAATAACTTGTTAAATGAAATTAAGGATGGTCTCTAGCAAGCTTGAAGAAGTCAAAACATTCAAGCTAGCCTGCTCCTATCTAGTGATGCTTCCTTTTTATTTCAGTGCTCCAGTGTGGCGTATTAGTTGATGGCATGTGAATAATTCTAGAAACATCCATTTTACAGTTTCTGAGTGAATAAATAAACAGTAGTGTTCTGAACAGTTTTCTGTCCTGACAACTGTTTCTTCAGGATTAGTTCAGCATTATAAAATTGTAGAAAACAGCTTTAATAATCATATCTGTACCAGTAACAAGTACTTGCTAATTTAGTTTTGCACTTGTGTAAATTAAATGGATATCTCTGATCATTACTGCATGTATTTATGTGGACATGTGTGGGGTTTTCTTGTTTTTTTAATCATCTAGTGTGTGGGTGCAGCTGACTCCTCAGTGAGGCTGATGGATGAGAGGCTGCAAGAGCTGAACAGACAGAGTGCAGCAGCAAAGGCGAAACTGCTGGAGCTGATAGAGCAGCAGAAACGGACCACCTCCCTCAGTGTCTCTCCCTCAATCTCTCCTATACCTCCACAGTCAGTCAGCCCTAACACAGGTGTGTTTTTTTTACAGCTGTACTGCCCGATGCGTTGCACTTGAATCGTTACTATGCATTAGGGTTTTTTTTCTCTCAATCACTGAGTTTCTGTGCAGTGGTTTTCTCTATGACACAAATGAATGGCATTTTAAAAATCGCCCTGTCACATCCTGTGGTAATCTAAAACATTCCACAGCCAGTATGTTTTGCCATACAGACATTTTTCCCATGAGTATTGTATGCTTTGAATTATGAGCTTGTTAAGTAGCCAAATACGACTATTGCTATATGTCAGCTAACACTGCTGCACATAATAGTACTGGCAACTTCAACAAAATCATCCACACAAACGAGCAAGCTTTGTCAAATGTGATAGTTAAGAGGCTATGCCCATTTTAGGTTGCCAATGTTAAATAATAGTGGTGCAACAGATTTACTTTAATAGGCAGGAGTGTTGGCTTGCTTGTAGTTATTTTGACTGCTAAATGACCTCGTAATCAATAGTATCTGGTGATGTTCAGTGGAAAAATGTACACAGGATGGCAGGCATGTTTTAAAATCCCATTTTTGTCATAGAAAACTCCAGTTTAGGTCCAGAACCATGCATGCAATTATGCAGCGCATTTGCCATCTCTGCATAAAAATAACATTGCTGGATTAAATATGGTAACAATAAAATAATGTAAAATTGCATAAGAGTCTACTTCAAAAATTTACATGAATCACTATATGTATTTTACTAGGAACTACAGTTACCCTAAGACACCTTACCTTACCTTAAGACTTAATTATTAAAACAACCCCTTTCTTGGCCAGAAAATATGTATTTTACTCAGTTTTGTCATGAGCAGTTCACAATGTCTGAAGATGGCCAGAAGGCATACAGTGAACTCTTGATTAACAGAAAAGAAGTTCAAAGGCTACTACATTTTGTATGTTCTTTGTCTTATATATGCATGTCTAAAAGACTGCTGATTTAAGCCTTCTCTTTTGCAGATGCTATAAGGCTGGCTCGGGGATCATGTGTGTTTGTGTCTGAGAGAGGTCATCCCTCTAGCACAGCCAGCAGAAGGTCAGCAGGAGCAGTTTCTCCACAAAGTGAAGAGGGAGGAGAAAGGCGTGCCATTAATACACAGGTACACATACACGCATTTTATCGCATAATACTGTGGGTTAATGTCATGTCTTTCCACCATCTGACTTACCACTCAGCTATGGCTACCTGGTGTGATCCAGTCAAGCGTTACGGAAATATACAAACTCTCAAAACAAACGTAAAATGTAAAAATACCCATCAATGGCAGAAACACAGCAAAAGTGCAAAAAGGTGCAAATGTTTTGGTCAGTCTTTTCTCTATGTAAGCAATAATACTCCACCTCTTTTTTTTTTTTTTTTTTTTCTCTCTCAGTAAAGGTTGGCCTTTGTAAGACGGGGAAAATTACTTGCATCTCTCATATGGTAACCATGGTGACTACAGCACTAGTACAGTTAACGTTTGCCTAGGATTCTATGTCTTTTATATTTGGGGGAGGAAACTAAGTGACAGGATGAGGGCCTCCCCCAAAAACTAATTTCATTTGGCTGAAACAAGTGTGATCCTCATGTCACAGCCACAAAACCTGAAAACTTTTCAAATTGGAGGCAGGCAGTCATGAGCTTTTTAAGGATGCTTGTAGGAGAAACCTTGAGTCCTGCTGATCTAGGTCTCCAACAGTGCATTTTCTGCTCTAATTATTTCTAAAGAAAGAACAAAAATGCAATGACTGTGATGATGTTTGTGGTTTATGCAGGTGGATAAACTGAAAGGGGAAGGCTGGTTTGCACTGTCTGCTCATATCCACTAAAAACATTGCTGCACACAAGTATCAGGACTGATGGGACCAGCTGCTGCATAGTACCTGCATTCTTTTACAGTTTGTTTTTAATATTGTACATACATTAATAAATTTTAAACAGTTTTATTGTGAGTTGATTATTGAGACAGTATACATATAAAAAAGAGCACCACAGCCTTAATGAAACCATTTAACAAATTCCAGAGAGGTTCAAAATCTACACTATATTGCCAAAAGTATTCACTCACCCATCCAAATAATTGAATTCAGGTGTTCCTTTCACTTCGATGGCCACAGGTGTATAAAACCAAGCACCTAGGCATGCAGACTGCCTCTACAAATATTTGTGAAAGAATGGATTGCTCTCAGGAGCTCAGTGAATTCCAACATGGTACCTTGATAGGATGCCACCGGTGCAACAAGTCCAGTCATAAAATTTCCTCACTACAAAATATTCCACAGTCAACTGTCAGTGGTATTATAACAAAGTGGAAGCAATTGGGAACAACAACTCAGCCACAAAGTGGTAGGCCACATAAAATGACAACGCGGGGTCAGCGGATGCTGAAGCACATAATCCATGGAATGAGTTTCCAAGGCTGAGTAGCTGCATCCAAGCCTTGCATCACCAAGCGCAATGCAAAGCATCGGAATGCAGAGGTGTAAAGCGCCGCAACTGGACTCTAGAGCATCGGAGACGTGTTCTCTTGAGTGGCGAGTCAGCTTCTCCATCTTGCAATCCGATGGATGACTCTGGGTTTGGTGGTTGCCAGGAGAACTGCACTGTCTGACTGCACTGTGTAAAGTGTAAAAATTTGGAGGCGGGGGTATTATGGTGTTGGGTTGTTTTTCAGGAGTTGGGCTTTGCCCCTTAGTTAAAGTGAAAGGAAATCTTAATGCATCAGCAAACCAAGAGATTTTGGACAATTTCATGCTCCCAACTTTGTGCAAGGTCCTTAAAGACATGGATGAGCGATATGGAATGTGGAAGAACTTGACTGGCCTGCACAGAGTCCTGACTTCAACCTGATGGAACACCTTTGGGATGAATTAGAGCGGAGACTGCGAGCCAGGCCTTCTCGTCCAACATCAGTGTCTGACCTCACAAATGTGCTTCTGGAAGGATGGTCAAAAATTCCCATAAGCTGTTATAGCTGCAAAGGGTGGGCCGACATTATATGAAACCCTGTGGATTAAGAATGGGATCTCACTCAATTTCATGTGTGCGAAGGCAGATGAGCGAATACTTTTGGCAGTATAGTGTGTTGTGTACTATTTCATGTAACTGTAAAAGTGATGTTAACACAATTCATACAACAAAAATGTTTGGAGGAATGTTTTTGCATATTTCCCCATTATGGCCTGCACCACAGTTGTCTGCATTTCAAATGGCTCCAGCTTTTAGCTTTACCCTTTTCAGCTCAAACTGGCCACTGTTTAGTTTTTGCCTGTCCTAAATGGACATGATTATTTGCCTTTTTTATTTAATTGCATAAATTATATTTATTTTGCATTCAGATGTTGCTTTTGGATGAAAACTTAACTTAACTACAAGCTAATGGGGGGGGACTGAAACTGAAGTGTCCTTTTAGTTGGACATTAGAGTTACAGTGTTTGGTCTACAGTGAGCTGCTGGGGCTTTTTGTACAGAAGAGCAAAAGAAACAGCTAGTAGTGGGCAGTATACCGGTTCATTCTTCCAAATTCCACTAGAATCTAGGGGCTGGACGCACATATGTATGGTTTGCTTTTATGAGACAGATGACCTTAAAAAATCTTTGGGGGAAAAAGTGACTAAGTTTCAAATTGGGGACAGGTTGGCATGTGCTCCTCTGAGTTCGTCATAGTTGGTCTCTTATTAAAATTTCCTGTTCCGCCTTAAATAGTGCAGGTGCCTGTACGGTGCCAGAATATAACTGCTGCTCCAATTAAGGTGAAACTGAAAATTAGAATATGTATGACATTTTGACTAACATACATTTTTGTTATAAATGTGATAAACCTTTCCAACCACCACTAAAACCAGCTAATTTTTAGCTGTTCTCTAGGTCTATTACATGTTAACACCTAGTGGTAGACTTATTCAGTTTTTAAACTGTGTACACTGTGTAACTTCTTTGGGCAAAATTCTCAGCATTTTTACTTTTTAACCCTAATCCTACAGTCGTAAAGTGCTGTCTCAAAGCACCTCACAGCCTTTCTGTGCTTTAGCCCACAGCCTCCCACACCTGTAGATGAACTTGACCTCACACTCTATCTCAAAGGTTGTGACCTTGAAGAGGCAGCCCTCGTCAAAGAGCTGGACAGAATGTCTCTGTGCCACAGTCTGCAGTTCCTCCCTCCATCCACTTCCTCCTTCTCTCATCCACATTTTATTTTCTTTCTCTGCCAAAATCTGCCCCCCTAGCCAGCGAATGGCACATTGGCTTTCCTCCCCCAGCTGTGAGGCGGAGAAGCAGTGTGGCTCGCTAACCAAGAAGTGTCCTTTGGCCTCCTCGTAGCCAAGGCAGCGGAGCCGCACCAGGAAGGAAGTTGCCTCAGACGTTATGAAACGAAAGTTCTCCTCCACCCCATTGTCAATGGCAACCAGCCCCCTGGTGCTGCTGACTGAAAGCAGCCGCGGCTGCCCGAGCACTCGAACGGATTGTACGTCAAACCAGAAGCTGTGGTGCTCTCCTGGCTGAAGGTAGTGGAGAAGGTCAGACAGGGTCTCCTGGTGCAGCTGCATCAGGGGGCCAAGGCCCAGTTGTGCAGGATTAAATTCTATGAGAGCCAGTAAGCGGTGCCGAATTCCAGCGTCAAAGGCTTGAGAGTTAAAAGCTGGCCTTGAAAGCACAAGGCAAATGTGCTGGGTGACTTCAGCAATGGGAGCATCTGTGAAGTCACTAATGCCCCTTTCTGGCTGTACTGTATGCAGCAATCGTGCAACCTTAAGACACACATCCCTGTATTGTTGCGCTCGTGGCATCAAATCTTGGTGCACTGAGGCAGGAATGACACTGTTCAGGGCTTTCCGGATGACTCTGGCAGAAATGCCCTGGAAAGAGGTGACCCTGTGGATCCTGCTTAGTCTACAGGTGTACAGTCCATCCACAGGTCCGGAAAGTTTTAGGTAGTTCTGAAGAGGGTGCAAGTCCCTCAAAATCTGAGCCAGAAGCCTGATGCTTTGCAGTAGGTTCTCACCTCCTCCCTCCTCCCAGCACTGCTCTAGCTCCTTCAGTAGAACAGCCTCCACCCTCTCGCAGCCCTGGAGATGCTGCAGCACTCCAGCTAGGCTTCCTCCTAGAGAAATGCAAAAGAAATGGGCAGTGTAATCTTTACATCATCATGGTAAATCACAGTCAACTTTACTAAGTACACTGCTCAAAGAAATAACAACACAATATAACTCCAAGTAAATCAAACTTCTCTGAAATCAAACTGTCCACTTAGGAAGCAACACTGACAATCAATTTCACAGCTGTTGTGCAAATGGAATAGAAAACAGGTGGAAATTATTGGCAATTAGCAAGACACACTCAATAAAGGAGTGGTTCTGCAGGTGGGGACCACAGACCACTTCTCAGTACCTATGCTTTCTGGCTGATGTTTTGGTCACTTTTGAATGTTGGTGGTGCTTTCACACTCGTGGTAGCATGAGACGGACTCTACAATCCACACAAGTGGCTCAGGTAGTGTAGCTCATCCAGGATGGCACATCAATGCGAGCTGTGGCAAGAAGGTTTGCTGTGTCTGTCAGCGTAGTGTCCAGAGGCTGGAGGCGCTACCAGGAGACAGGCCAGTATACCAGGAGACGTGGAAGAGGCCGTAGGAGGGCAATAACCCAGCAGCAGGACCGCTACCTCCGCCTTTGTGCAAGGTGGAACAGGAGGAGCACTGCCAGAGCCCTGCAAAATGACCTCCAGCAGGCCACAAATGTGCATGTGTCTGCACAAACAGTTAGAAACCGACTCTATGAGGATGGTATGAGGGCCCGACGTCCACAGATGAGGGTTGTGCTCACAGCCCATCACCGTGCAGGACGCTTGGCATTTGCCAGAGAACACCAGGATTGGCAAATTCGCCACTGGCGCCCTGTGCTCTTCACAGATGAAAGCAGGTTCACACTGAGCACATGTGACTGACGTGACAGAGTCCGGAGACGCAGTGGAGTGCGATCTGCTGCCTGCAACATCCTTCAGCATGACCGGTTTGGCAGTGGGTCAGTAATGGTGTGGGGTGGCATTTCTTCATCCATGTGCTCGCCAGAGGTAGCCTGACTGCCATTAGGTACCGAGATGAGCTCCTCAGACCCCTTGTGAGACCATATGCTGGTGCGGTTGGCCCTGGGTTCCTCCTAATGCAGGACAATGCTAGACCTCATGTGGCTGGAGTGTGTCAGCAGTTCCTGGAAGATGAAGGCATTGAAGCTATGGACTGGCCCGCCCGTTCCCCAGACCTGAATCCGATTGAGCACATCTGGGACATCATGTCTCGCTCCATCCACCAACAGACTGTCCAGGAGTTGGCGGTTGCACCACAGACTGTCCAAGAGTTGGTGGATGCTTTAGTCCAGGTCTGGGAGGAGATCCCTCAGGAGACC
Source organism: Pygocentrus nattereri (assembly GCF_015220715.1). NCBI lineage: Eukaryota > Metazoa > Chordata > Actinopteri > Characiformes > Serrasalmidae > Pygocentrus > Pygocentrus nattereri. The sequence continues at coordinate 23,770,960 of NC_051234.1, read as the reverse complement.
ATCTGCCACCTCATCAGGAGCATGCCCAGGCGTTGTAGGGAGGTCATGCAGGCACGTGGAGGCCACACACAATACTGAGCCTCATTTTGACTTGTTTTAAGGACATTACATCAAAGTTGGATCAGCCTGTAGTGTGTTTTTCCACTTTAATTTTGTGTGTGACTCCAAATCCAGGCCTCCATTGGTTAATAAATTTGATTTCTATTGATGATTTTTGTGTGATTTTGTTGTCAGCACATTCAACTTTGTACAGAACAAAGTATTCAATGAGTGTTTAATTCATTCAGATCTAGGATGTGTTATTTGAGTAGTGTATATTGTGGTTACTCTTAGTAGTTCTGCATAGATTGAGTTTTAGACTAATTATGGAGATCATCTAAATAATAAGTGCTTTAAACTCCATAGTAACTGGTTGGATGTTGCCCAGTATGGCTTTATTTTATTAATAAATTTTTTAACCAATTTTATTGTTTGTACAACTGTACCACTGTTTTGCCGCAAAAGACAAAAGTCTTGGGAACACCTACTCATTACACCCACAGGATCTTTCATAACATCCCATTCTAAATCCATATGCATTAATATGGAGTTGGTCCCCCTTTTTGCAGCTAGGAGATGCAAAAAAGCTTCTGGGAAGCTTTCTACAAGATTTTGGAGTGTGTCTGTATGAATTCATCCAGAAGAGCATTTGTGAGGCCAGATACCGATCTTGGAAGAGAAGGTCTTGCTCACAATCTCTGTTCTATTTCTTCCCAAATGTGTTTGGGGTTGAGGTCAGGGTTCTGTGCGGCCCCGTCAAGTTCTTCCACACCAAACTCACCCAGACGTGCCTTTATGGACCTTGAATGGAAAAGGATCTTTCCCAAACTGTTCCCACAAAGTTGGAAGTATACAATTGTCCAAAATGTCTTGGTGTACTGAAGCATTAAGACTTCCCTTCACTGGAACTAATGGCTCTAGCTCAACCCCTGAAAAACAACCCCATAGCATTATCTCTCCTCCACCATACTTTACACTTGGCACAATGCAGTCAGGCAGGTAATATTATCCTGGCATTTGCCAAACCCAGACCCGTCCACTCGGCTTTAACTGGTTTTATTTGAAAATATATGTATACTGTTCTAAATACTGAAATTGTCAGATATTTTAATTGTACCATTTACATATTTTGCTACTGTCTTCAAGTATCATCAAGTATTGTAATTTTTTTTGCTGTATCACCCACCTTTACTCCAGCTATTGGGCTTCATCTCTGGTTCCTCCAGAGCCTCGGCCAGGCAGTCCCACAGTAGAAAGCTGAAGATGGCCCACACCCTGCACTGCTCGCCACAGTCCCCGACATGCAGCTGGTCTGGGCCATGCAGGTGCTCTTGATCATGCAAGTGGTCCCAGGTGTGTGGGTGGCTGTGGCTGCCACTGCGGAGGACAGCTTCAGCCTCCTGGAGCAACTTCAGGGACAAGCAGCCCCTCTCAGAGAGCTGCAGCCCTGCAGATCATCATAAACGTGATGCAGTGTGCCACTATTACAGCAGTGCAAACCATTTTTGCAACTGAAATAAGTGCATTTTAAACAAATTCTCTTTGATTATAATCACAAGAAAAGTATTTCATATTGTCACGAATAAAAACACACAAAAGGTTCAACGTTCATTAGCATAAGAGGTGATGTGAACCTGATCGTAAGAAGATAAAAATTTATATGCCCCTAAACCTAATAACTGGTTTTTCCACCATTGACAGTAAAAACTGCGATCAAACATTCTCAGTAACTTGTGATGAGTTTTCATATCACTCTGGAGGAATTTCGGCCCACTCTTCTTTGCAGAATTGTTTTAATTTGGCTACTTTGAAAGGTTTGTAAACATGAACTGCCTGTTTAAAGTCTTGCCACAGTATCTCAATGGGATTCAATTCAAGACTTTGACTCAGCCACTTCAAAACCTTCCTTTTGTTTGTTTTGAGCCATTCAGAGGCGGACTTGTTAGTGTGTTTCAGATCTCTGTCCTGCTGCATATCCCAGCTGCTCTTGAACTTTAGGCCACAAGCTGACAGGCGGACATTCTCCTTTAGGATTTTCTGATAGAGAACAGAATTCAGATCCTGCAGAAGCAAAGCAGCCACAGACCATCACACTACCACCACGTTTGACTGTTGGTATAATGTACTTATGGTGAAATGCTGCATTAGCTTTACGCCAGATGTAACGGGGGCCACGTCTTCGAAAAAGTTCTACCTTTGACTCATCAGTCCACAGAATATTATCCCAAAAGTCTTTGGAGTCATCAAGATGTTTCTGGCAAAAGCAAGATAAGCCTCTGTGTTCTTTTTGGTCAGCAGTGGTTTGCGCCTTGCAGCCCTCCCATGGATGCCATTTTTGCCAGGTGTCTTTTTAATTGTGAAATTGTGTACACTGACCTTAACTGAAGCGAGTGCCGCTTGTAGTTCTTTAGATTCATTTGATTGTTTTTGTGACCTGGATGAGTCATTGATGCGCTCTTGGTGAAATTTTGGTAAGCTGGCCACTCCGGGAAGGTTCACCACTCTTCCAGGTTTTCTCCATTTGTGGATAATGGCTCTCACTGTGGTTCACCTGGAATCTCAGAGCCTCAGCAATGACTTTGTAACCCTTTCCAGACTGGGAGATTTCAGTGACTTTGTTTCACATCTGTATCTGAATCTTTTTAGATCAATCTGAACCTCATCATGGGCTGCTTTTTGAGACCTTTTTGCTGGCTCCACACAGCAAACTGTGCTCCAGACAGGTTCTATTTAAGTGATGTTTAGATTCAATGGGTCTGTCAGTAATCATGTCTGGGTGTGACCAGTGAAATTGAACCCAGTAAATATTACGAGTTTAGTTAACTGGTTGATTTAGTAGCTAAGGGAGCAATTACACGTAAGGCCAGGTAGGGCTGAACAACATTTTTCTTTAAGTAGCATTTGAAAACAGGCATTTTGTATTTACTTATTATCTTTGTCTAATATTTAAATCAGTTTGATGATCTGAAACATTCAAGTGTGACAAAAATAGAAGAAACTGGGAAGGGGCAAATACTTTTTCACAGCACTGTATCCTTCAGCCTTATTGGTTTGACAGAATTCACTGTTTTGTATCCTTATTGTGATTTTGTTCACCAATGTTTTCATACTATAATATCCAGCATGCATTGCTGCGATAAAGAAGTCCAGACTGGTAGTGTAGCCACTGATGGTGGTTGGGATAGTGTAGTGGTTAACACCTCTGCCTTCTACACTGTAGACTGGGGTTCAATCCCCACCAGGGCAAACACCCTACACTATACCAATAAGAGTCCTTGGGCAAGACTCCTAACACCGCCTTGGCCTACCTATGTAAAATGATCAAATTGTAAGTTGCTCTGGATAAGAGTGTCAGCCAAATTCCATAAATGTAAATGAGGAAGAGGCTGATGCATACAGACAGGATTTTCAGCTTCCTAACAGTAAAGTTAGTTAACTGGCTTTGGTCTGCATTAGCAAGCCATCTACAAAAAGTGAGTGGGCATGTTCGCAGCAGATGAATCATTGGCTATATTTTGGCCTTTAGCTCAGTCCAAATTTGCTAAACTGCAAGTCACATGGTGATTCTAAACATTGCAAATCCTTATTTAGTCTAGGGATCAGCTTTAGGGTCTGGAAAACTGACTCATAGTACTGAGGATGTCCACCTACTTTGAATGCCCAGTTCTGCTACTCTGCTCATGAGCCGATCAGCCTCCTGGGTCTTGTCCATGAAGAGGGACACCACAGCCTCCAGCTGAGAAGCATCCTCTATGCTGACTCCCTCCAGAAGACACTCTCTGACCGTCCAGCGTGGCAGCCCCACTGCCACCCCAAGCTCACACACGTTTAGTCTGGCTTCATCTCCCACAGCTTCTCCCAGCTGAGCCTTGACCTGCTGCAGTACTCCTGAGAACAGCAGTGAAAACCATTACCAATCCAGCATGAGGCTTCATCATCCAGCAAAATCACAATGACGAACTGAAAGCACACCAATAGCCTGATTATTACTGGAGTAGTACTGATCTCTGAAGTCACCAGTAGATGCTGATGAGTCCAGATGGAGTTACCTGAGTAAGGCAGGTGTCTTGCTGTGTCTCTGGTCTCCTCCACTGCTATGGCAACACTGCTGGACTCAGAATCGCAGTTAAGCGACAGACTTGGTAGATCCTTCTCCAAACTAGTAACTGATAAAACACAATGCTAAATACATCTGATGTCACTGGCATACAGAAACCTTGTGTCTAAATCCTTCCCCTGGCCCCCAAGTCTGTTTTTCTTTTTTTACGCTACTTGAAAATGGAAGCCCTTTATACAGTAAGTGTATTCCATGTGCATGGACCAGTGTAAATGATCAGAAAAATTCAATTAAAATTCAGTACATTAAAATACATCAAAAAATTATATTTTTTCCTTCTACTATAAAGTTAAACATTTGTAGATAAAAGGTAAAAATAAGAGCGGTGAAAGAAAGTCCTGACTTGGCTGTAGGTACGTGTTCAATCCTAACCTTGGGAAAAGGAAGGGAATGGAAGTATATCACAAATTTATGATCTTTAAATTATGATTCATATTGTAATAGAGGTAGGAATGCATGATGGTGAGCTGGCTGTATTTGATCTTCTGCTGCTGTAACTGGTCATTTGTACTTTAGAAATGCACAATGACCTTAATTTTTCAAGTGTATTCAAGTGTCACAGTTTTCAGTTTCTGCCATAATTCAGACATTGATATGTAAACAGTAATTCTAAGTGGTGTAATGTGACACGGTTCATAGAGAAACATACCAATTCGGATTTCTTTACAAAGCTGGTGATAGGAACCAGGTAGAGGTGGGCAATATGACAATATTTTATCAAATATGACAATATGTTATTTTGATAAATATTGATATTGTACTTTAGATCAGCAGTACATTTTCTTGCTATGCAAAACATGGACATCATTTGTACTTAAGCTATATTGAAAATATGGCATGTATCATTACATAGAGAGAATTATTAGTCCTGTTAAATTTGATTGAATTTTACAATGAGTTTTACAATGTGGCACGATTGGAGCAGTTTGTCTGTGTCAAACTATGGTGATATGATACTTTTACTATAGAACTGCTATCCAAATGACCAATAAACCTACGTCTTTTATATGTAATGTTAGTATTGGTATTATAGTGTGTGTGTGTGTAAAAAAAAAAAAAATTATATATATATATATTTATATATATATATAAAAATATTATATTTTTATATATATATATATATATATATATATATATATATATATATATATATATATATATATATATATATATAAAATTTTTCAGTGAAACAGATTTACCACTATTTCTTTTTTGCCTTACAACACCCTACATACTTATTTATAATGAATTCATACAACGCTTTCTTTTAAAGGCATTACATTTGGGATGGCTGCTACCATTTCAGTAGAATGACACTTTGCATCAAACTACTCTGAATTACTATTTTTATATTTATTTTTTAAAAATCTGGGAAATTCCCCTTTAAGGTGCATTGAGGTCAGTTAGCAACCATATTTAGTAGTTGTCTCAGAGCAGGGAAATCTCCAAACCATGCTGGATTCGATGGAAGTGATGACCAGTACTTATTTCTATTTATTATAATAAACCAATGTAAACATAAGTCATGCCCATGGAATGATTCATTGTGTTTACATCAAAGCAGCAATTTGCAAGAGCTGAAATTTTAATTATATCCTACTTCATTCAACACTGTGTTAACAATGGAAAATGTGATCTAATTCAGTGTTCAAATGTTTAACCAAAGCCTCAATTCCAAAAAAAATATTGTTCTGGTCTTTTTGAGGGACAAAGGCTTATGGCTTCATTTATATAAAATGATCACATGTATATCGCAATAGCAATATTAGTCAGAAAAATCACAAGAAGATCCATCCATCCATCCATCCACTAGCTCTCCAAGGGGGATTCCAAGGCGCTCCCAGGCCAGCTGGGCGATGTAGTCACACCAGCGTGTCCTGGGTCTTCCCCGGGGTCTCCTCCCAGGTGGACTTGCCTGTGACACCTCCCGAGGGAGGCGTCCAGGAGGCATCCTAACCAGATGCCCGAACCACCTCAGCTGGCTCCTCTCGACGTGAAGAAGCAGCGGCTCTACTCCGAGTCCCTCCCGGATGACCGAACTTCTCACCCTATCTCTAAGGGAGAGTCCAGACACCCTGCGGAGGAAACTCATTTCGGCCGCTTGTATTCGCGATCTTATTCTTTCGGTCGTTAACCAAAGTTCATGACCATAGGTGAGGGTGGGAACGTAGATCGACCGGTAAATCGAGAGCCTTGCCTTATGGCTCAGCTCTTTCTTTACCACAACAGACTGGTAAAGAGCCCGCATCACTGCTGACCCAGCACCAATCCGCCTGTCAATCTCCCGCTCCCTTGTACCATCACTCGTGAACAAGACCCCGAGATACTTAAACTCCTCCACTTGAGGCAAGAGCCTATCCCCGACCCAGAGAGGGCTCTCCACCCTTTTCCGCGTGAGAACCATGGTCTCGGGTTTTAGAGGTACTGATTCTCATCCCGGCTGCTTCACACTCGGCTGCAAACCGATCCAGCGAAAGCTGAAGTTCGCGGCCTGATGTCCCCAATAGGACCACATCATCTGCAAACAGCAGTGATGTGACCCTGAGGTCACCAAACCGGAAGAAGATATTTTCTGGAAATTGTTCAGCCCTTAGTTGAAGGTTGAAGTAACAGCATAGTAGTTCTTACCATTCATATCCTCAGCTAACTGCTGGTCTTCACTGTAAAGAGCCTCATAGAAGCTTTTGCATGCGTTCTCTCCTTTAGACAGGCAGATGGACAGCAGGGTTTGGGTCTGCTGGGTGGGGGTGGGTGCTGCCTGGATCCGCTCAAGGTCAAACTGGGTCAAGGTGCTGCTGGAGAAGAGAGCCAGAGAGATGGGCAGCACAGAGGAGCTCATACGGCCACACAGAGAATAAAAGTGGGCCTGTAACTGCCGCTCTGAAAGTAGGGAGAAATGCTGACAATGAGAAGTTCAACCAAACAAGCACTTTTCCAATGTAAAAACTCCTGATATAGAGAGACAAACCTGTAGGTCCACTTGGGATCTCTGTGAAATAATGGAAAAACACTGTTAGTGGATAAAATGGTTGGCTTAGAACACAGAGGTAGGAACATATGACGATATGTTGTTATTGTGATTCAATTACTAGGGTTGTAACACTACAATGTGTCATATTCTATAGTTGTATTGTGACAAGCATGTTAGCATGTGGCTATTTGGCCAAAGTATCTAATTCTGATTTGTATGATTGTGACCAATATTGTGACTGCTTTGGCTTGAGGCTTGAATGCTGAATGTAGTGCACTGGACTGTGCTTTTCTAAGTAAAGGATTATTGATCAGCACTTCCAGAATGCTAGATGACTTCATGCATTACAAAAAAGACAATAACCGGTGTATATTAACCGTACAAACTGCATAATAATAAGTAACTGATTGAAGGCCACCTCATTATGCCAGTATCTGTTTTATTACCGTATTTTCACCAACTGTTTTATTTTTCTTAGTTTATTTTCACAGTATTTGTGATGATGATCATTGTACCAATAGCCTTTCTTACAATAACCACATCTTTGTGGGGACAGTCATCCCCACAGCCCATGACTGAGGTGTCCTTGAGGACGACACCTAACCCCCAACTCCTCCCTGTGCTCACTGCCCCCTAGTGTGTGTGTGCTCACTAGAGCGCATGTGGTGTTTCACTTCACAGATGGGTTAAATGTGGAGGTGAAATTTCCCCGTTGTGGGACTAATAAGGGTCACTTAATCTTAAATGTAGCACTACTATTTTGCTTGAAAACTAAATACTAGGATACATATCCTACATGAATACGTGATGTTTTATGCTTGCCATATTGACCACCAATACATGGGAATATTGAAATCCATCATACAGTACCTGTTTCAGCAGACAGCCAGGTGCGCAGACGTGGGTAGTGCTGCTTGCATTCTCTCAGACACTCCAGAAAGCGAGTGGCCTCACTTTCGTCCATTTGAGCCTGGACAATCTCGAGCAGTTTGCGGGCACGGTTTTGCGGGGTCTTTTCAGCTTTTATCTCATGGTAGTTATCCTGAGACAGAAGACTAGCAGCCAGGACACAGTCCAGGAGTGGGGCCACATTGTATAAAGATACTACCAGGAGCTTCTGCGATGCCAACAGACGAGCCTTCACTGTCTCCCTTACGTCTGTCCCTGGTGCTGGATATCAAGCAAGTGTCAAAAGAAACAAGTATGACCAGTCAATGGAAGCTGGTTGGGTGCTTACCTCACATTATACATCAGTCTTATCCATGAAAGGCTGATGTGGCTTCAGGTTTTCATTCCAAACAAGCAGAAGCTCACCTGATTCTTCTTGCTTAATCAGCTGGTCTCCATCTTCAAACAATTAATCATTAATCATTAATCAATGTGCTCCTGCTTGGTTGGAATGAAATCCTGCAGGCACACTGGCCTTTCGCAGATTGAAACATCAGAAATACCAGAAGTATAAAAATAATAAGCAATTGTTCATATCTGCTCTGAATTGACCACAAGTGCACCCACCGAAATCATGAGACATCTGTGTTGAGGATGCCATCGCTGGACCTTGTGGACATCTGCAGCTCAGCTTCAAAGGAATACCAAATGTATGGCTTGTTCATTATTTCAAGGGCAATACTAAAGATGGAGGTGGATAGTATTTACATTCATTATCCATTTTATCAGCTCCGCTTACCATACAGGAGCACTTTGTAGGTCTTCAATTACAAACTGTAGTCCATCTGTTTCTCTGCATACTTTGTTAGCCCCCTTATACCATGTTCTTCAGTGGTCACAGGACCACCACAGAGCAGATATTATTTGGGTGGTAGATCATTTGTTGCACTGCAGTGACACTGACATGGCGGTGGTCTGTTAGTGTGTGTTGCACTGGTACAAGTGGATCAGACATTTTTTAAAACAGCTTTTAAACACTGTGTCCACTCAGTGTCCACTATATTAGACACTCCTACCTTGTTGGTTCACCTTGTAGATGTAAAGTCAGAGACGATAGCTCATCTGCTGCTGCACAGTTTGTGTTGGTCATCCTCCAGTCCTTCATCAGCAGTCACAGGAAACACAGTGCCCACGGAATGTTGTTGGCTGGATGTTTTTGGTTGGTGGACTATTCTCAGTCGAGACATTGAGGTGTTTAAAAACTCCAGCAACACTGCTGTGTCTGGTCCACTCAGACCAGCGCAGCGCAGCGCACACAAATATGCCACCACCATGTCAGTGTTCCTGCAGGGCTGAGAACGATCCACCACCCAAAGAATACCCGCTCTGTGGTGGTCCTGATCATTGAGGAACAGGGTTAAAGGGCGCTAATAGAGAGCACATATATGGTAAATGGAGCTGAGTAATATTTCTGCTTCTGCTGTTTTTAAAAGGTTATTTTACGTTTACTTAAGTCATTATTTCACTGAAGAAGCAACACTCACTTATGTATGGCTTTAGTCTGCTCCACCCACGACTGGAAAACATGAAGAAAGCGTGAAAAGCGAGGCTCACTTGAAACTACAACGTACAAAACACCGCTGAAAGAAAAGACCACAATAAGTTCACAAACATGGCTATACAACTATCACAAGATATTACTAACGTTACGTTATATGAAACGTCTACCTGTAACTTACTTAGCTTACTTTTCCATGAACGGACTTTCAGCGTCTACTTCCTTGAAGTTGTAACCTGAAAGGAAAATCCCAAACGCAAGGCGACGAAGCTTGACCACGTCTAAACAGAATTACAGAACTGTAGCCCCTGTTTCTGACAGGACAGTTAACTAACTACTAAACCGACTGAACCACATTTACACCTCTTTAACACAACCAACGCAATCAGACCCAGTTTTCAGTGTTGGTCACTACTATAACAATAGACTACATTTCCCAGAGTGCACTGCGTGCGCCGCCCTAGGGTTGCTTCGGCGACAAGCCCAAATAAAACGGAGTCCTCAGAGGAAATGAGTGAAGAGGTCGCTTCACAAGGTAAAATGGGTTTAAAGTAAATGCTTTACGTTTTTAAATGTCTTTTAAAATATGTGACATCTAATTCCTTAACAAAGAGAGTTTAAATAGGTGTTTTGGCTTGCCCATTCTGTCGGAATATAGCCACGTTAACTCTAAATGATCTGCTTGACTCTCACTTAGTGGCCCCTTTTCATTTGTATGATTGCCTGTTATCCAGCAAGGCTCTCCCTCTAGATCATATTTATTTACATTAGAACAAATATTTATTTCTGGCTCTCCTGGATATTTGCCTTGCATATGTCAAATAGCTAGCTTTATATCTACATAGGATTGGGTGAGGACTGAACATTCATTACAATACATTAAAGAGAGGCTCGGGAGGCCTGGCTATGTAGAGGGCCCTGAGAAAATGTTCATGGAAGGTGCAAAATCCCTGTAAATAGGACATTTAATGTTGTTAACATTGTTATTCGTTAGTTTAAGTTGTGTATATGTCTTATTTGTATTATTTTGTGTTGGGGAGTGTGGGTGTTTTGTGTTGGAAGCTTTATGGCTGGTGGTGACCTCCCCCTTGAGCTCAGCTCTTTGTATATGCTTTTCTGCTGGTGTTTTCATAAAAGAGTAAAAGAGCATTACACCCAGCAGAAGTATGGCTTCTCCTTTGTCTTACTTTGTAAGATCACACTGGTGTCAGAAGTGAGAATGCACTGATGTCTGATGCTATTGATGCATCAGAGGACTTCAGAGAAAACTTCAGAGAAACAGCCTGGTGAAAGGCTGTGATAGCACAGACAGCACTGCAAGGCCCCATGGGGAAGATAGTATGGTGAAACTCGACAATAGGGCCAATGTTTCAAGGCTTGATGGTCATGCCAGCAAAAGGGAGGCTGGCAAAAGCAAAACCGTTCAAGGGTTCCTGTGCTGGTGGGCGTTCCCACGTAACCTTACTATGGTGGCGTCTTCACCATGGAGCCTACCAAAGCTGCTCCTGCAGACACAGTCCAGTACAATACTGATGCTAAGCTTAATACTCCTGAAGTTCTATCATCTCTGAATTTTTTTTTACATGCTGTGTGCTGATTTTAAAGTAGGTAACAAACAAGCATGTATGTGTTTCTTTTGAAGATGGTCTATTCTAACTAAATGCTATGGGTAAGTATCCTAAAGTATTGTTCTATACATGTAACTGTATTCTGAATACTGCCTTTACAAAATGTAAACAGATAATATCTGTATTCTGAATACGTATTCCCAGTAGTTGTATGCCAATACATCCCAACCCTGTAACTGCATATAATTTTTTCACGGCCAGATAAGCATTCAGCCTCAGAAGTTTCTTCTTTTTTTCATCAAGATGGCCCGCTTGAAAAGCAGGATGCCTTGGAAGAAGCTGGAGGTGGCCCTGTGGATCTAAGCTCTGAGAACCACACAGTTTCCACACCAGAGCCTGGCAAACAGACGGAGGCTGAGCAGTCGCCTGCGAGTGAGATTAAAGGTGTGTTTTTACATTTCTTTTACGTCAAGATCAAGATTAGTCAAACTCAGTAAAGACTCTTGCTAAAGGTGTTAAAAAGACCGTTTGTGCCAATGTAAGTTTCCATCTGCCGGTAGCATTTCAAACTTGGACTTTTCCTGATTTTCTGTCTTTCCTTTAGATGTAGAGCATGCTGTTTCTGAAAGTATTGAGGCCAACGAAGGGAGCAGTGGAGAGGAAAAGAAGGAAAAGCAGAAGAGTAGAATTCCAGAAGATTTATATTATGACTATGAGGAGCTCTACTCCAGACCTTTCACTACTGAAGGCTCCAGCATCCCTCAGAATCTGCTGCAACTTTCGTATCCTACACCAAACAGCTGTGTTTCAAACTAAGTGGATTTTTTAGTGTTGAAATTGGGGGTAGAAAACTGAGTCTTTTATTTGTTTATTTTTTATAGCAACAATATCTTTACTAAATGACATTCACATTGGACATATTTACCTATGTCTGTCTAACAACAATGATTTGCAGCCTTTGCAAGACTTAGATTATATGCAAAAATAGTGGGGAGAGGGACTCTGGTCATCATCCTGTGGCGACGTTTGCGATTACTAATAAATGTCAACATCAAATGAAACCTTTTTTCCCAGTTTGGTCATGTCCAGTTCCACCTACTAGCTAGGTCTCCCCAAATCACATGACACCTCCAGCTCTAGGAGGGTGAAAACTAGCCCAAGCTTCCTTTGAGCCCTGTGAAACCAGCCACTGCATCTTTTCAAACTGTTGCTAACACATCATTGAACAGCTAAACACTCTTGGAGGAGAACGCTAACCGTCAATTTTGTTATCAGATAACAGAGGCCTGCCTAGCATCATACTGAGTGATGGGGGAGTGCTAGCCCAAATATTCTGGTTTGGACTCCCTGCCAAAGCTGGCTGTAGCATCACTGGGGATTGAACTGAGCTCAAATTAAACTTTAGTATTTCATAATAAGGTCATTTATATGGTCTTAACACTCTAAAGGTAAACTAATCTAAATACTGTAGGAAAGAATGAACAATAAATAGATTGTCTTCATTTTAATCACAAAACTTTACTCATTTGGAAGGACCATCGTATCTTCACAGTCTCAGTCGTAACTCACTGCTCCAGTGGTTCTCGACACATTTTGGGTGCTGTTTTTATCACATCACTGTCATCTTATCTGTGAGTGTGATAGTAGTAAAATTTAAGACCACCTCAAAGCAGCCTTAGCACAATAAAAACATCATTGGACAAAATGGTGACGAGAACATTCCCGCACTAAAATTGAAGGCGGGCAATATGGCAAAAATATAATAGCACAATACATCAACAAATTTTCTTGCAGTTGGTCAGTGTTCCACTAGTACTGATGATACATACAATGTGTTCAGAAAATGATATTGTATTGTATTGTGACATAAATTATCACAATAATGATGTATATTGTCATATTGCTCAGCCCTAACTGAAATCAACTGAAAAGCCATCGAAACTCCTAAATCTTGTCTACAGTAATAATGTTGATTTTACAGAATAGAGAAAATAAGAATACAATGAAGATTTTTTTCAGTACAGTAAACAAAGTGATTGCCATGACTCCAACATTGATTACACTAGGCTGAGGGCAGTGATGTGCCATGTGGGCTTCCTCACTCATCTCCCTTTTGCTGTGTGCATGTTGAAGCATTCTCTATAACGTACATAGCCAAACAGCTGTCGTGCCTCATTCCCTTAAGCTTTAGTCCAGGAGTTACACTAGCACTATCTTAGGATATCACCTCCTTTTGAGCACGGGAAGGTCAGTAGCCGGTCACAGAGCGGTCCTAGATTACAGAGGTCATAGGGCTGTTATGACGACTGTTGTTAGTGACCTTTATGAAGCTCTGAGAATCTGGCCCCAGGTTAAAAACAGTAATATAGTTTTTACAGCATACTGCAGTTAAACTTGATGTAGTGCATGTTAAAACAAAGGACCAAAAGATATGCTGTAAAACAAATGAATCGACTCTGAAATGATGTTAACTCTCATTAAACATGATGAACATGCAAACCTTTCCCATTCCTCAAAATGCAGTTAAAATACAGGCTTCTTAACCACAGGCCAGACATTCATTTGGATATGACTGCAGGCGTAGGGCTAACCTGCAGCTGCTGGACGAGCACACGCTGGCCTTCGTGGCTGGAAATGTGCTGGTCCTCCTGGACATTCGCACCAAAGAGCAGCATTACATACGCAGCTGCAGTGGAGGAGGCATAGGCACAATTATGGTACTCTCACACTGCCATTTGTGTTTAACAGCTGTTTAAGGAGGGGATGGTTGCTGATTTTAGTGAAATACCATGGTACAAAACCCAATACAAAAGGTTGATTACAAGGTATCAGAGTTATTCATCAAGAAAAAAGCATACATCTAACAGAAAGCCACACAGATGTTTTCATTAAAGTTTGTAAAAGAATAATAATAATAATTTAAAGACTCCCCAGGTTTACAACCTACAATATCACAGTAGAGTCTTTTGTGTTGAAGTGACCGGTGCGGTTCTCTCAGACTGATACAGATATAAGACAAAGTGTGCTTCTCTTTCTGTGTCTGAAGCCTCATCCCAGCAGGAGGTACGTTGCTGTGGCGGAGAAAGGCGAGCAGCCCAACATCATTATTTATGAATACCCTTCACTGCGCCCCTACAGGATCCTCAGAGGTACTGCAGAACCACTCTGTGCGTTTTATGCTGAGATGAGGATACTTTAGACCAGAGGTCGTCAAAATGCATCTCTTTTACTGCTCTGTTGCGGCTCCACAGCAGAATTAGATTTTTAGGTAAAAATTAAATAATCATCCTTTGCATTCTTGCCTAGCTAGTAGATAGCAAAACGGTAAAGAGAGAGATTTAAGACGAACATCGATAATTGGGAAATGTACAGATTATTTGCGTTCATAATCACTCCAGCTAGTTTCCTGATACTTTTAATCTGCAATGACACACTGACAAACACCAAAAAGTCAGATTCTTGTGTGTTTGTCCCGTTTCATCTTAAATGGTGTAGCAGTTACATTCTGGCACCTCAGGCGGCATTTAAGGTGGAATGGGAAGTCAAGACCAATTTTCATATAAAAATTTCATTATTTTTATTGTTAAATGAAAACATAATAACGTTCTGATCTGCCCTCAGAGGATCAACACATAATACCCAGTTAAGCCATCAAGGAAAGAATCAATTAGATCCTCAACTGACAGTGAACAGATTTTATTTAAACATAAGAAAGGACTCTTTTATTCTGTTTTATTGCTGATATTCAATCCAGTTACCTCAGGCCGACACATCGCACTTGGCTGGTCTCCTTGCCCAGAAACCAAGACAAGACCAAGCCAAATGATGTCCAGACCAAGACAAGACTAAAGCACTAGGAAAATTAATTTTATACCATAATATCTGTACTGTCAATAAAGGTGCCAAAAAAAGGGTTCTTTGTTTGATGCCACCACTTTTACTTCCTTTAAATCCCTTTCAGATGATGCTTCTTTAAAACATTTCTCTTTTCATGTGATTATGATTGAACTCTGAGACTTCTACTTTTTTCCTACTGCCTTTGAATTTAATTTAATTCTAATGACACTTAAGCCCTTTGTCTTTAAGTTTGTTTTTATTTTGCTTTTACATACTTTGTACTTCCCTTTAATTATCTGGGGATATATGTTTTCCTAGGAAAGTTGAGGAATGCTCAAAAAACACCTGTTTGGAACATTCCACAGGTGAACAGGTTAATTGGAAACAGGTGAGTGTCATGATTGGGTATAAAGGGAGCATCCCTGAAAGGCTCTGTCGTTCACAAGGAAGGATGGAGCGAGGTTCACCACTTTGTGAATGACTGCGTGAGTAAATAGTCCAACAGTTTAAGAACGTTTCTCAATATGCAATTGCAAGGAATTTTGGGATTTCATCATCTACAGTCCATAATATCATCAAAAGATTCAGATAATCTGGAGAAATTTCTGCAAGTAAGCGGCAAGGCAGAAAACCAACATTGAATGCCCGTGACCTTCGATCTCTCAGGCAGCATTGCATTAAAAACCAACATCATTCTGTAACGGATATTCCCACATGGGCTCAGGAACACATTGTCAGTGAACACAGTTCGTCGCTCCATCTACAAGCGCAAGTTAAAACTTTGCCATGCAAAGCGAAAGCCATATATCAACAACACCCAGAAACGCCGCCGGCTTCTCTGCGCCTGAGCTCATCTGAGATGGACTGACGCAAAGTGGAAAAGTGTCCTGTGGTCTGACGAGTCCACATTTCAAATTGTTGTCCTCCGGGCCAAAGACGAAAAGGACTGTCTGGATTGTTATCAGCGCAAAGTTCAAAAGCCAGCATCTCTGATGGTATGGGGGTGTGTTAGTGCCCATGGCATGGGTAACTTGCGCATCTGTGAAGGCACCATTAATGCTGAAAGGTACATGCAGGTTTTGGAGCAACATATGCTGCCATCCAAGCAACGTCTTTTTAGGGACGTCCTGCTTATTTCAGCAAGACAATGCCAAGCCACATTCTGCATGTGCTACAACAGCGTGGCTTCGTAGTAAAAGAGTGCAGGTACTAGACTGGCCTGTCTGCGGTCCAGACTTGTCTCCCATTGAAAATGTGTGGCGCATTATGAAGCGCAAAATACACCAACGGAGACCCCGGACTGTTGAGCAACTGAAGTTGTACATCAAGCAAGAATGGGAAAGAATTCCACCTACAAAGCTTCAACAATTAGTGTCCTCAGTTCCCAAACGCTTATTGAGTGTTGTTAAAAGGAAAGGTGATGTAACACAGTGGTAAACATGCCCCTGTCCCAACTTCTTTGGAACGTGTTGCAGGCATCAAATTCAAAATGAGTGAATATTTGCAAAAAACAATAAAGTTTATCCATTTGAACATTAAATATCTTGTCTTTGTAGTGGATTCAATTGAATATAGGTTGAAAAGGATTTGCAGATCATCATATTCTGTTTTTATTTATGTTTCACACAACGTCCCAACTTCATTGGAATTGGGGTTGCAATAATAATAATAACAATTATTTTTATTATTATTACTATTATTATTATTATTTTAAAGCTATTGTCACTTTACTTTTTTCACTCTTAAGGACTTTAAAACATTTTTTTTAATGTTGCTTATGTATGAGATATGTCAGTATAAAGGGAAGGTTCTTTAAACCTTTTAAAACTTCTTCACAGTCGCAATCTCTTTCTTTTAAACATGATTCTTTAGGGAAATGTTTTTCTATGGCATCACTTAAAGAACCCTTTCTTATTTTTTATTTATTTATATATTTCTCACTTGTATTAGTGGAGGCTCACTGTCATATAATTTGCTATATGTTACCCCACTGCAGGACCAGCTGAAGGTTATACTGTACACCAGTATAATAATATTAATAATAATAAGTATAATAATAATCCCCTTGAGCTGAATTAAGGCCCGGTTTATGTAATGAACAGGTGGAACAGGTCGGGCGTACACTTTTGTGGATTTTAACCGTCAGGGCACCCTGCTGGCCAGCGTTGGCAGCGCCCATGACTACATGCTGACCCTGTGGGACTGGAGGCAGGAGCAAGTGATGCTGCGCTGCAAAGCATTTTCTCAGGACATCTATAGAGTGACTTTCTCTCCAGATAACCCAGGACAGCTCACCACCTCCGGCTCTGGGCACATCAAGTATGTATGGACAAATACAGTTTGCAAACCAAAAACCTAAACCAGCACATACTGCTTGATCTTAAAGGGTCCATATCATTGAGAACTGAATTTTTCTTGCTTTTTTTGAAAAACAGGAGTTTGATGACGTGTGTAAACATTCTTAAAGTTTTAAGATAAAGACAAGACTATATTGAAACCAAGCTGGGAAAACAGCTTGTTTTGAATTTTTTTGTGATGTCACACTTATATTATATATATATTATATATGATATATTATATAATATCTATATATAATATCTGTCTATTCAGAATAAAGTAGTTTAGCTCCACCCATTTACACATAAAATATCTGTCTTAAAGGCACAGACTGTTCTAAAGGATAACAAGAGAGTGGAAAGCACAAATCAATCATGTGTAAGTCAGTAACTAGTGTTTTTAGTACATAAACTGATATAAATAAATCTTAAGGGAATAAAGTGTAGGATGTGGACCCTTTAAATAGACTTGGTGGTCCCTGACACTGCATGACATTCTGTTATATATAAAAATACATAAAACCTTAATTGTATCCATATGATTTTGTCCATTTCTGTAGTTAACAGAATGTCATCTGGTCTCAGAAACCACATTGTGATGAAGATGTCAGTATACAGTTTGCACACTGCTAATTGCTTGGTTTAGCATTCTATTAATGTTAGCATCACAGCTCCAGTGTAACACTAAAGAAGCAAGTTTCTGACACCAAACAAATCCTGTCTTTTCCATTTAAGGTTCTGGAAAATGGCAAACACTTTCACTGGTCTGAAGCTGCAAGGCATTCTGGGAAGATTCGGAAAAACAGCTCTGACTGATATAGAGGGATATGTGGAGCTTCCTGATGGAAAGGTGTGTTTTTGTCTGCTGATAACAGGCATGAACACACTGAGCATGTGTGATATATCCTCTCTCTCTGTGTTTCTCAGGTGGTCTCTGGTTCGGAGTGGGGGAATATGCTCCTGTGGGATGGAGGCTTGATAAAAGTGGAGATTTGTCGAAAGGATGGACGGACTTGTCACAGTGGGGCCATCCAGCAGTTTGCACTGGATGAGGGGGAGCTGATGACCATAGGCACTGATGGAGCGGTCAGGGTGAGTTTTCTTTATGCATCAACCTCTGTTACACCCTGCATCCATCCAGTAAGCAGGTAGACAAATTCAAATGATTAAAGCTAAGAAGAAAACCCACCCTAATGCTGTCTGTTGTATAACACTATGATAGTAATTATTATGATGGATTACACTGTTTTCAATGGAGCAGTATCAGAAAATTCTCCCACCAACAGCAGCACTGGAGCATACCGCAACGGTCAGCACAACAAATGAATGACCGTGAACTTTGACACCTCAGACCGCACTGCATTAGACCCTGGCATGTTTGTGTGTTGGGTGTTACCACATGGGCTTAGACATACTTTGACAAACCATTGTCAATAAACATCATCCATTTGGCATCCACTCAAGTCATATGTCAACAGTGTGTTGACTTCAGTAAATTCTGATGACTTTTCTGGGCTATGAACTGGACTAATGCACAATGTAAACATGTATTGTGATCTGAGTCTAACTTTTCATATTATCTATGACAATAATGATCCAGGCCACAGAAGAAAAGGACCATCCAGATTGTTACCAGTGTAAAGTACAAAAGCCAGTGTCTGTCATGTTATGGGGGGTAATAGTGCATAACTTGCACATCTGTGAACACATTTTGGATATTCTGCTTTAGACACTGCCTTTTTTAGGGACATCCATGCTTAATTCAGTGTGTCAACACCAAGCCACATTCTGTGTGTGTTACACCAGCACTCTTAAACAAGAGTGTGGGGTTAGACTACCTGCCTGCAGTTCAGAACTGTCTCTCACTGAAAGAGTGTCTTATTATGCTGAAAATACATCATCATATAAAACATTGTGTTATTGTTTTTAGTTAATAACTGGTCAAACAGAATTTATGTATTATTGCTTCCTGTTTTTATTAGCGTATCACTTCCTCTGGTTTCAGTGCTGGGATTTCGAGAACATTGACACAGCAGACAGTGTGGATGACAGTGGGCTCTTTGAGATTGAGCCCATGAATGAGCTGATAATTGGCCGCAATGTGAGCTTGACCTCAATGGTCAAGAGCGCCATCCCAGACTCTACTATCTGGTATGCACAGGTGAGTTTGTATATGATTTTATTTGTTTATGACATTAAAAGTGAAACACCAGTCATCTCCAGATCAGCAGCGCCTCATTATCACAAATCTGATTTGGCTGAGCCATGTTTGACACCAATTTATTAGATTATTTAATCAACCGTACAGCCAAAAAGGGAGTTTTTGTCACTTCATTTATTTTATTAAATTTTGTCTTTTGATTATTTTAGGTTGTTTTTTGAACAAAACATCAGGAAATCCACATTTACTGTAAATACAATGAACAAATAGGTGCTATTAGATGTTCATTCACAGAACAACAACACAATGTTTCATCACTTTAGACTACATGTAGTTGGACTTGAATGAGTTTTTACTAAGATGAATATTTTCTTGGACACTGATGCTTTTTTATGTTCAATTTATAATTTTTATTAAAGTAATAAGAAACTCAAGGCTGAATGCATAACCTCTTGTTGTTCAATCCATCAGTAGCCAACCGATGATGAAAATGACATGTATGATGTTTTTATGCATTGTACTGCAGGATTCTAATGGAGGAATCTGGAAACTGGACCTGTCTTTCTCCAATATTGTGAGTTTCATAAGTCCTCAAGTTCAGTCTAAGCCAGTGCCCGGTGTCTAGGTGTTCTTATATATGCATTCTGCAATTATATTTTATTTCACTGTTGTGGGTGCATGTATATGCATTTATTCACATATATATTGGTATGTATTGCAGACGCAGGATCCAGAACATCTTTTCTCGTTCCATGCTGGGGCCATTGAGGGAATGGATGTATGTGGCTGCAGTCACTTGATGGCCACCACTGCACTAGACCGTAAGCATACATGAACACATAACCACATTCAGTAATAATTACCATCAGTACTGTTCAGTGCTGTTTTATTGATCAGTGCATTGTTATATTACAGTACTAGTATATCTTCTGATAGGATGTTGGTCTATCACTGTAGATCATTCTCTGGATTAGAAAATATGTTGTTCATTGGTAAATTGTACTATATTTTGAAAATTTATAAACCACAGTTTAATTTCATATAAACGTCCTGTATTTTATGCCTTAAAGATGTTATATATGGAATTCTTTGGAAACTAATCAAGCTATTTTTCCCCCAAAATTTAGATATGATAGATAATAGTAGAATATCTTGTTATGGGTGCATATTGAGATTCACATTACATTTTATAGTTGTTATTATTATTATTATTATTATTATTACAGTCTAATGTCCGTACACCCTGTCTTTGTCCAACAGGTTCTGTCAGGATTTTTGACTTCCTCTCAAGGAAAGAACTCACAACCTGCCGCTACAAACAGGGGGGAACCTCCCTCACCTGGGCCCCCTGCATGGTGTGCACATTCATATATTTTCACCTCTACTGTGCTTCTTATCTCACATGAAAATCAAGTGGTCATATATCTTCCCACTGGAACATATATATACACACAGTTCGATATATTTATCATATTTAAAAAATCTTAAATGTTCTATTTTTTATTACAATGTTACATTTTTCTTTGTTTACACCTTGCCAAAGTAAAATACAGACAGACTATTAACACATGCATTGTGGAAGGCCTTTAAGTTATATGTTCTGATATTGATATAATATGTGTGTCATTTATACAGCATGTATGGAGAACCCGTATATTGTCTATATATTGGTTTTTGTAAGGTGTGAACACAGTGTTCTGTGTACTGTGCACTTCTCTCTCTCTCTCTGTAGGAGCGCAGCAATGAGGGTTTGGTGGTAGTGGGTTTTGATGATGGTGTAGTGCGTCTGTTGGAGTTGTTTAACCCTCACAGCCTCAGAGCAGTCGCTGGGCGCGGTCGCTCTGGAGAAGCTGAGCTCCGCCTCAAGCAGGCCTTCAAACCCCACAATGCACCTGTGACTGCCATCTCCTATGAGCGCAACGGGACCATCATGGCTACTGGGGTAGGAGCTTTGTTAGAGTGTGTTTGCATGTCTCAAAAATCTGTACTGACATACATTTTATATATGACATAATTTTATATATGTCAGTAAAGTGCTTATATTTGTGCTTATTTTATTATTATTCAGTTTTTTACTGATATATGTGATGTATGTATGTATTTCTCTGTTTATTTGCAGAGTGTGGACTGCACAGTGTTTTTCTTTGTGGTAGGGGAGCAATATGAGCCTATAGGCTTTGTAACTGTCCCAGGACCAGTGCAGGTCCTCCAATGGGCTCCTCAGTCACATGTGAGTGAAAAACCTGGGAATATGCAATAATTTGCAAAAGTCAGACCACACTTTATTTTTTAAATTTCCAGTTAAAATGGCAATTAAGTGCAATTTATTTACTTGTCAGGAGATATTTCTTTATAATTCTAATTTTAATAATAATAATTTCTAATTGGATATAAGCAAGCCTAGCTGCCAAGAAGCCATTACTGAGAAAAGTAAATGCATGAAAAGAAAATTCACGCAAAAGAAAAGATCAAACAAACAAGCTGCTAGTGTTCTTAGAACAATGAACTGACCTCAAAATCAAAATCATCAAATGTGTCTGAGATACCTTGGATTGCGACAAGCAGAAAATTTGGAAAATATCCCTACGGATTTCTTTAAAACTGAAAGCAAGTCTCCTGAAATGAATAGAAGCTGTAATAAACGTTTAGTTTTCTGTGGAATTTTAAATACAGTAAGTGATGTGGTTGTCTAATCATTTCCAAACATGTCATTGTGGCAGAACATTTATTATTATTATTTGTAGTTATCATCCTTCACCTGTTTTCACAAGGCAAAACCTATTTAAGTTAAATTAGGTGTACTTGTAATGGAATTTAATACATCTGATTATTGGCTCGGGGCGCTGAGGAGACTTTATTCGTATTCTTCAAACTAGCTCACAAGATATCAGCTACTTTTTTATAGTATGAATTTGTTATTACATTTTACTGTATTTATGTTAATTAGCATTTTTTCTAGTCATTTACAGTGATTCTAGAAGATAAATCACACCGCCTGCCCAAATAAATGGCTTTCAATAATATGTTTTCTGCTATTTATCCTGATGCAAATGAAATGAAAAATGTTTATACAGATCTTTTACATTATGGATGTTTTGACCACAAATCAAATAAATGAAGACCCTGCAAAGTGTTGTATGTGTATGTAGTAATATGTCTTCTTTTTTTTTTTTTTGTTTTATGTATTTTATCAGCTTTTTTGTCAATATATACAGTAGCCACATGTCCCTATGCAAAGTGCCCTGGCTTTCTGGCATATGCTTTTGTGTCTGTGTGTTTAAAGGAGAGAAACACACTGTTGGTGGCATGTCAGACTGGCCATGTAGTGGAAATTGAGGCTCCTGGCCCAGATGCTCAGAATGATGGCAGCACATACCAACTCCAGAACCTTCCCATCAGACTCTTCTACTTCAGCAGCATCAAATCACGCATCAAGGTGAGCCGCCTTCTGGCCCAGTGTCTTACAGAGTAATGGAGAATAGATCCTGTGTCCTACTTAACTTATATATCAGTTTCTTTATATGCAGAATAATTTGTAGTAGTCACTAAATAATAAAACTAAAACGCTGCATCTTAAATAATCAAAACATAGCAACAATATCAGTAACATCAGCACTGGAACCCATTCTGATAAAGCTTATTTTGTCCACTCAGACAACTATAACTAAATGCATAAGACAAATGACAAAAGAAGTCAAATGACAAATAAGACAAAAACGATTCATCACAATTGACTACACAAAAAAATGCAATTAATTATTATGATCGTTTGATCGTATACATATATATATATATACACATGTGATTGCAAATGTGTGTGTTGTCACACAGAGGGATGCAGAGATAGGGCGCAGACAGGCTGTGAAGGAAAAGAAAAAGCAGGAGCGAGAGGAGAGATTACGGAAAATGAAGGAGCAGGGGCAAGAGCCCACAGAGGAGGAGCTGCATGAGGAAGAGGACAGAGAGGAGGAGGAAGAGTTACCACCACTATACATCCCTAACCCCCCCAGTCCTCTGCACTGTGCCTTTTACTCACATCCTGGAGCCTTCTGGCTTTCTATGGTACACACACTTTTAAATCCTTTTATTCTGCTTCCACTAAGTTTAATCAAATGAGCCCAAATATATCTGAAAACAGTTCAACTCAGAAACTCTCTCTCTCTCTCTCTCTCTCTCTCTCTCTCTCTCTCTCCCTCTCCCTCTCCCCCTCTCCCCCTCTCCCTCACTCCCTTTCACCCTCTCTCAGGGGGGCTATGACTCAGGTTATCTGTATCACTGTAAGTTTGCGGAGCAGCAGTCTATGGATATTTTAGAGCAGAGAGATGAGCCGTTCTCCTTTATCCCTGTGCAGGACACTGAACACAACCCCATCCTCACAGTCTGCTTTAGGTAAAGCCCACCTGTATTGACTTTATTTTTTACTAACTTTTTTACTAACTTGTGCTCAAAATACTTTAAATATTGCAAACAACTGATACATTTTGGTGTCTGTTTTATCATCAGTTTATTTTTAACAAGTCATTATTGTGCGTAAAATAACCTTCTCACATTATTTGTCATTTTAATTTGTAAGTGATCTACTGTAAGTGATCAAAAACATCTTAAATTTTAAGTTTAAAATAAACCTAGTAACACAGACTTGTGAACTGCCTGTAGATAAGGTAGACCAATAAGACACCAAAACCTCCATCACAACACAACTGACTGCCAGTCTAGCGCACATTTAGAAACTTCAAGCCAGCAAAGGTTGATATTCTTGTCTTCTTGGCAAAAAAGACCTGAATTGCAATTTAAATCGCATTCGCATTAGTAAATCGCAATTAGATATTTTCCCCAAATCGTTCAGCCCATGTCTAATTATGTACTGTACAGATTGGTTTGACCATGCCAGCCCTCTTAAAAAAGAAGAAATGTCAAAGATTACAATTTATTTAGTAAACTTTAGCAAAAAGATCAGTCATTTGAGGATGGATGCATGCATAAAATCCTAAAAGTCAAAATAAAATCATAAAAGTCCTGAGCCTTTACTCTGATAGGCTGCACGCAGGTGATTAGTTTTGATCATTGTCACTGGTTTCTCTGCAAGGGGCTAATAAGTAGTACATCTTTAAATTCTGATATTTGACCATTCATTACTTAAAATGTTTACACCCTTCTTATTCTCCACCCTTCTGTCCCTCAGTGCGGAGAGGCAGCTGCTGCTGTGTGGGATGCAGGATGGCAGTATCCGTGCGTTTCTTCTGGAAGCAGGTGAGTTGCCCCCAGGCTCCATGCAGGCGTACTGGGCCCTTAGTGTCCACGATAATCAGCATGCCAGCATCCGCCAGCTTCGCTTCAGCCATGACAGCAACTGTGTTCTGAGTGGCGGAGCGGATGGAAACATCTTCAGCTTCAAGCTGCTGGAGCAGGAGGAGCTGCAGAAACACCAGGCAAAAATTCCCTCACCCCGCATTGGCCTGGAGGCAGAGCCAGCAGCCCCAGATATAGAGGACCCTGCTGCATACAGGTGTGTGTGTGTGTGTGTGTGTGTGTGTGTGTTTAATAAAACATCTGTGTGTCCGGTTAACGCAGTTTTGTAGGCAGCAGTACAGTTGTACACAAAAATGTGTCAGATTACATGTTTCGTTGTTTTTCTAAGAGAAAATAAGTTAATACTTTCATCTTTAATACATACAGTATTTAGATAAATGCATAAATACATATTGTCACTGTCAGAACAACTGTAAAGGAGAAGGAAAAAGACATGTTTAACTGGTATTTGAAGTTATTGTAAAGGATTTATTAATGTAAAAATGGAATACTGGCCCATTTGTATTAGACTGAAGATTTAATACAGTATAAAGGGCAGATGGTATCTTCAAATAAAAAAGAGATACAGGACTTATATATATTTAATGCCTATTGGACATGTGCTATAAATAAATGTGTTTTCACAGTATAGAGACGGCTAAGCAGAAGCTAGAACTGGAACGCATGCAGAAGGAGGCCGAGTTGCGGAAGCAGGAGAAGCGCAAGAAGTTGTCAGAGTTACAGAGTCAATTCCAGAAACTGTTGCAGCAAAATCAGAGTCTCCCAGAACACGTCCGTCTGCAGCGTGTGGTACATATACACTTATCTCACCTCTCACTCTGATGAGCAGCTCTCCTTATAACAGTCACTTCTCACCAATATTCTGTGTAAAAACCTGACCTGACCTGTGACCAAACTCCCTGACCTGTTCATTATTGTTGTTATCTTCTAAAAAATGCAGAAACAGCTGAAATAAAATGATAATAGATAATAATGATAGTACATCAGATAGTAAAACTAAAACTTTTCTTCAAGCATGTTGAGCTGTTTCTGCAAACAAACAAATGCAGGGAGTGAGACTGGATGTGCATGTGTTAGCCTTTACCCTGCTAAGATGTTGGCTGTTGTATGATAGGGTGAGCAGTGAGCAGAAGGGAAGCAGAGAGAGAAAAAAAAACAAACTACTCATGGCTTTGTTCAGTCTTTTGGCCAGACTGAGTAACTGCTAACATTCAAAGTTGGCAAAGTCATCACATTTACTCTGATTCAAATCACTTAAGGCTGTGCAATATGACATTATACTGTCATGGTGATAAATTATGTCACAGTGCAATACAATATGCTTTTCTGAAAATATTTCATGTATTGTCAGTGCTTGTGGAACACTGACCTATTCCATGCTGTGTGTCGGGAAAATGTCTTGAAGAATTGGGGTATTATTTTTTTTAACATATTGCCCACCTCTAATATTAACAGTGTAACATGAAGTATAACAGGTTAACAGTGCCTTGAAGCTCTACGTTGGCCCAATCCCATTTCTTATTTTTTCCCCTTGTTTTCGAGTGTCACCTTACCCCTTGGAACTGAGTGTCACAACAGGTAGTGGTTGAAATCTTTCCCTGCAAAATGAGACAACCCTCATAATAAGAACATTGCTTCATTAACAGCTACTAGCGCTGCTCTGTTGGTGACCATGCCAGTCTGCAGTGATAGTAGAGGAGGGTAAAGTTCAATTGAAACAACATTAAACTAAGATAATACAATGGTTATCGTAATTTTTAACAAAGAAAATTCTCACATTTGTTTCTATGGTTGTTCGCGCGGCCATCTTGACGGTTTTTCTTTTTTTTCCTCATTACATTCCATTTGAAGTGAGCCTCTGAAAAACCTCCATTTGGAGGGCCATGTAGCCCTAACACTTAGTCCTGCCCCTCTATCTCAACAAGAATTGGGACCCCCTAACCTTAGACATGAATGTGCAAAACAGAGGGCTAAGGGCTAAGTGGTAGGGGCAAGGGGTGAAATTGGAAATGGGCCAATGACACCTACTCTTAAATTCTTAAATGAAGAAAATAACAGGGAGAACGTTTCTGCCATGAACTGAATTTGTAAGTTTTTCCACTGTTCTGATTTGTGTGATGATGCCTGATGAGGCCTAAGGTCATTTATTAAACATATTGCGTATTGCAAAAGGCAACACATACATGTGTATTCTATAAAAGTGTGTGTGTGTGGTCAGGAGTTGGAGTTGGACCACCGCTTCCGTGAAGATGCAGAAAGAGTGGCAGCTGAGAAAGTGAGAGAAGTGAGGAGAGAGTTAGCCTGGGAGGAGGAGAGACACCGTCTCAGTCTCCAGAAGCTACAGGAGAGGTGCTGCAGTCTTTTCTTTACCTTGTTTAAGCCTGTTTAAAAACAGCTTGCTGTTCTCTCTTTTTGTTTAATACATTTATGGGTGCTAGTGCTTTAGTGCAATATTTAGAAGACAGTATTCACAAGACAACAGGCATTGCTAAACATCCAACCACCACAGTAAAACATGCAAAGTCTTAATGCATTCACCGTCAGCTTTATTAACAACTTCCACCCACTGTCCACTTTAATCGCACTGTCCACGTTACTTCCCTAATAGGTCCACTGTATATGATTCCATCTGTTGCTGCACAATGTATCAGCCACGCTTTACTCCATTCATTGTTGGTCAGTTTCTGACCACTGGATCACTGTTGACCAGATATGCACTGGTAAGAGTGTCTGGCACAGCATTGGTACTGGGGTTTTTATACACATCAGTGTCACTGCTAGGTTTAGAGTGGACTGCATCCCAAAATTATTAGTCCAACAGCAGCTCTGTGGTCCGTTGGAAAAAGGACCAGAGGAAGGCTTATGCAAATTTTGCTACAACAGATGATCTACGGTCTCTAACTGCACACCAGCAAGGTGGAGCTCCAAGGGAGGGGTTTCTAATATAATGGACAGGGAATCCATGTGTAGAACAACAGAGAAACAAGCAGCCAAATAATAATAATACTTTTTTTTTTGCAAATGAAATAAACTTGTGGAGATAACTCTCACTCACTTTGTCTTCCTCTCTCTCTCTCTCTATAGGTTTTGGAATTTACTGATGTGTGACATAGTGACACTGACAGCGATTGAGAGTGATTATAAAGTGTCCACCTACAGGCTGCAGGTCATGTCCAGTAAGTTTCAACAGATGAAAGAACATGATCAGACTGTCCAGCAGCCAAGCACAGTTGAGCAGGAGCGCTGGCACAATAAAGGAGAACAGAAAGACCCTGGAAACATCACAGGTTGGAGTGAGAGCAAATGTGTGTGGTGCACATGTGTGTATTCTATCTATCTATCTATCTATCTATCTATCTATCTATCTATCTATCTATCTATCTATCTATCTATCTATCTATCTATCTATCTATCTATCTATATATTTATATAATAACTTTATAGCATTAACTTGTAATGTACATTAAATTATTCTAAACTTGACAACCGCAGTTTTAGATGTATTTTTAGATCTTTACTCAACTTTTTTTTTTTTTTAGAACAAAAAATTTAGTAAATGATAAATAATATGCTATAAATTAAGTTTTTGTCAAAGAGTCTGCCTTAAGATTTGATTACCAAATGCAAATCATTCTGGATATAAATGTTTTATACTGATATATATATATATATATATATATAGCTTTTTGAACCATAGCCTTTTCAGTCATCCACAGCTCTGTTTACCTTTCTGGACATAACATTTCTTTTTTTCCTTTTTTTTAATCTTCTAACTAATTATTGAAGTTGGGTAAGACTTGCACATTCAAATCCTTTTACACATTTATCTAAACCAAGTTGGTTAGGGTAGTTGTTTCCATTGTCTCCAGCAGTGCAGGAGGGTCTAGCAGAGCCAGTTGTACTGCAGCCACGGGTTCCGCAGGCGGGGGGCAGTAAACTGGCAGGCAGACAGGCTGAGAAACTGCGCAAGGCAGCAGAGAAAGCAAAGAGAGTCCGTGCCAAGATTGAGAAGAGAAAGAAGGAGTGGGCTGAGCTGTGAGTTTATGTCTGCACAAGTGTGTGTATTTGTGTGAGTGAGTGTGTCTATGTGCGTGTGCGTGTGTGTATGTATGTAGAGACCAACACTCTCTCCATCCTCAGCTATGCTGCGAAACCCAGTGAGGACTGTGAAGACCCTGAGGATGTACGTGCAATCCAATTTGCCACAGAGAACATGGGTGACTTCAAACTGAAAACAGCCAAAGACTTCACAGTGCCTGAGCACCTGAGGATGAACGTGGAGAAGAAGAAAGCACAGCTGGTCATCCTGGAGGAACAGGTCAGGAATCATAGGAATGTTCATTTCCCCCCAAATTCATTAGACAAACCAGACAATAAAATCAATGAAACCAGACAGTAAATCATATCAAAGAGGAACTGCTATATGACTGGGTATTAAACAGGCAGTATTCTACATTTTCCTCTGTCTTATTGTTGTTCCCATATTTGTGTGTTGTTTTTTTTTTTGTTGGAAAATAATTCAAAATTCATTTTATATTATTATTTCCAGTCTCTCTCTATCTGTTTTTGTTACTGCGCTTGAAGACTGATGTGTGCAAATGACTTAGTTCTGAAACAGGACGTTAAACGCAAATCTAATTAACATTTGTGCAAATATTTCTTTCTTACTTTTGTACAGATTTCAAAAGCATTTTAAAGCTACAGACTGACTGTTTTTCTGACATACAAATCATCCAGTCTATTAGCGATTCATGTTACTGTCTTCAGTTGATTCAAACCTATGTCAGCTCTCTCATTTCATAAAAGCTGGAAAATTCATTTTCCATAAAATGGACTCTTTAAATGTTTGATGTTTGTTGACTGCTCTACGCACAGTGAAAGCAGACCAGTTAAAGCCTTTAGACACATGTGAGATCCATGTCTCCTGGTTTGTGTATGTCTGCTGCAGATCTATCAGAGGAAGAGTGAGATGAATGAGCGTGTGCTGGCTCTGCGGGACTCGAAAGTGGCGCTCATTTCCCTGCTCCGCTCTCTTCTGAGCCAGCTACGAACCCTGCAGGAGCTGCTGCCTGTGGAGAAGCGTCGCCCGCTGCCTAGTGTGCCCACCCTGCTGCCCGAGGAGACACCCGAAAGGAAGCTGCGCTACAGCCGTGCAACCTTGCATCGCTATGCCACCCTGAGGGACAAAGTGGGCTGTCCCACTCAGGAAAAAGGACAGGTAATTTCAGACAAACTTCAGTCATTTTCAAATCTAGATTAAAAATATCTGAAACTTAGTTTAATTTGGTCCAGATGTCCTCTGAGCTTGTCTGAGCACAAAAACGCTTTTCAAGTTGCTCACACCGTAAGAATAAAAAGTGAGTTTTTATTGTGAAATTGATCACATTAGATCTTGTCTTTGGTCATATTGGACTACTGACTTTTAACAAACAACACAAAATCTAAATTTGACTGAACAATAAGAATTCCAGTACATGTAATCACAAATGGGTACTGTTAGATATGAAGTCAATGAAGTGATGTGGTGTATTTTTTTTTAGGTGAATGAGCCTTGGTCTATTTTTTTTAGGTAAAAATCTGGTGTGCACCTGATACTTTCAAGTGAGCACCAGATACCTTTCAGGGGCTCCATAGCTGATGGATGTTCATCCAGGGCAAAACTTTACAAACTTATCATCACTTTAGATTAATCACAAGTTCTGACTGACCTGTTGTTGATCAAGAATGGGATTAAAATTTCAAGGCAAACATTACATTAGGTTACTTACTATTTATATTGTGCTACCTTGAAAGACTGTGACACCATTCAAGAGTTTGGAATAAATATTTTCAATAAAATAAAGTATAAACTAGTTCTAATAAATTGGTCCTGTCTTCACAGGTTGACAAAATTAGTAATACGCTTTAAAGAAATTTTAAATTGCAATGTCCAAAGTGATCAACAGAGCTATAGATGGTTTTTAAAATAACTTAGCAATAATGTCTATAAATTTGCAATCACATTATTTAACAAAATAATTAAAACATGTAAAAATGTGCTCTGATGTTTAGTTTGTAATATTTAAATGTGTGCTGTATAAGACAGTGTATAAAAAGAATATAAATGATTAATATGGCAAGTGACGTCAAACTTTTGAAGTGCGTGTATTTTTTTTACTTTCGATCTTTTTATTTTTGTCATATTTTTAGAACATGTGTTTGTGTCTGTGAGCATGCAAAGCACTTCAAATTACTTTTAATGTATGCAGTGTGGTATATCTGTAAATGTGCCATGCTTTGCAGGAACAGACACAGGATGTGCTGGAGCTTCTCCAACGAGAGAACGAAGAGGACATACACACAGAGGAGGAGCTTACACACTCACAAGAAAACACACACACACAGGAGCAGCTCACTGAACTGGAGCTGGAGATGAAGCATGTGGAGGAGATCCGCAGCCTCTACATGCAGGACACACTGATCAAACAGGTGTGTGCAGTGTGCTGTATCCAGCATAGAATCTGTGTGTGTGTGTGTGTGTGTGTGTGTGTGTGTGTGCATGCAGGCAGACTTTTTTCATTTGGAGATGATGATCCAAGACATATTGGGGTTCAATGTTAGTATTGCGAGGCTACTGGAGCAAACAAGTAATGGATTACATACAGTCATATACAAACGTTTGAATAGTCATATACAGAGTTGTTGTCTTGAGATCACGACTTAATTGCCTTGTGATCTTAAGATAACAAAGTTGTTATCTTGAGTTTGCAACCTAAATGTCTTGTGATCTCAAGACTACAAAGTTGTTATCTTGAGATCATGACTTAAATATCTTGTGGTCTCAAGATAAAGTTGTTATCTTAAGTTTACAACTAAAATGTCTTTGTAGCACGGCATGTGCTACCCCGGGATCAAGGAAGACGCTGGAGGCAGGATTCAGAGCTGCAGCAGCCATATCTTTCATTTCATGCAAAATAAACAAAGTAAACACAACCAAACCTATGCTGGCCACCATTCAGTGGCTTAAGCTAGACTTTTCAGTCTCTGCCTCTAGCTTTTCAGCTCCTAAGTCGTCGGCTGCTGCTGCTGCTGGTTGTCCCTCTCTCGCTCTGTTCCCTCTCAGCTCTTCATAAAGGCGCTCAGGCACTGCCTGCCAGATCAGAATCAGCTGACTCTCAGTAAGGGCAGCGTGAGCGCCACAGCCGAAAGGGAAGAAGAGCTCACTGTTCCGCCTCCCCATTACCGCCCCCAGCTGCCAGCTCAGCCACCTGGGTCCAACGTAGAGGCCTTGCTGCTTAACAGGGGGCGGTACCCGGGCAGAGGAGCTCGGGACTCGCTCCTTGCTCTGGTGCCTCTCATGGTTGGCACCAGTGTCCTCGTCATCCTCCTCCTGCTGTCACTCTCGTGCCTCTCATCTGTCCAGGGAGCTCGAGCTTTGCTCTCTGCACCCTCCACACTTGCGGCTCTCCCCAGAGTCGCCGCTGAGTGTTCGGGCCCCGCCTTCCTGCCAGCTCTTTTGGCCGTCATCATTGCAGCCCGGGGAGCGTGCGCATGCGACAGTCTTGTGGTCTCAAGATAACGAAGTTGTTAACTTCAGATTACAATTTAAATGTCTTGTGATTTCAAGATAAAAAAAGTTGTTATTTTGAGATTATGACTTTAATGTTTTGTAATCTCAAGATAACAAACTTGTTAACTTGAGACCACAACATAATTGTCTTGATCTCAAAATGACAAGAAAATTATAGCAATGGCTCATGGCGTCTCCAGACTTCTGTAGACTACTTAATAACTCAGTTTTAATGCAGTTGCGCAGGGATTATCCGTAGGCAATAAACCTTCATTACGTGTTAGCTACAGTAGCCTCACAGCTCCAGAGCAACACTAAAGAAGGGAGCTTCAGACATTCAGCATGTCTTGGTTGAATGATTACATTTAAGGTAAGGTGTTTCACTGAAACAGCTCTCCTTCTCCTACTCTGACTCTGACTCTCTCTCTCGCTCTCTTGCTCTCTTGCTCTCCTTCGCTGTCTCTCTCTCTCCTCTCTGTGCCTCCTCTCTCTGTCTCTGTGTTGTAGATGGAGGAGGCAGTGTGGTGTTTTGATGCTGAGTTGCGTTTGCTGCGGGGCGAGAAGCTGCGGCTGGACGTTCAGATGAAGCTGGCTGACCTGCGGCACGTCACGCTGTTTCAGGAGCTTCTCCTGCTCAAAGAGTTTGAGAAGAGAGAGAACACACTTCAGGAGAGACTCAACACCCGCATGCAGGAAGAGACAGAGCTGAGGGTGAGGGATAGGAGAGTGTTTGCGTGCAGCAGTTTGCTTTCCCTAAACCTTCAGTAATGCTTGTTATTACTGGTCAGTTTGAAATGGCATCTTTCAGAGAATTAATGTAGTTATTTCCATGTGTTTGCACTGTATTGTGTGTGTGTGTGTGTGTGTGTGTGTGTGTGTGTGTGTGTGTGTGTGTGTTGTAGCTGAAACTCGAGGAGTGTAAGCAGCAGTTGGAGTTGAAGAAGAGAGACATAGCCAAACTGCAGGAGAGAGAGAAAGCTCTTACCGCTACCTTCCTCGCCTCACTTGGGGAAAACAATAAGTTTACAGACTTTCTCACCAGAGTCTTCAAGAAGAAGATCAAACGAGTGAAGAAGAAAGAGAAGACCAGCACTGAGGGTCAGCTGTGTGTGTATATGTCTTTGTGTTGGTTTGGTTATTGTATGATTATTTGCACTTATTCTCCATTTTGTTATAGAGCAACAGGAGGACAGTGATGACGATTCTGATGAAGAGTCAGGCTGGGGTGATGATGAGGATGATGAGGAGTCGGAGAGTGGTGCTGGTGTGCTGGATGACAGTGTGTGTCCACCAAGTGAGTTCATCTGGTCTGTCATTAGAGAGCACAATACAGTCACATCCATGAAACCTAAACAATGCTCTTTTTTGTCAAAACCACATGGCTCTTAATTTTTTGCACACCTAGAAATTATTATGAACAAAATGTAACTGAAGCATGTCCCCTTTCCTATTCCCCCTGAATGTTCACGATCTCCAAAATGGCTGTTCGTGACTTCTGGTTTTACTGGGGTATAACTATAAGGTTACACAAACAACAAATTGCCCATATCCAGTATTGGGACAATAGTTAATCCTTGTTCTAGGCCGCTTCTCTTTCTGGGTCGCGGGGGTGCTGGAGCCTATCCCAGCTGTTATTGGGCGATAGGCAGGTATATCCATGGACAGGTTGCCAGTCCATTGCAGGGCGACCAATTTTCAATGTTTACCAAAATATAAAAAATATGCAATTTATTATTTCATCGTCAGATTTCTTGCCGTTTGGTTATTTTCTGTGAAGAACAAACAAAATAACACATTTTCAGTGACTTCACACTGTTCACCCCCTACACATTTATATTACACATGTGATGTTGGAGCGAACCCACGGTGAGTAACAGTGTGGAGGTGCTGTGTCCCTTCACTCTGTTCTCCTCCTAAACTGACTGCTGTTAGTGTGTGTGTGTGTGTGTGTGTGAGGGTGGACAGCATGGACAGGCTGCTGACTGGCTACAGCTGCTAAAAGAGAACCCTATACTGGCCACTTGTGATATTTTAAACATCTGGTATTTTTACATAAATTATGACTGTATTGATTTAACAAAAAAAATAAAGTGGTGGGTCCACCAGACCACTGGGTAAAAAAAACATCAACAACATTACATTACATTACATTTAGCAGACGCTTTTATCCAAAGCAACTTACAAATAAACACCACACAAGGGTTTAGAAGTTTAAAACAACTGGAGCAGTAGTGAACCTACAGTTCCTGGAAGGGGACACAGTGTATTGTGTATGTACACACAGTAATAAGGGTGTTAAGAAAGGCAAACATTTTTAAAGTACCAAGAGATTTTTTTTTCTTAGACTGAATTTACTTCAAGGGTATTTTTAAATAAAAGGTATTGTGGATTGTTTTTATTGTATTCCACTACTGTTTTAATAGCTTCTCACACATCTTTTGTGTGCGTGCGTGTGCGTGCGTGCGTGCGTGCATACGTGCGTGTGTTTGTATGTGTGTTTGTGTGTAAAAGACTGTGATCCAGAGCTGTTTGAGAACACAGTGAAATTGCGTGAGCACCGTCTGGATGTGGAGGAGCTGCTGCTGGAGGAGAAGAAGAGCGCAGACAGCCTAAAGAAAGAGTGTGACTCTCTGCTTAAGAAAGTGAGAAAACTCCTCCTCTTCTCTCTTCTTCATTCTTCTCTTCTACCATTAAATATAGACAGAGAAAACTTGATCTATGAAACATGAAGTGTGTTTGTTTTCTCTGTGTCAGGAGAAGATAGTGCAGAGCAGTCTGAAAGCAGCAGAGGGCGACCTGGAGCTCTTCAACCGAGAGAAGCAACAGAAACTAAATGAGCTGGATGTGGTCGTCCCACTAAGACTGCACCAGGTGTGTGTGTGTGTGTGTGTGTGTGTGTATTCTGTCAGTAAAATAGATCTATATATAGAACAGTAACTTTCATAGCTTATAATGTATAGTTCATTTAAATATTGTAAACTTGACAAGTTTTTTAAATGTATTTTATATTGTATATTAGTATTTCTTTGCGTGTGTGTTTGCGTGTGTGTGAGAGCTGTGATTTTAAATGATTCAAATTGTACTGGGACCCTACCTGTCTCTACCAGAGACAGTTTAATAATAGCAAAAAGTATCCCAGGTAGGGACGTCTAACATGTGCACAGTTCTTGTTTTTTTTTTTTGTTTACTTTGAATAAGCTGTTACTGCTAAATGTGTAATGGCTGTTTGTATTGAAGTCCAAGTAGTCACTGAATTATAAACCTTAGCTTTGGTTAAGGGGTTAACTGTAATTTGAAGGTCGATAGCTTAAATGTTTTGTTTTCATTTCATTCCACTTGTGTGCAATTGTAGTTCCACACTACGACATTTAAACTGCTTGTCAACTTTTGAAAATGTGTCTCAGACATTATCTCGTGATAATGTCCATATATGCTTCCTCTGTTACAGTGGCATGAATAGAGGGCAATGGGATAAATTTCCTTTCAGAAAATTAGATCAGGTACTGATTATTAAAATATGCATTGAGACATCCTTAGCCCTGAGCCTGGTCTCTGTCTGTCTCCAAACAGATTGAGTATACAAATGATGACGTGGTCCCTTCTAAGTTGGGCATGGCCTTGGTTCTGAATACAGCAGCAGTGGGGCACCTACAGGAGCGCATTAAGGAGCTGCAGCAGGAGAAGAACCAGCAGAGGGAGCTCTACAGACATGCCCGCCAGCAACATGTACAGCTCAGCCACGAGCGCAGAGAAATGGAGGCCAAGATACTAGGTCAGTCATCTAGATTGAGGGTCAGACAAGTTTAGGGGGTTTGATGTTAGGCACTGAACGTGGACTAGTCTGACTGTTTCAAAGAGTTGTGTGTTGCTCATAGCTCCTGAAGCTGTGTGTGTGTGTGTGTCTGCGTAGAGTTAGAGGCTCGCTGTGAGCGGATGATGATGATGAAGTTTGGTAAGCTAGTGGACCTGGAGGCCCTGCAGACTCTGTCGGGCAGCAGGACGCTGGAGGAGATGAGGCAGGAGAGCCGAGTTAGAGAGGCAGAGTACACGCAGGAGCTCAAACTCTGGCAGGTACAATTACCCACACGCCTAAGTATATATCCAAAAATATCCGGACAGATGGTATCCAAAAGCTTTGCACTACACTACACTATGGGAATGTTACTGGGATTTCATTCCATCCATTCATCCTGAGGGGCCCTGGAACTCTAATTAATCTCTCAGACCCCCTGAATGTCTTAAATTAAAAATTCTGGGTGGTCCCTGGATATAAACTTGTGTAGTTATGCTGACGTTATGTTAGGTAAAAATACGCTAAAGATCAGCATGCGGTATTGAAGCTTTCGGTATACTGCCATGTTTTCTATCACTGTATAAAAGAAACACCTTGTTGCCTTTACTGTTGGATGCACTGTGACTTTTTTTGCAAGTCGTGTACACATGTTCAGAACGCAATCGTCATTGCTATGAAAACGCTTATCATTGATTTGTTTTATAAGCATTATAATGAAAGGTGCCTAAAATGAGAAGTAAGGTTGCCCTAAAAAGTAACTGGACAAATCTGACAAGATTAAAAATGTATTAAGTTCATTATGTTAGAAAAAGAAAAGGTCAAACACAGTGGCTTTCACTGTAAACAGTCCCTTCTGAAAGTAATTGTCTTTTTGACCTAAAAAGTACTGCATATTCATATTTACGTGCTTGCATGTCCAAAAATGTAATTTGTGTGTGTTGTAGGACAAAGTGGCTGATGCCAGGCTGGCAGTGACCGAAGTGACCAGAGAGCACACTGAGCGCCTGCACAGACTCAACAGCCTACTGACCAAACAAAAACAACTGGAGGATAAACTTAACACCAGACAGAGGAAAATGGTACTTCCTTTTTCTTCTCAAATCTGTGTGTCTCACAGTTTGCAAAGATAAGAGTCTTCTCCTATAATGCTGAATGAGACTGGAGAACATAACCTCTCCAGATCCTTCAGATTCTTTTCAGCTCATCCCACAGTTTTTTATGGGGTTTAGGTCAGAGGACTGGGATTGCCATGGCAAAACCTTAATTCTGTGTTGAACAATTTTTGTGTTGATTTTGAGGCGTGTTTTGGATCATTGTCCTACCGGAAGATCCAAACTATGGCCCAGTTGAAGCCTCCAGGTTGAGGCAGTCAGGTTTTATTTCTACTGGTACTTGGAGTCTGTGATACCATGTATTTGAATAAATTGCCGAGGGCCTTTGGAAGAAAAACAGCCCCACAGTATCAAAGATCCACCACTGTAATTCACCATCGGGATGAGGTAATTTTCTGCATGACTATCTTTGTGTTTACCCTCCAACCCACATCTAGTGTTTGTTGCCCAAAACCTCTGTTTTGATCTTCTTGACCATAGAACATGGTCCCACTGAATGTTCCAGAAACATCTGACAGACTGTAGGTGCTTAAGTTTGTAACACCCCCAATAACTTGTGGTTATATAGGTGGTGTTTATAGTTTGGGACCCCAAAGATTAAATAATTTCCGTATTTCCCCATCTGTGATCCTTGGAGATTCTTTGTCCACTCAAACCATCCTACTCACTGTGCCTAGGGTTAGTATAGATATGTGCCCTCCTCCTCTCAGATTCTTAACATCTCCAGTTGTTTAAGCTTCTTAATTACTGCCCTGATGGTGGAAATGCACATTTTCAACTGTTTGGTTATTTTCTTGTAGCCAATTCATGATTTGTGCAGCTCAACAACCTTTTTTCGTACATTACTGATGACTTCTCTGGTCTTTCTGATTATGAAGGATGACTGAGCGAATTTGGACTGTGTTTCATCTCATATAAATTCCCCAGTGACGCAGGAAGTCAAGACTGACCATTTAAGTGTTCCTAATCACTTAAGTGAACTTTAAAAATCATAAATTATGAATGGGAATACACTTCAGTTAGGTTTCAATCTTAAGAATTTCCAGGGGTGCCAGGGGGTTAGACTAAGTTTCTGGCGGGCCAAATCAAATGTTCCCTTGGGCCAACTTTGGCTTGTGAGCCACACTTTGGGCAGCCCTGTAATAGCACTTCTGAATGCAAAGTAATTGTTTAGATTTTTACAAATGTTCTCCTCTGTGTGCTTTTTAAATTTTAAGTGTAAGTGTAACGTAAGTGTAAAGCCCTGGCATGTGTGTGTGTTGGTGTGTAAACTAGGGTGCGCAGTTCCAGGGTCGGCGGCAGGTTGAGGAAGAGGAGCGGCGACGAATGCAGAAGCTGATCCAGAGTCAGGCTGATGAAATTGAGTCACTGAGGCAGGAGATAGGTGCCCTGTCCCGAAAAGGTGGACACATTCTCCCCCCATCCCAGCCCAGCCTACCTGCCATCCCCACTATGCCACTCGCCCACATGCAGCATACACACACACGCTTCAGCATGGGCTGGAGACACTCCCCTAGCAGCAGCCATGAGGTGGAGTAGACCACTGCTTTAGCTCAGCTTTATACACAAACACTTCAGCACATGCACAAACACAATCTTTGATCAACTTAGTCATTTACACAGTCATATACTCTCACTGTTCCCTATTAATTATATAATCATCCCTACCCACTCACCCACTGTTTCTCAGTGACAGCTCAGGCCACAAATAAACAAGCTTTTCATTTTGGCTTGCAAACTGCTTTTTGTTTGCTCACTGTCTTTATTACTACTACACTACTACTACAAATACACTTGTTTACATGTTTTTCACCTTGCATGATCTATTGGTATCTATAAAATGGAAAAAAGTTAGCTAAGCATTGATGAGAACAGTAGTAGCAACCCCTTTAAAGCTTGTCCATTTTTGTAAATAACTGTATGTCAATAATTACAGTTGGGCGATATGGCAAAAATATAATATCGCAATACTTCAGGTTTTCAGGTATTGGAATACTGTGTGGCAATAAATCCAGACAGATGAGACTAACTTTGCTCTCTCTATAATGAAACATGCAGTTGGTCAGTGTTCCATGAGTA
Source organism: Pygocentrus nattereri (assembly GCF_015220715.1). Taxonomy (NCBI): domain Eukaryota; kingdom Metazoa; phylum Chordata; class Actinopteri; order Characiformes; family Serrasalmidae; genus Pygocentrus; species Pygocentrus nattereri. Next base: position 23,731,642 of record NC_051234.1, on the reverse strand, counting down.
GTGATGATACATAAGATATGTTTGGAAAAGTGTATTGTATTGTGAGATAATTTATCATAGTAATAAAATATATTGTCTTATTGCCCAGCCCAGGGGTCGGCAACATGCAGATCTTTTACTGCCCTGTTGTGGCTGTACAGCAGCTGGTGTGCAGACTGTTGGTCACCATAGTAATGCAGATAATAGTCTCGCCTAGCTAGTATCTAATGAAAAGACGAAGAGAAATATTTAAGACAGACATCGGACATTTGGAGACTTATTTGCATTTATAAGTACTCCATTTATAAATGCAAGTACTGCATTTATAATTTTCCCATTCCACCTTGAATGGTGCAGCAGTTGCATTCTGATGCCACTGGGACCATTTAAGGTGGAACATTTGAGCAAGATGCAGTTGAATAAGAAATGACTTCAGCCTCGTAAAAAGTCAAACGTTGAGAGACATTTTACAAGAAACTGTTCTACTTTTGAGGAAAAGTTTCTTGCCAGAGATGCGAGAAAAGCAGCTATAACTGAGCTAAAGCTTAAAGCAGAGCAAAGCAAGTCTTTGTTTTCGTTTATGTTTTAGTCTGTACTAGAACATTAGCTAGCACATATTAAGACATGTTTTCAGCCAAGATAGTAAAAAGTTATTTAAATAAAATGGGTATAAAATATTGTGGCTCTAAAGATTAGATTTTTTTTTAAAGGACATAATGACTCTCATTAATATTTTGGTTGCCCTTGGGGGAAAGGGGAAATTTAGATTTTTGTCTTGAAGCACTTTTATAGGTATAGTTGTTTTATACTAATTATTTGTACTTACTGAAACAAGCAGAGAAAGGTATGTGCAATTTCTAAACTCTGAATGCATACGTTCTCAACGTAGAACATATTTTATAATGATTTGAATCATTTTAGTTTCTTTACATTGAAACAAACAACTAAAAGATACAAGTGCAGGCTCAAAGGTGTCTATGCAGAACACAAAGTGAATGTATGTGTAATTCATTAAATATCTGTGTAATGAAAAAATATAATGATGTAGTTATATATTTAAGTGAAAGTAATAACTCTCAATGTCTTAGAGTGAAAGCTGGTGTCCTTTACATGCAAAGACATGTTTGGCTCGCGAGTGGGCGGCTCAGCTTTGGCCTGCTTATTTAAGCAGATTTTTGGTCCTGTCCACTTCCCCTGACCACATTAAAGCAGGAAAGCTCTTGAGTTTGTTCGGCCTCCACAATGGGCCGCCAGCCGATCAAAAGAGGTAAATATTGCACATAATAACTGTGTGCTTTCATAAAGTGGCTGGGAATTGCGGCGCAAAATGCCAGGTTAGGGGTCGTCACGGAAACGCAGCGAGCGCAGGGCGGGGCTCTTTGTGCCTGGACGGCTGAGTGGTGGAGAGGGTGAATAGGGGATTAACCCCGCCCCAGTGGCTCTCAATGCAGCGCCCCGCTGAGAGCCAAGAGCCCATTCCCATGTGCTGGCCTTTATTCCAGCCATTCAAGAGTCAATAGACACACATACACACTCACGAACATTAAAATGCCACCTCGCTCTCACACTCATCACCACTGCACAATATTAGCCCAGAGATTATAACCATCAGGAGAATAACAAGAGTTCTTATTTTGTAAAGTCTGTTAATTGTCTTTATTTTATTTTGTGTTTTAGTTGTTGACAAAACATTTTATTACTCTTGAAACAAACAAAGTATTTTAAAACTTTTGATCAAAAGCAAAGAGCCTGATCAGAAATGGCAAGAAAGCCTAGTGTGTGTACACATGAAAAAAGTCTGTAAAACACACACACACACATCTTCTAAGATGCTTCTCCTTCTGGGTCGCAGGGGGTGTCTGTAAAACACAAAATTGAAAATATAAATAGAAGAATGCAGAATTATTTACAAGATGCAAATGATAAACATATGCAACCTTTAGTAAAGCTAATAAAAGACATAAAAAAACTATTTATAGTCTCTTTCTAGTGTTTCTATAGTCTGTTTCTAGTGGTCTAAATCAAGGCTGCCTGAAGATGTTTTATTTGGTCTTGGTCTGCCAGAAAGTTACCCTAACCCTGCCCCCTCACCCAACAAGAGAACAGACATTTATGTAGTATAACTTATTCAATTCTGTAACTGTTTAAAAAATGAATTCTTTTAGTGACAAAAAGTGTAATGTTAAAAACAACCTGCCTTGTTTATTTGTACACTGTTTTGTATTCTTGGCACTCGGCCCACCACAAATATTGCATTTGGCTCCCTAGAATGAGTTGGGGCGGCATTTTAAAGACTGCTCCTGTTAAAAGTGTCAGTACACAGTGAGTTACACTGAGGTTTCTTCGTTGAATCGGCATCTTTCATTCAGCCAGAATTTCATTTTGGTGGGTTGGTTTCAGGTTGAGGAGGCTGGCTAGCAAGAGACCTACAGACATGACTATAGTAAGAAATGTGACCATAAACTAGCCACCACTCATTACCATAATCAGGGGGAAAACAAAACACAGTTTTAAATATTAACCTCAACACATGATTACTGACCTCACATTCAACTGGCTAGCGTTACTTACTGTAACAACTGACTGCAGATCACTGCACAGAAAGGCTAATTACCCAGAGTCCTGCCTTCTACATCTACAGGTATAGAAGTCTAGAGCGAATGACTGAAGACTGTGGTTTTCTCATTGCTCACAGTGCTGAACTTCATCGCTTTACACAGTTAACTAGTACTGCTTACTAACTACATAAACAGCCTATAGGAACTAGAGCTCACCTACACTCTTACAAAAGATGGTTCTACAAGGGTTCTTTAGTAAACAGAATGATTCTATTTAGAACCAAGAGTTCTGTACAGAACCATTCCATGCTTAAATCGCTCTTCGCATGGGGGAATGGTTCTTCAGATTGATGATGAACGTGTTGTACACTCTTAAAAATGGCAGTTCTTCAAGGGTTCTTTAGTAAACAAAATTATTCTATGTAGAACCATAAACACGCAAAGAACCCTTTGCATTCTTTGTTCTTTGCATGGTGAAATGGTTCAGACTGATGGAGAATGTGCTACATAGTTCTTGAAAAAATGGCTCTATAAAGCACCAAAAAGGGTTCTACTATTGTTACAGGCTTGACATTGTAACAATAGAACAAACCTTTTTGGCACTATATAGAACCATATAAAACACACTCTATTAATCTGAAGGACCCTGTCTTGATGTAAAGAACCCTTTAATCATGCAAAGGCTTTTTTAAGTGTTTATGGTCTATTTAGAACAATTTTCTTTACTAAAGAACCCCTGAACAACCATCTTTTTTAGGTGTGTATATGAACTTTTTTGAAAATGGTTCTATATACCATCAAAAAGGGTTCTTCTATTTTTTAAAAGCTTGACATTGTAACAATACAAATTCAAAAAGGTTCTATATATATATATATATATATATATATATATATATATATATATATACATATATACACACATATATATGGATGTGTGCATGGGCAACAGTGGCATGACTTTGGGATATTTTCATTAGCACTGTTTAACCATCAGAAAAGGGTGGGGACAAGTGGCTTAAAATTAGGGTCCTTGGACCCCTCAGACCCCCTCGTAGCTACTCCCATTTCATGCTCATACTCTTCCATCCAGAAAATGCATTAATTCCTTTTCTCACACACACTCTCGTTCTCACCCCACCCCCCCCAAACACACACTCACTCATTCACACAGACTTAAACACACACTCATTGACTGGCCTGCTCATTGAAACACACTCAATATGAGGACAGCACAGCCCAGGCTTTCTTAATGAGTTTAAAAACGCTCCCACTTCACCTTCGCTGAAGGGCCATATCAGCAGACCCCTCACCTTCTACACAAGCGCAGTCACACACTCATACACTCTCACTCCCACTCCACCACTTCACACCACACACATACAAACACACACACACACCCACATAGTGGCTGGAGATTTGATTACTTGTCTAAGTGTACAGTGACCTGATAAAGTGCACTTAGAGTAGTGTTGATTTTTTAATGGCTGTTTATTAGAAATGTGCACAGGTGTGATGCATCAGCCTGATTCAGCTTTTTGGAATGTTATAATTGATTTACACACACACACACACACACACACACACACACACACACACACACATATTAAGTATATTTTTGTCCGAAATAAAAAAGGAATATTATCACTTATAAATTCTTATATAATCAAGCACAGAAATATTTTATTACAAATGACTATTATCTGTGTTTATTACCTATATCCAGCTTCTGTGTAAATACATTTTATGCCAAAAACATATCCAGACAGCCCTTTAATTAGTGAATTTAGCAAAGATATGGTAGACCCAGGTTTTCACACAGCTTGTATAATCTCCATAGAAAAGCATTGATCAATAGAATGACATGCTCTGAAGCCGCCAGACATGAGCCTAAAGTCACCAAGCCCAATGCCAAGCATTGGCTTGATGGGTATTAAACCCCCTGCAATGGGCTGTGGAGCAGCGAGACTGTGTTTTCTGTAGAGATGGAGCTCCATCCAATACACTTGGGCTGAGTGGGAGTGTGCGGAACTACTCATCCAGTATCCATTGCTGACCTCACTATCTTGTGGCTGAATTCAGTCAAATGCTCACAGCGATGTTTCAACATCTAGTGTAGAGACTTCCCAGAAGAGTAGAGGCTGGTATTGCACTGATAAGGGGTCAAACTTCCTATTAATGCCTTTGATTTTAAGAGCAATGTTGGATGAGGAGGTGTCCACAAACTTTTGGACAGGGTTGATCCTCCAGTTATTTGTATATTATTGTATATTAAGTGTGTTAAAAGAATTCCAAATTATATATATATAAAAAAAAAGGTAGAAACACTACAGTAATGTCATTAATCTGTGTAGATCAGCCGACACAACTGTTGCAACATCCCTCCCACTTATCATGGCAATGAAGAGAAACATTCAGCAGGGGGCAGTGGTCCTTCTCTCTCTCTCTCTCTCTCTCTCTCTCTCTCTCTCTCTCTCTCTCTCTCTCTCTCCCTCTCTCTCTCTCTCTCTCTCTCTCTCTCTCCCTCTCTCCCTCTCTCTCTCTCTCTCTCCCTCTCTCTCTCTCTCTCTCTCTCTCCCTCTCTCCCTCTCTCTCTCTCTCTCTCTCTCTCACCCTCTCTCTCTCACCCTCTCTCTCTCTCTCCCTCTCGCTCTCTCTCTCTCTCTCTCTCTCTCTCTCTCCCTCTCTCTCTCTCTCTCTCTCCCTCTCTCTCTCTCTCTCTCTCTCGCTCTCTCTCTCTCTCTCTCTCTCTCTCTCTCTCTCTCTCTCTCTCTCTCTCTCGCTCTCTCTCTCTCTTTCACTCAGCCATTAAGTTGTTTATGATTTTTTTCAGTTTTCTCCCAGGCCGTGTGTTCTTTAACCCAGTTCATCACTGGCATGGTGCTTTAGTTTATTTTCTCTTTTTGCACTGATGCTTACAGTTTTTTTAATCCGGTTTGGTCTGATTCGAGCACCGAATGATGGCCGAGACTGTAACTGTGGAGTTTATTGAAATGCAGCCACACTCCACTGGAGCATGTACTGTTATCACGCTGTCCCGATCCTTATCTGTACTATTTAATGTTGTTTACATAGCGCAGTGTTTCTGTAGATGTCACTTTGTGTAGATTCTCTCTGCAAACACAAATGAACTTCTGTTAACATGGCACTGCAATCACATCGCAATTCATTTGACACAGAAATATGCAGTGATCATTAACAAATCCCTGTAGAAGGATGTGAAATGTTTGTGTACATGCTAGTGTGTTTTATTGTGGACACATTTACGTGTGTGTGTGTGTGTGTGTGTAAGGGAGGGAGATGGTGTGTGTGTGTCTGGTGCAGCTGTGCAGGGCAATGATCTGAGGTAGGCTGTTGCTTGCTGTGAAAATATTATTGCAAGTGTTTATTATTACTGCAGTGTGAAACAGTTGGAGGGTTGTATGTGGTGCTGGCTGGCGTGAGGGGGTGTACAGGAGTGTGTGTGAGTGAGTGTGTGTGTATGTTTTTATACATTTTCAGGACAAAAATGTCCTGACTTTGTAAAAAAAACCAGAGAAACAAGAAGATAAACAAAACACTCCTGACTGTTTTTTTCTCGCAATTTTTGCATTTCTTTAAACTGATAGAACAAAACCACTTATTTTGATTACTGTGATTCTGTTATCATTACACATAAATACTTACACCCAAAACTACATATTCAAAAGTTTGAACTCACTTGCCGTATTAACAGTTCCTCTTGTTCTATATACAAAAATATATAATACAATTTGGATTGAAATATTACAGTATTCATCTAAAGATTTATTTTATATGTTTTATTGACTATTTCATAGTAAATAAAATGATAAATAATGTAATATATTTACATTGTTTTTTTTTGTCAGGTTATCTGCCTTGAGATTTGATCTATACTGGTGAAATATGATGAATTCTTTATATTAGTTTTATTTCAAGTTAATTCTCAGTATAATCTTCTGGAGCTGTGTTAATCTTTCTGGACAGACCGAGCATTTATTAGTTTTTATTTATCTTATTTGCTTCCTACTGATTATTTGAATCCAGTGATGCTGCAAGAAATGAACACAATCATTTTTCATCTGCAACCAAATTGGTTTTAGATATATAATGATAGATTGGTTTATATATATATATATATATATATATATATATATATATATGTTTATGTGTGTGTGTGTGTGTGTGTGTGTGTGTATAAACAGGAGCTGTTCTTTACCTTGTGTGAAAAGTTCATGATGTATGGACCAATAGGAATGCTCCAAAACCACTTGGAAGAAAATATCTTTACCTTAACTTAAATTAAAGGTGAAGGTACTTTTCTGTGTATTGTTTTGGAGATGTATGTTTTTCTTTGGCCTATGATAAAAACAAACAATCAAAACTGCATATGAATAGGAAATCTGCTTTGAGTTCTTGTTCATGTACGTGTGTGTGAGTGTGGCACATTATGGCATATTGGTACTTACAGATGTATAGTACATATGGGACATATATAAAACATTATCATTTCATATATGTACTTACACACATATCATACATATAGGACCTGCATATGACCTCGTGTCCTGACATTGTACAAAAACAAGTGTGTATGTGGGTGCATGAATTTGGGGGGGAGTTTTGCTCGCCCTTCTGTTCCCACAGGCCGGTCTCTGGCCCACTGTAGTGCATTGTGGGTAATGGAAGGCCTATTGGAGTTGATTAGTTCCGGCTGAAGCTCAGATAGAGTTCCTGACAGGCTGGAGAAACGAGCGCACAGCGTGACCCCCCCACCAACTCACACCCATGTTGCACACACAATAGAGCCAGCATGACAAGAGCTTTTTAAAACACTCCATACTCTCTGCTTCTCTCTCTCTCTCTCTCTCTCTCTCTCTCTCACACACACTCACACACTCACACTCACACACCATAACTACATCATAGCACCCACAATAGAGCTTGCTTGACAAGAGCTTTGTAAAGTGCTCTCCTCAAAGCTGAAGAAAGGCTGTCACACTCATGCATCACACTCATATCATATCATTCACTAACACTGCTGGCACTGGAGCAGCTTTCTGCTTCCCCACAGCCGACTGCAGAACGCTGTGGGCGCACTGCTGCTTTGAGTTCTCATTCAAAGGTCAGCATGTATGAGAGCAGTTCCTGCGTATACTGGAGAGTTAACAAAACACTGGAAACAGACTCTAAGCTACATAGCTTCAGGTAAATAGGGCTGTTTGAGCTGCGTAATGTGTTAGTAAGTTAGGAATGTGAAGCATGAAGTTGTTAATAATAAAAATAAGAAGAAGAACTATTTGTATACAGTCAAAATAATAAAAAATATTAAGAAATAATCCATAAATGCCACATATAACAGAGGTAAGTAAAAGGTAGTAAAACACGTTTAAAAGCTGCTGAAATGTATGAAATGTGTTCAAATAAAAACGTATATATGTAAACCTGAAGATAAACACTAATTTAAACTTAACTGAAGAAATGTTTTCCTTTGTTTCAATATGCTTTCAGCATCAATAATAAATCACAAAAATACACTGAAAACGCTAAAATGGTCATTTTCTATGGATATTAATATTACTTAAATACACTGAGCCCAGGCTTCATATTCAGCGGTAAGGTCCATATTCTATTTTTCTGTATTTCATTTTTGCCCATTTTGGAAGGTCCACATATAATATTTGTACAATTTCATGTGCCAAAATATTCATAATTCACTTTTACATGTTTGTTTCCACTTCTCTGTTTGTCCCTCAATATAAAACATTTTTTTGCTTCTATTATATGTAAATGAGCTCTGCTCTGATTGGCCGAGCAGTATTATGCCTTATTCAAAATGCAGTCCAGGGTGAAACACTCTTTACAACTTCGGCATGAGTGGGCGGAGCTAAACTGCTGTAGGCTGAATAGGTAGATAATGTAAACAAGCCAGTTCTTGTGATGACATCACAAACATGGTGAAATTAGAATGGGCTGCAGCTTGGTTTTCATATGTGGACTGTGTGGACTGACAAGGGAAAGTATGGTTTGAAATGATATGTACAAACTACATCAAACTCTGTTAGTTCACAGAAGCGAGGGAAATTTTGTTTTCTGTGATATGGAACCTTAACTGTAACAATATGAACTTTAACATCAGCTACAAATGATTGAATAAATATGTGCACATCACTGAAAACAGCACACAAATTCAGCAGCAGGCCTGAACCTAAACCCCTCTAAAGTGCCACAAACACAGCACAGTTAAATCCTGCTGTGCAGTGCAGCCACATGTAACCACAGCCAAACCCCACCAAACTCCACTCCCACTGCAAACTCCATCAACACCTCCACAGCCATTTTTCTTCTTCTACACTCTCGCTCACCCCTCACTGCTCTCCCCCCCCCCCCCCCTCTCTCTCTCCACACATAATTGATTAAGGGCCGTTTTCATAAATCAATTTGGGACGGACATCAGTCAGTTGTGAATGGAGGAGCCCCCCCGTAGGCACAGGGTTTTAATCTGGCCCAGCAGGCCCCTCCACTCTCTCACACACCATCACACTCCCGAACTCACAGAGGGGGAACAAACTGCCTCTCATCCTGAATGCAGAGACAGAGAGAGATGGAGAGAGAATAGAGGGGGAAAAAGGGAAAAAATGAGTAGACAGGTCTATAAAAGGGGAGCTTAGTTTGATGGTGAAAACTGAAAGCGGGAAAGTTTGGCAGCTCCACATGAATCACCAGCGTGACGAGGGAACGCCTGCTCAATTTAATATCATACTGCACACCACCGCTGCCTACCACTGCTCAAGCATCTGAAACATTTCAGTAAAGCAAAACCAATTTGGCTGCTGATTCATATAAAATGATTCTAAAAGTAATAAAGTAATTAGTAGGAAGTAAAAAATTACAGAAATATTAGATGTGTCCAGAATGAAGGTTGTAGAGCTGAATATGATTCTAAAATCACTTAAAAAGCTGAACAATTAATAGCAACATGCCTCATACACTGTACGTCCAAAAGTTTGTTCACCTGTTCTTTCAGTTTCTTCTAAAATCAAGGGTGTTAATAAGGGGTTTGTCCTCCCTTTGCTGCAGCCTCTACTCTTCTAGGAAAGGTTTAACAAGATGTTGTGAGCCTAAGTGAGGTGAAGTACTGATGTTGACCCTTGTGATGCACACACATTATTTAAGCTGTTTATCCTCTTAGGTCATGGGAGGTGGTGCAGAATATCCCAGTGGTCATTGGGTACAAGGCAGGAAACACCCTGGGCATGTTGCCAGTCCATCGCAGGACAGACACACAAACGTATGCGTTCCCACATTCACACGTAGGGGTTGTTTAGAATCTCCAATTGACCTGACTGCAGGCAGGAACAGGGAGAACATGCAAAATCCACACAGAAAGGAACCTGGTTGCCTAGCTGGGGAATCGAACCCAGGCCCTTTCTAAAGGGCTGTAAAGCTTCCATTGAATTGAATTAAGATGACTTGGGGCGTCATTTGTCAGCCAGAACTAGTCATTCAACATTAGTATCTGATCTGCTGCACACACGCACATATATATATATTTATATATATAATTTACTATTTATCGAGGTTGAATACTTTTGACTATACAGGGCTGGATTGCTTGCTTAGGCTTAGTCTAGGTCTGGGAAACTGGCCCATAGTATATTTCAAAAGTGGTGGCCAAATCTCAAGGCAGATAAGTTGACAAAAAATTTGTAAACAATATCTGACCGTCATAGGGGGATTAGTGTTTAGTTTCTGTGTTGCCCGAAGAAAAAAATGTACAGGTACTGCTCTGGAATTTAATTTACTTATGACTATTTCACCTTGCAGATAATACTACACCATCACACACTTTTTCTTCTGTGCTATTGCAGAGTACAGCGTGACTCTGCTCTCTCCCAGCCTCTGAGTGCGTTTGTCTGTGTATTTAACCATGTAAGAGACAGTTTAGCTGTTGAGCTGTCAAATACAGTAAAAACGTTCCCAATTCTGTATGAAGTTATTCATCTGATTATCAGAGACATACACTAATCAGCCATAACATTAAAAGCACCCCCACATGACCACCACAGAGCAGGTATTATTTGGGTGGTGGACCATTCTCAGTACTGCAGAGACACTGTGTTACACAAGTATGACTATGTCATACTTACAGCAGCGCTGCTGGAGTTTTTTTTAAACACATCAATGTCACTGGCAACAGGCAAAAAGGGGGCTAACAAGGCAATGAGAAACAATTGACCTACAGTCTGTAATTGTACTACAAAGTGCACCTGGTAAGAGTATGCAGTAAATTATTTATCAGTTAATAAGTTGTTCCCAAAATACTTCAGATGTTGAACAGAACATCTGAACAAACCTTTCAATATGTAGTTTATAATATTTAATCCTACAATGCGCAAGTATTTAAAGCAATAAGCCAAGAGAAGCTGCTTTTATTATGGTGCAGTGCAAAGTGCATATTTTTGTTGTATGCAAAATCACAAAATTATTAATATGACAAATAATTAAATATTAGACAGTAGCTTGTATATTCCTCTGTATTTAAAAGGAATAGCGTTACTCTTGCTGGGCCACTGGGCACTATTGTGACAGTTATGATGGACAATTTAATTGATGGACACACATCAGCCCAGTTCAGAACAGCATCTGGTTTTCTGAAGCATAAGCAGATCCAGACGCTCACATTCGTCTGGCTTTCTCTGATTTATGCCTCTTTTCCTTCTTTCCACTTCGTTTCATCATCTCCACTACCTTCTCACCTTTACCTTTAACCCCCTACTCCCCTCACGGCATGTCCAACTCCTTTTTTTTCTTTTTCCCGGTGTGCAAAATCATAATGCTTGATCAGAAGAGAGTGTTTGGAGCACATAGTGTTGTAGTAAAGTCTTTAAAAGCAGAATGAAAATTATTTGAAGGTGGTGATTCAACTGTTGTAATGTTAGCATCAGTTACACTTGAGTATGTTCATCAAAATATGCTATTCTTCCTCAGCAAAAAAAATTAAAAAAATAAAAATGACCAGGCTATTATTATACACAGGCTATTATTATATTGTAGTATGTTTTTATTGTCCATATTGCAATACTGCGCATGTAAATCCTCCAGTCACATTTGTATCTTCAGAGTATTTAGAAAAACATTTCTGAATCATATGAATCGTGTATAAATTTGCTGAGTTGGATTGAATTGTTTCATAAGGAATCATAACCAAATTGAATCAGATTGATTTCATTTTCATTAGTTTTGATGATGAACATTTCACAAAGAATCATGATAGAGTTGAAATGGTGGTGAAAAGCGAGATGTCATGACGCATTTCATGACGGATCATTTCATAAAGCATCTGAATCAGATTTAATCATGGTGAAATTTGAGGTTTCATGATACATTGAATCATTTCAGAAAGAAGCAAAATCATATTGAATCATGTTGAAATTTGAGGTTTAATGAAGCATTGAAACTAATTGAAATTCATGCTGATCATTTTCTGAAGCTCTTAATCAAATTGAGTCACTGTGAGATCAGATATTTTCAACTGTAAAGTAATGTAACCCCCCCCCCCCCCCCCCCTCTCTCTCCCCACTGCAGGGTGTTTTTTGGGGCTGGAGGCAGTGAAAGCTGTTTGGCGTTTAAAAACAGTTTGTCTTGATGAACGGCAGGGAGGTGGGTCACAGCTGGAGCCGATTGTGGGCCTTTCCTGCCCACAGGGCTGTCGGCTCCGGGGTCACAAGGGGTCACGCCGGCCCCATCACACTCACGGGCACACTCACAGCACATCTGGTTCTTATCTAGACCCCAAAGTTCATCTCCCAGGGTCCACAGGTATATGGACTAGGCCGAGGGTCACACACACACTCTACGGTGTCAAAGCCATGGCCAAGGTGTGTGAGCGCACACACGTATGAGGTGTCTGTGTGCAGGGGGAGCGCTTTCTTCCTCACACTCCTCTTCCTCGTGGGCATGGGCAGAGCAGGTGAGAGAGAGATGAAAGACGGCGCCGGAGCTTTGAAGACCGTGCCAACGAAACCGTAAAACAGGCACGCTTTAACGATCGTGACTAACAAGCTGCAGCCCTGCACACACATGCTTGCACACATACTTATTCAGCTCATCCATTCCTATATGTGTCAACTCACCATCATGCAGGAGAATAAAACCTTACAGATGAAATCTCATTTTTAGACTCATATGAGAGCAACATGCCGGGAGTATATAAGCATATCAATATAGAGTCATTGGACACTTTATTGGAAGCATCTAATAGCCAGTATACAGCTCTTTGCAAAAGTCAGAGACCTTCCTTTCTTTAATTTCCAGGCATAACAGCCTTTAAGTACATTTTAATTTTCATTGTCAAGAAAAAAATCTGAAAATTACACAGAAGCTACAATTAAATATTATATGAGTTTTTTCAGTATTTAGTGTGTGCGTCTTTTGCCTTTATTACCCCTTCTTAAAAAACCCATGAACTGTTGAGTGTTTTTGTTGGTTCCTAGTGGTTGTGTAATGTGTTTTGGCTTTTTTCTTGGGTTGATATTGCAGTGTAAAAGATCTAACGCAGGGCAGCAACCCAAATGTTAAGAAGACCCATTTTGTCCTTTCAAAAAAATCTAATCACTTTGGGAGCCTCAACATTTTATGTCCATTTTATTGGTTTCATTATTTTGGCTGTAAATATATATCTCAGTATGATCCAATGTACTAGTACAGACTGAAAAAATAAACGAAAATATGGACTTAAAGCTCTGCTTTAAGCTTTAGTTCAGCTATATCCATTTTTCTCGCATCTCCGGCAGGAAACTTTTCCTCAAAAGTAGAGCAGTTTATTGTCAGATATCTCTCAATGTTTGACTTTTTACGAGGGTCAAGTTAGCTTCTCATTTACCAGCTTCTTGTTTGAATTGTGCCGTTCCACCTTATATCGTGCCTGAGGCACCTGAATAAAACTACTGCACCATTTAAGGTAGAACAGAAAAATTCGAACAAGAAGCTTGAGAATGAGAAACTGACTTCAGCCTCGCTAATTTTTAGTGTTTGGCAGTTTCTTGTTGCAGATTAAAAGTATCAGGAAACCAGCTGGAGTGATTATAAATGTCACAAAGTCCATTCATCTCCAATTTACTGATGTTTGCTTTAAATTTTTCTCTTTGCCTTTTTGTTTGTTACTAGCTAGGCAAGATTGTGGTCTGCGTTGTTATGGTGACCAGCAGTCCTCACACCAAACTTCAGGGTTAAAGGGTGAATTAGCAGTCATGCTAACTCCAGCGTTTAAGACTAGAAATAAAATTATAATTAATAGCTTGTACTTAATGGCTGTTTTGAATCGAAGTGTAATAATTAAAACGTCTCTGAATTTTGCACAACATTGCAAGCATATCAGTATACAGTCTATGCCTAATAGCTCTACCTTGCTGGTGTATTGTCAGAAGCTCTAATGCTAATAGCCTAAGTGAGATGTTCTGATGAGCTGTTAGTAGGCATTGTCGACAAAGAGGGAGAAAGAAAAAGGAGCTGCATGAACATGAATCTACATGGGCAGAGAGAAGGCTGTTTTGGCTCAGGGAAGTGTTGTGTACATCTGCCTTTCACAGTAAGGCCAAACTGGCGTATTTGCATGGTTATAGATTGTATGGATATATGAAGCAATAATATTTATGTGGCATTTTAAACATTTTAAACATTTTAAACAATGATGGCTACAATTTCTCGTTAGCTTAAACTGGATTTTTGCCGTTTTGCAGTTGTCCAACCTCACGGTGGTAGTTAAAAAAGAATGGCTTTGTGGGCGGAGCCTGGGCAGGTCAATTGCGCACCTGTCCACAACTACTCTCACATTTTATTGCGCACACAATAACTCACTCTGTCTCTGACGTGTCTCCATTATTCTCCCAGGCACACCGTACACCTGAGCCATTAAAGTGGAGTGTTTCATGCCAGGAAAAGCCATTTAGGTTCAATACACACACACACACACACACACACACACGCACACACTGCTATACACACTGCCCCTGTCTCCCATCCATCCTCCCCCAATGGCTCCAACGAAAAGAGGCTTTACCAGGGCTGTAAAACACACATCTGGAAAGACACTCTCTTCCAGTCTCTCTCTCTCTCTCTCTCTCTCTCTCTCTTTCTCTTTCTATCTCTCTCTCTCTCTCTCTCTGTTATGCGGCGAGAGCAATGCCACAAAAAAAACTTTCTCATAAGCGGCTACAAACACAGTAAAAACACTGTTACCATGAGTAAGACGCTCTAATGAGCTGTCAGAAGGCAGAACAAGCAGAGAAGCGAAACCAGTACATGAACAAAACAATTTTTTAACTGATTTTGTGGATATTTTAGCACTACATACACTGTTATGCCTGATATACTCATGCCAGCTCCACTAATCAGGCAACTACCATGTAAGGGCTATAAATGAAAATGTTCCTCCTCCTAAATAATGTCTGGTCAACAGTGGTCCTCTACTCAGACTCTGACCACAGTGGCAATCTACATAGTGGATGTATAATGTAGGCAGACTTCACAAATGGAGCAGTGAGTGGAAATACAAAAGGGGGTTCTTATAAAGCAGATATTGCATACATGTTGCAGTTTGTCTGTAATCCGGCCTCCTGCCCATCCAGCATTTCTTCTGAAATCAAGGGTATTAATAGGGAGTTTGGCCTCTGTTTGCATTCAGCCACAAGAGCATTAGTAAGTTTAGATACTGATGCTGGACAATTATTTCTGGATATCAAAAAACTGTGCTCAAAAGTGTTCAATGTAGCTTCATCACTCCTACTCTCTTAATGGTGTGGAATGGAGTTTCATTCCAGCTCATTCTAGATGTGTCAATGGAGCATCATCATTCCAAGTCATCACAAAGGTGTTCACTTGAGCATCATAAATCCAACTCATCCCAGAGATTTTCAAAGGAGCTTTATCACTGTGACTAATCCCAAAGGTGCTTAATGGAGCTTCATCCCAAACTCATCCCAGAGATGTTCACTGGAGCTTCATCACTCCAACTCATCCCAAAGGTGCTCAGTCGACAACTCATACCAAATGTTTTCAATGGAGCTTTATCACTTTGACTAATTCCAAAGCTGTGTGATGGAGCTTCAGCCCAAATTCATTCAATGGAGCTTCATTACTCTAACTCATCTCAAAGGTGTTCACTGGAGCCTCGTCACTCCAACTCATCCCAAAAGTGTTTACTGGAGCTTTGTCACGCCAACTCGTCCCAGGAGTGTTCATTGGAGCTCATGTGTTCAATGGATTTTATCACTTTGGCTAATTCCAAAGGTGTTTAATGAAGCTTCATCCCAAACTCATCCCAAAGGTGTTCACTAGAGCTTCATCACTCCATCTTATCCCAGGGGTGTTCATTGGCGCTTAATCACTCCAACTCATACCAAAGGTTTTCACTGAAGTTTTATCTCTTCCATTAATTCCAAAAGTTTGGAATGGAGCTTCATCCCAAACTCACCCCAAAGGTGTTCACTAGAACTTCATCACTGTAACTCATCCTAAAGGTGTTTACAGGAAATTCATCACTTGAACTCATCCCAAAGGTAGACTACCACTAAAGCTTCATCACTTCAGCTCATCTTGAAGGAGTTCACTGGAACTTCATCACTCCAACTCATCTCAAAAGTGTTCACTGGAGCTTCATCACTCCTGCTCATCTCAAAGGTGTTCACTGGAGCTTCATCACTCCAGCTCATCCCAAAGGTGTTCAGTAGAGCTTCACCACTCTAACTCATCACAAAGGTGCTTACTGGAACTTCATCACTCCAGCTCATCCCAAAGGTATTCACTGCAGCTCATTCCAGTGGTGTTCAGTAGAGCTTCATCACTCCAACTTTTCCTAATGACATTTAAAAGCATTTCATTAGCATTTCATCCCAAAGGTGTGTAATGGATCTTCATCACTCCAACTTATGCTAACAATGTTCAGTGGAGCTTCATCACTACAGATTATGCCAAATGTGTTCAGTGGTGCTTCAACCTACTGATTTATCCCAAAAGTACTCAGTGGAGCTCCATCACTCCAACTCATGCCATAGCTAATGGATCCAGCTCATCCCAAAAGTGTTCAGTGGAGCTTCGTCACTCCCGAGAATGTGTTTCCATTGCTCCACACTCCAGCAAGAGGGAGCCTTACACCCCTGTGGTGAAGCATTTGGCATTGGACATTTTGTATGAGAATGAGCATCCCATTCTACTGACATTGCTTTTCTATGGAGATTATGCAACGTGTGTGTGTGCATTTTAAGACCTGTGCCAGCAATGGATGTGCCTTAAAGTACATCCAGGTAACCCACTGCTTAGAAGGGGACATACAGTGTAAGTATGATTCAATTCATTCCTATTATAATTGTGCAAGCAGGAGTCATTTTCTTTCTGCTTGTTCAAACATGTTCCAGCCATATTGGCTCAGGCTGTGGGCGCAGTTTCAATCTTCTGTTTTCATCTGTTCATCTACCCACGCTTTCCCTGGCCTTGTTGGCCCGCGTTCAGTGGGAAACAGCCATGCCACTTGCACAGTGTCCACTGCTGCTAAATGAAGGCTCTTTTCTCCTCATGTTGGAGTAGCTGGAGGGTTTTGGTGTGTGAAAAACAGCACACACTCAGTTCGGCTCTGAAGCACCGACTATATATACATTTAATAAGAGCCTGTGCGGTGAGGTAATGGCTGGTTGGGTTACGGGGCTGAAGTACGAGGAGGTAATCTTAGCACATGCGTGGAGGGATGCAGGACAAGAAGAGAGGAGGACAGAAGTGAGTGATTGACCTCCAGAGTCACAAAGGTCAGTCTGCTCTGATAAGCCCAGGCCGCTTTTGTTCCGTTTCTGTTTTCCTCTGAGTGTTCCAGGTCCAGGAGAAGCGGCCAGAAAGTAAAGCTAAAGCAAGCCACAAGAATCTGCTGGCGGGCCTCCTTCACTCTCTCTCTCTTTTTCCCTGTACAACTTCATCAGGGCTGAAGAGATGGAGCAGGAGAGAGCGAGAGGAAAGGAGAGAGGGAGGGAGGGAGGGAAGGAGGAGAAAGTTGCCAGTATTTTCGGTCTTCTCGTTTTTAATGAAGTCTGGAGAAAGCAGAGAGTGATCAGGGTTTTGAGTTTCATTCGCAGGCCGAGTCTCTTAAACAGGAACATGTGGAGCCACTGGGCCGAGGGTGGGAGTGGGGGGGGTTTACCATGGCAACCAGTGGAGTGTGAGTGGGGTGGAGAGGGTGCACACCCTGAAACTTTTAGAGAGAGAGAGAGAGAGAGAGAGAGAGAGAGAGAGAGGAGAATGTGAGAGGGACATTAAAGAGGGAGAGAGGTAGAGAGAGAAGAAGAGTGAAGGGGAGAGGGAGGATAAGAAAAGAAAAACAGTGAGATATAGAGGTGAAGAGGGAGGAGAGAAAGAGAGTAAAGGAGAGAGGGAGGAGAAGGAAGAGAGAGGGTTAGTAGAAAGGTAGAATGAGGGAGACAGGTGCAGAGAGAGAAAGAGGCTGAGAGAGGGGGAAAGAGAGAGGGCATAAGGAAAGAAAGGGAGAGAAAGAAAGAGATGAAGAGGAGAGAAAGAGTGATGAGGAAGAAATAAAAGAAGGTGAAGAAGGGGAGTGAGAGAGAGATGGAGAGAGAAAGAGTAGAAACGGAGGATAAAACAAGAAAGGTAGCAAGTGAGCGAGACACATGTAGAGAGAGGAGGAACGAGGGAGGATGAAGCGGGAGAGGTGTATAGAGAGAGAGAGAGAGAGAGAGAGAGAGAGAGTAGTTTTCTGAGCTGTATTCTGCGGTAGGTAAATAGCAGAGTGACCCAGGCTCAGCCATTGGAACAGGATTTTCTCCGGGTTTTTTGTTTCGTGTTTTTTTTTCTTTTTTTTTCCCTGAAGGAGTGAGAGAGCGGGGGAGGGGTATTCGACTATTAACGAGCACCATCGTTTTTCTAATTAGAGCTTTGGGGAATATTTTCTTAAGGACTGTCGACCCTCCCTGAAGAGCTCAGAGGGGAGTGGGAATGTGTGTGTGTGTGTGTGTGTGTGTGTGTAAAAAGAGAAAGAGAGTGAGAGGGAAAAGAGAAAAAAAGTTGGACTGACTAACATAGAAGGAACGTTTCTGCAGTTTGTCCAAATAAAATTCAAACTTTTTTTTCCTTTGGCACTGGACGGGAATATTTTTAAAAACTGAAGTCATTAAGACTAATGGAACAGAGATTTTATTGAGAATGCTTGGAGCTGAATCGTGTTTATGAAGTAATAACACACATCAGTAATACAGCTCATTTGTTCCTTACATTCACACACCTGAATCACATATTTGCTTAGCCCCAACACAGCTTTCAAGTGGTCTTGATTTTGTCTGAAAAATTTTGTCTTTTTGCATCAGAAAGACACAAACAGTCCATCCATATAATCAGATATCACTGTACAACAAACTGTAACTGTAAATTCAATTACAAGCACATACAGTTAACCCACTGCTTCGCTGTGTGCAGACACACCTGCAAAACAAGCCAAAACCAATAGGTGGTAGCTAGCAAATAAACTACAACAACCATTTCACATGTGGTTTGTTTACACAAACATTCACAGGTTGCTCTTTGGAGAACACTATCGCCTGACCTGCACTTGAAAGCATTATAAGCCACAGTTATACTAATGACAGTGACTGAGGCTGGACCAGAAGAAGCAAGCTAACTATCTCGCCAACTATAAACAGTAAAAACATGAATATGACTAAAGCGAATCGTTATATTCTCTCAAGAGTGCAGTGCTGCTCACTGAGGTATAGTAAAAAACATGTCATGGTTGGCAGCAGTGGTGTGAATGGTGTGCAGCTGTGCTTAGCCGAGGAGCTAACATAGCAGTTTAAAATCACAGAAAGTAAAGCTTATAATACAGTCTCCTGACTGATCTCATGTCATGCACTCAGTGTTAATTTTAAGTGTTAGGTTTGTGCTGCTAAAATTCCTGTTAAAATGCTTTTCCTCCAGTATTTTGATATTCAGTGCTCGCATGTCAGAGAGTACCAAATATGAACTTGACGTGAGATTCTGGCCAGTTTTCATTTTGCTTCTCATTCATTTCTATGTTGGCAGTATTGGTGATTGTGGGAGTATCACTGTAGAAAGTCATAAAAGTTTTCTAGCTTTATGCAAGTGAATTTCGCTGGGCAGCAGCCAGCCAGCTCACCATGTCCACATTCAAACTACACACCAGTGCTGATAGAAGATGGAGGAGGAATTAGCAAGATATATTTAACAATAGTTCATATTCATAAAAAGAGTATTAGCCTTTTCCTCACCTGCCTTTAATTGGTACATAGAAGTAGTTCAGAATTTGGACAACATGGCCACAAACAAAGCAGCCAATAATCAGCAAGGTAACTTTTCGCTTTACTGTAACGTAAATGCAGCGGAAGTCAGCAACGCAGAATCACACATCACTGTGAATTCCTTTAAAATGATTTTACTCATAAAATTTTGCTTGGAAAATACTAGTGAGTCTGGGCCTTTACACACACGCACACACTTCATGAGGATTGTGTTCTCAGAGTTGGAGAGCAGAAGGAAATTTTCCTTTCTCTTTGCTTCCTTCTCCAAACTTTCTTTTCTCTTCTCGTCCTTCTTGAGCTGTTTCTTTTCAGCTGCTCTGCTGCTCTGCTTCTCGCTTTGATCACCCCCCTCACTCACACACACACACACACACACACACACACACACACACACACACACACACACACACACACACACACACACTTACACACACACTCCCCCCGTTTGTGGCCTCTAGTGAGCTCAGTGAAGCGGTTTCCTGAGTCTGCCCAGATTAATGAGTGTGTGTGTGTGTGTGTGTGTGTGTGTGTGTGTGTGTGTGTGAATGCGCGGGTGTGGGTGTGCACATGAGAGGGCGAAGTATGTGTGTGTGCTTTTGTTAATTGAGCTGATGTGTTACTGAGTGTGTAACTGCTTATGTAGTGTGTGTGTGTGTGTGTGTGTGTGTATGTGTGTGTGTTTTTCTCATTTGGCTTTCCAGACCGCACATTATTTTTGTGGATTTTTTTTTCCCTCATCAAAGTCACTGTTTCTACTGCTAGTGTTTCTCTGCTTCACCATTTTGAAAACTTCACTGTCCCAGCACTGCCAGTGCATGAGATTGGGTGTTTATCCGCAAAGGAACTCTCACCCTCACACACACACACACACACACACACACATACACCTTATATACAAGCCTATATGTAACTGTACTAATATGTCTCATATATTTATGTTTTTATAGCATCTAAATGTAATATTATGTTCTATATGTATTTCATATGTGAGCATCTGTTTGCATTCCTATTATGTGCCCTGTGTATTGCAAATAATAATAAAACAATAATAACTTTACTTATGATAATAAATAAAGTAATTATATGTTTTAGATATATAATACATATATATCTAAGTGCATATATGTGATAGTAATAATAATAAATCTCCAGTTTTTTATTGTTGTTATTATTATCTTTAATTTTACATTGTTCACCAACTGTTCTTTGTGTGAAAAAGAAATGGTCCAAATCAGGTCTTATATTACTAAGTCAGATCATTTTTATCCCCAAAAATACAATATCATGTATACACACACACACACACACACACACACACACACACACACACACACACACACACACACACACACGCATATACACACACACACACACACACACACACACATTAGCCCATATGTTTACTGAGGGTAGTGTTTGCCTAGCTGTGTTAGTTCATAAAACCGCTGCTTCACTCTGAGGATGAGCGTTCCATCCTAACCGAATCGGCTAATCAGCTTTAAGCACAGTGAAAGAAATTGAAATTCTTGCTGATATCCCAAAGAGCTATAAATAGTTCTCTGATTGGAGCCATGTGTGGGACAGTTGGGGGTGGGGGGTGGGGGGTGGGGGGCAGTCACAGGAAGGGGGGGGTGTATGAATCAAACCCAGTGAAAAAAAAATTGTTTATCTTTTCTCTGATAATACAGCCACGTGACTCCCAACTGTTACAGGTTTATTCTCACAACTTACTACACACACACTAACACACACAAACACACACAAGCTGCAGATATATATACTAGATACAATGAAAGACACACACACACACACAGTTTTCAGTTTTTGACATAATTTAAAAATGTATGTTGCTTTTTACATTGTGTGTAAATATCATGATGAATCAACCAAAATAAATGCCCCAGAAAAATCTGGTTCTATTGCCTTACAATGAATATAAATATACAAAATTAAATGTATACAAAATTATATATAATATTATATAAATTTATAAATTTATAAAATAATATAAAATTATATATATATATATATATATATATATATATATACTCACACACATATTATATATATATATATATATATATATATACTCACACACTATATATATATATATATATACTCACACACATATTATATATATATATATATATATATATATATATATATGCCACAAATGCAAAATCCACAAAACCACATTCATGGACAAACACCAGTTATCCACCCACACAGTTTTAAACTCTGACACGCTCACTCTCACTTGCACTAACTCACATCTGTCTTATGGTCCTATAAGGAGTGAGGTTTTTGGACCAGGTGTTTCTGATTAAGGCCCCTATCAAAAGAGAAAGGGAGAAAAGAAGAAGAGAGCCTCCTGCTCTCTTTCAGGGGGGCTCAGGGAGACAGGGAGAGAAAGAAGGAGAGAGAGAGAGAGAGAGTTGGAGGGAGGGGGCGAGCAAGCGGATTTAAAAAACAGACCACTTAACTCTATAGCCTGGAGATCAAACCCCATGCAGGCCCCTGTAGGCCAAGGAACTGTTCTGGCCTTATCTCTCTGTTATTGCAAAGCTGGTTGCTATGGTTACAGGAAGTGCATCTGGTGGCTCTCGCTTCACGACAGTGCATGATTGTACCTGTGTTTAATGGGCTTTTGTGAGACGGGTCTCTATGTTAGTTTATTAGTGAAAGCGATACCTTGGTGAAAAATCACTTGCACAGTCGTCACGGCACCATAAATTCAATAAGAACTGTTATTGTTCTGAGTTATGTTTAGCATTCCGAGCTATTACATATCTTATTTTTCATTTTATCCAGTTATTGTCTTTTAAAGTATGCCTATTTGAGATTACTTAACACCTCATCATAGTTTGAGGCATGTGCGTGGTGATTTAAGTATGCTAAACTGGGGACTATAGACTTCCATTACTATTAGCTACATGAACCTCGTAGCAAACTTTGGATACCAAACATGTCTTAGTTGTTTTGCCACATTTGGGGTAAGGGGGAAAATGGTGTATAACTAATTATTGGCCTAGCCATGGCTTTAATGTTATGTTTTACATATTTACTTTGCAAAAGTCAGAGCCCCCCCTTTATTTAATTTACAGTCAAAAATGACCATTTAGCACAAGGTATTCATTTTATAAGAGATATTTCTGAGGACAGTAGACAGTAAGATAATCCATTTATGTAATAAAGGAAAAGCCAGTGGAAAATAAGTGAAAAAAAACCAAGAGTTTCTAAAACTACAGTTCAAAAAGACTGAAAAGACAGAAGAAAAGATAAAAGAATATATTTATAGAAAAAGTAGGACCCTTAAAAATCATGCATGACCTGATAGACCACAAAAAGTGTCCCAATCAGAAAAGTAGTTCTTAAATACTTTCAATTTTGAGAGAGAAGAGAAAAACAAGCTCGACTGCTTTTTCAAATCTGAAAAAATCCACAGGTGATTCAGTTCATCCTTCCATACTGTCCATATTGTGAGAGGACAACTCAACACTATGGATCTGAAAGGATGTGTAGCTGTCGAGAAATCATTACTGAGAAAAAGAAAATAAGAAAAAGCTGCTGGTGTTCTCAGAACATTGGACTGTCCACCCCAGAGTCCAGATTTGAATATCACTGGGTGTTCGGGATTATTTTGATTGTGAGAAGCACAAAATAGTGAAAAAAGACTGAAAGTTTCCCGAAAGGCAGAGTGGACACTTTGAATGGTGAATTATATTATATTATATTATATTATATTATATTATATTATATTATATTATATTATATTATATTATTAGTTATTGATGCCTTTTCTGTTAAAATGTTTTCTGCTTGTTTTGTGATGCAAAAATAAATATTTAAAATTTACTTATTTTAAAAACTTATTTGTTTTAAATAGATGTATGTGTGTGTTTGTCTGTTTATATGTGTTTGGATATTGGTCAGAGCCATGTGCTTTTCTCTGGAAGTGTGTGTGTGTGTGTGTGTGTGTGTGCGTGTGTGTGTGTGTGTGTGTGTGTGTGTGTGTGTGTGTGTGTGTGTGTGTGTGTGTGTGTGTGTGTGCGTGTGTGTAAAGCTCTTGCTGGACAGCAGCGTCTGCTTATTTGATAAGAAGTCGTCCGTCTTGAATGAAAATAAACAGGGCAGCTTAGCGCTGCAGAGCCTTCAGGAAAAGCTGCTACTGGAGCACAACACAATATTTACACCACAATACACACCCCTCACTCTCTCTTTTTCACACACACACACACACACACACACACACACACACACACACACACACACACACACACACAACAGAGTGGAAGAGAATCTGATAGACCTTTGTAGGGCTGCTTTTTAGTAAGAGACATTAAACAAATATCCAGTACTTGAGTTGTGACAAGTTCATTTAACTTTCTTATTTTGTGGAAACATTTGTTGAAAGTAGTTTCCAGTCGGTTGCAGTTTGTGACTGTTTTATTGACTGTTATTTTTGCGAGCGTGATGACATTTTTTTTCTGAAATGTGACTTAACTACCAGATTAGAAAAATAACTCTGGATTGGTTGTGTAGACTATTTTTAGAGGTTCCATTCAGTTATAATTAGGCAATTAGGTGCATAATTCAGACCAGTCTGACCATTTATCACTCTGGGAATACTCTGCCTCAGAACCATCAGCATGAGAACAGTGATAGATTATGGTTTGGTATGACGTTGCCAAAAGAAAACGATAGATAGAAAACAATATTGGCCTGAATACTAAGCCCTGTGGGACTCCACAAGTAATGGGAGCTCAAGAAGAAGTACAACCAAAAAAACTGTAATAAGTCAAAATGTGCTTTGGATAAAAACATTTTCAGACATTTGTGCTCTCTCCCTCTCTCTCTCTCTCTCTCTCTCTCTCTCTCTCCTTCACTCACTCTATCTTTAGCTAGAAGTGTCCATTCTTGCTGTTATACCCATATGATTTTGTTTTTGTGTGTTTGTGTGTGAAAGAGATGGTAATGTAGTTCCTATGTGTTTGTTTATTTATTTTAGTGTGTATGTATGTGGGTCTCTGTGTAACCCTGCCTTTGACTGTGAGTGACAGATAAAGATCAGAGGAAGTCTTATCAGTGCACTGCTGGAATGGTCTGAGCTGGAATGGCCCAAATGTTGCACTAAGCTTAGACAGGGGGAAGTCGTGACCAGATGCCATTAAGATGGCATGTCACAGTGGGCTTTGCCAAGTCTTTAGCAGCACATAACATGCATACTCGCCCCTGCTGCTGGACTGTAACTGAAACATACTGTGTGGCTCAATTACATTCATGTGTCCCAATTATTTATATGCCATTTAGACTGTACACTGTCTGCTTACACTGTATACCTACACTATATACTATGCATTATATTCTCACACTGTTCACTATGAATACACATTATATACTTATAATGTTTAGTATTTGTTACATACTTACTCTATGCACTATATACTCTGTTTTTGCACTATACACTATGTACTATGTGCTTGTACTATACACTATGCACTATATTTCTACATTATACATTGTGCACTATATTCTTGACCTATACACTATGCACTATATTCTAACACTATGCAGTATTAACAGTTGTCACACTATAAACTACATACTATATACTGTATACTTACAATGTGCACTATATATTATACATTATATACTTACACTATGCACTATATTCTCATACTGTGCACCACTAACTTTTGTCACACTATATACTACACACAATTTACTATATACTTACAATATGCACTATGTACTATATTCTTGTCCTATACATCCTGCACTATTATATTCATATGCTATATACTGAACTCTAGAGGTCTTCAAACATAGACATTTTTCCAGTCATGTATTTTTATTTCCTACAACTTAACTGACCTATTGATGTTACTGGTTGGCTACGTAGTGTCATACCTACCAATAGGCTGGAAAGTGGATGGAAGGTCCTGATTTGGGGACCTCTGCTGTACACTGTATTATTACGCTATACACTGTGCACTATAGTCTTATACTATATACTAGCTTAGTCCGTAGCTAGTGCCTGGATATTTGTAGGGTAGTAAAATCTCAAATTAAACACTAACATATTGTACTAAACAATTATACTAAACAAAAATGACAATTACAATATGTTGTGTTACAGAATCCCACTTAACTAAGCAGTTAGCTAGCATTAGGTTGCTACAGTTAGCTATAACGTGATATGCCTAGTTACAGTTATGCCATTCACTTAAGCTTCTGATCACTCCTCTCTCTCCCTACATATAAGTGCAATAAATGTTCAGTGCTCAGCAGTTATAGTGCATCATCTAGATATTGACAGTATCATGCATACAGAGTCCTTTTCCACTGTGAACACACTACTTACATTAAAAGTGTCTAGAACACTACAGAAAGAGATGCAGCTATATCGCTAATAATAGCTAATAAGATAACATTAACAGTGAAGGTACCCACATATATATGTGCATCTCTACCCTTACACTGACACATAATAAATACATTTGTCACAAACACACACGTGTTTTTGCAGCCTGGTAGACGCATGTGGTCCACACGAGTAGATTGAGTGTTTTGTCAAGAAGGTCATTTTGCTGGTGTGTGTGAGCTATAGCTCCCAGGCTGCCGGTCTGTGTGAGAAGCCGTTTTGTGTGAGAGTGTGTGTTATTTGTAGCGGGGTGAGATCATGCTTCATTGCCAACACTGAACATAAAGAAGTATTGAGGAAAAAGGGAGCCTAGGCCAAGAGCATAGGTACACACACATACACACAGGCAGTTTTGTTTTTTGTATATAATTTCAGGACATAGGATTATACATGTGTCATATATGTAATAATGATAAGTAAATAATAAGTATTTACATTTGTAAGTGTTAACTTATTTGCACTTAGAAAATCAACAAAACATGTAATTGGAGTGTTTTATATATATATATATATATACACATACATATATGAATACATTTTCAGAATACAGAAATCAAGTATCTGTACTGAGTCACATTTACACAAGGCTGCATTTAGAATATAGTTGTTTTTTGTATTTTTAAGAGAATACTTATCACTTAACAAAAACAGTCTATAGTCAGAAACACCATCAATGGTCACCTGTTATCTGTTTTACAATTTGTGCCAGTCATGTAGCAAACACGCTTAGTACCTGAGTATACTGATAAACCAATCTGATATACCAGCTATTAATCTCAGTGTCACTGAGCTCTTTTGAGAAATGATCAGACGCACACACACACACACACACACACACACACGCACACACACACACACACACACACACACACACACACACACACACACATATATATGCATGTATACAATTTTATATATGCACGTCCCATTTCTACATAGAACCATTTAAGCATGGAAAGGTTCTATGTAGAACTTATGGTTCTAAAGCTAACTGTTTTCTTTACTAAAGAACTCTTGAGGAACTTTTTAGAAGTCTAGGAGAGGTAGATTTACATATCTTTACACAAGGGGTCTTCCCACATGTACACTCTTATACACAAAAATGTGCATAGAGGAGCACACACACACACACACACACACACACACACACACACACACACACACACACACACACACACACATACACACACACACACACACACAAGTTGGGAGTGGACAAGGAGCCTAGTCCAGCGCCAGAGGACCGTGGGGACTATCGTTTTCCTCGTTAATTATGACCGTCTGGCAAGGCCCAGAGTGCAGGAAGTGTGGGGGGGAGGAATGGAGAGAAAGAGGGAGAGAGGGAGAAAAACGAGGGGGGAAAAAAGACAAGGATCAAGATATAGAGCTGTGTATAGGAGGAGAGCATCAGTGTGGATGATAAAAGCAGGTGTGCAGACGGAACAGGAGTGAAGAACACGTCAAATCTCAGACATTTTTCACTTCTACGCCGCCAATGTCGTCCAAAGTCTGCCTCAAACGCCTTAAATCCTGCAGGCCAAGGTCTCCCTGCACACTCCACCCCGTGAGCCAGACGGTCGTACGTCACTCAGAGAGAAAAACTCCTCACATCTTCTACCATTTCACTTTAGCTCAAGCGTGGCCATGAAAACATCACTTTATTCCTCCTATAGCCACTGTTGATCATGTGTATACATGCCAGGATATCATATATATGTGTGTTCATGAAACAGAGACAGAAAGATAACTGAAGTTGAGAATGCATGATCATTCTACATAGACACTTTAACCCTTTAACCCTCACAATCAAGTTCTTCAATCAAGAGTCTTCACTATAACTATATGCATACACACACACACACACACACACACACACACAAACACACATATATATATATATATATATATATCGCTGCTGCCAGAGCAAAACCTTGTATCTCCATTTTTGTCATTTTCCAGTTTTTTGACATAATTTGAAAATACCTGTTACCCTTTACATTGTGTGTAAATTTTATGATGAATAGACCAAAAGAAAGATTACTTGGATTATTCCATTATAAGTTCCATTGACTTACATTAAAAGTAATGCTGTCTGAACAAAACCTTGTAGTTTTATCTGTACTGATGAATGACAAAGGGACTTTTATAGACATCCAGAGAAGCCATGAGATAGTAATAATTTTCTGGACAGTTATCTTTAGATCATGATTTAACTGTTTTGTGATCTCATGTGATCACATAACAGTCCAGAAAATTATAACTACATTGTGGCCTCTCTGAACATCCATTGATTTTACATGTGGGTAGCTTCATATTTATAAGCCCGGGAATCAGCAAATGGTCATAGACCAGTTCCTGTAGTGTAGGAGCAATATAAATAATTTCTTTTCCCCCCTTTGTTATTTTATTTAAAATGTTCTTCTCAGTTGCAAATTTTTAAGTTAACTTTGCTGTATATGTTTTTGAAAGAATTCACTATTCTTAAACTAAAATAACACGCTTAGAGGAATGATTTCTATTAGATAAAGGGTAAGCAATTTCCCCAATCGTTTTGAGAAACATCTGAATTATTTAATGTGTTTTTTTACTGTTCATATATATCATGTATGTGTGTATATATTGCTGCTGTCAGAACAAAACTCTACTTTACAGTAGTTACTTTACAGGAGCAGAGAAAAGCATACTTTACTTTTAATGTAAGTCAACGGAACCAGACTTTTTACTAAGTCAAATTGGGCCATTTCTGGTTGGTTCATTCACCATATAATTTATATATAATGTAAAGCGCAACTGGTATTTCAAGTTACGTCAAAAACTTGAAAACAACAAAACCTCTTCAACTTACAAATACAAATACAGTGTGGATGAGCTACGTGTGAGAAATCTTTAAGATTGAATTATGCTAAACTTTTATTATCAGCGCTGACTTGACTAAACAGTAAAGTGTTTTTAGGGAAAGTGAAAGTGGTCATATATTTTGCTTGTTTGTAAAATAAAATCTCAGGGATGACCAAAACAGTGCTGCAGTATCTGTTCTAAACACAACATAAGAAACCCACGGTCATTGTAATAAATATGAAAATATGAGAATTTGTTTGATGAAGGCTTTTCCCATTTTAAACCAATGGAAAAATTCTGTGGTTGACTTAGATAGCAATAGACATGAACATGTGTTGGCTGTTGGCAAATAGACTTAACTGTAAAATATTTCTGCAAAAAAACATTGCTTCCTTCCGTATTTTTGGCATGAGGTGTGCATATTTTATAGTGTAAGTCATGGAAAAATCTAGGGAGTGAGTTCTCTTTGCAAAATAATCTGTTAACCTTGTAAACTCTAAGGGTCTGTGTACAGGTCCACACTTCAGTGCCGCATTCTCAGAACTTACATAGTAGTTTCAAAACACAAGTCGCCTATTGTTGATTTTGTGTGTTTAAATATATCCAGGAATATATAAATGCTGAGTGGTGTTATGTGGTGTGGAGAAATTGAAAATGCTTTAAGTCACTAAAAATTGGCAGCAATGTGTCCATGAAAGATGGTTTTGAGTGTTTGGTTGTTGCACAATGTAACATGTCTTTTGGTTTGCTCTAAGCAGCTAGAACTCCTTTTTTGGCAGAGAAAACTGTCCATTTTAAAAATATATACAAACCATATTCCAAAATAGTAGGACAGTAGGAAAAATGTAAATAGAAACAGAAATTCTTTTTGACCTGTTTTCATTTGAAAGTAATACAAAGACAAAATATTTAAATGAGCAATTTGTAAGATTTTTAATTTCAAAATTAACTAAAATTATCAGCAGGACTAAAGAAAGAACAGTTTTGACATTATGTCAAATACATCTATTGTGTTGCAGCGATGTCTACTGAAGGCTCAAGGGGAAATTACTGTTTTTTGTATACATATTGTAGCGACCCGCTACTGACTCACGTAGCCTCTGAGAAGCTCGGGAGGCGTGGCCATGTGAGTGGCTGGACTGCAGTCAGGACTGCAGTTAGGCCAGTCTAACACCTGCTTTGTCTGACTACATAGGTATGCTATTGTAACACATGCAAAACATGGCTTGCATTGTCCTGCTAAAACAAGCAGTGAACCTTCTGAAAAAGACGTCATCTAGATGGCAACATATATTGTTCTAAAATGTGTATGTACTCCCAGCATTATTCTTGCCTTCACATATTTGCAAGTTACCCACTCATACCCCAAAACCATAAAAGGCACTGGCTTTTCAAGTTTATGTTGGTAACAATTGGGATAATGCTTTTCCTCTTTGGCCTGAAGAATACAACGTTCATTACTTCCAAAAAGACTTCGAAAGTGTCTTTGCATTATCTTACTTTACTTTTGTACTGAAACTGTTGTATAAAAGCATCAGAGAGCTTAAGGTTGTGTGTTGTTGCGAATAAGATGATGGCTTATCTACGTTCCCAATAGCACTGTCCCTGTTCTGTTGCTTAAATTCATATAAGTAACCGTATAGTAAGGCTTATGACTAATACCTGAATATGATTTAAAAGGTTAAAGAAATTCAATATTTAGTGGACAGCTATAGCATCATACTTCAAACTGACATTAAAGCATTTTGTGCAGTTGGAAACACCACCTTTCCCATGAAAACTAAGAGTGGTCGTTAACCTGGGCTAACGTTGGGCCAGTCTGGGTCACAAATGCTCTGAAACACTAAACGCTCAGCGCCCAACGACGCGGGGATTTCAGAGGCTCCAGGGCCAATTACTGCAGCCCAGCGCATCTGGACCGAGTTACTGCGCCGACCCATTCTGCACACACACACACACAACCCAACACTGCCACGGCAGCAGCCGGCCTGGCCCTGATGGAGTAATCACAAAGGAATAACAACAATAAAAGCATATTACACACATTCTCCTGCACTGAAAAATAATAACATCAATAATACTGCAGGAAATGAAGTGTCCTGGAGGCTGAGGCTCACCATCACAAGGCTCTGATTTGCTCAGGCATGTGTGTATGTAACAGCATGAGCTGGAGGCTTGTGGAATGTTTGGCTGTGCTGAAGTGTGATTTGTATGTTTTAGAACCGTGTGATTGTCCATATTTGCTGTTTGTTTGTTTATAGCATCTTCTCAAATTTTCAGGATCTAAATTTTAACCTGTCTGAATTAGTTTTGCTAATTTGTTAGTTTTAGTGGAACTGCTGTGCTTCTCTTTAGCGTGGTTTGATGTCCATGCACTGATGTTAAAAATGTCCATGCACCACCCACAAATGTGCTCTTTTGTAGCAACTGTTGCTAAGTTGATCAAGCTTTACAGGTTTACTTAATGATCATAATGAAATTCTTGAGATGGACATGAACTCATTCAGAAGGGTTTGATGTGAAACGGTTTATTGTAGAGAAACTCACCAGCTTCTTTTCTTTCTTTCTTTAAACGACTTCTTTACAGTGGTTGTGATGTCTATGATGCAAAAGCAGTTTATTTGCCATTAAAAATGGCCACAGAACCTATTGTATGTAATATTGATGATGGGCAAATCTGAAACAAATAAGGTTTCTTTGGGGTCCAGTTTGCCTTGCAACATCCTATATATTGCCTTGTATTTCATTTTTTCAGTTTTTCAGTTTTTGTCACAATTTAAAAAAGCATTGTGTGTACATTTTTTACATTGTGTGTAAATTTCATAATGAATGGGCAAAAATTCACTGGCTTTCAAAAAGTCTGATTCTATTGACTTACAATAAAAGTTTATATATATATATATATATATATATATGTATATTTATATTTATATATATATATATATATATATATATATATATATATATATATATATATATACATATATATATATATATATGTATGTTTTTTCCTTCTCCTTTAAATTATTATTTTGGAGACGCAAGATTTTGTTCCGACAGCAGCAAGATACTTTTTTAGGTCAAAACTCTTTATCTCAAAACCATCATATCACAATGTCTCAGGTATCAGGCTGTGTATTCATAACCCTTTAACACTGTAACTTTCTGTGGTGTAGCTTTCAGAGGCATTAAACTCTTCAGATGTCTGGTTCCTATCACTACCACTGTGAAGAGTTCTTACTTGGTGAGTTTCTTAGAATAGACCATTTCACAGCAAACCATCTCAATGATTTAATTATACAAAAATCCTCAAAAATCAGTGGAATTCCTGTTTAATTATTTCACATTTCATTTTGTATATGTGGGAAAGGTCACATTATTAGGATAGGGTATCTTTGTTTGTATTAGATTTTTAGGGGTTTAAACCCCTGGTTGATAGGTGAAGCACATAGTTTTAACATATCTAGCCAAGTTATCTTTCTAGCCTACTCTATTTGTTATCGTAACATGGCTGAAGTTACTTGAAGGGATTTGCAGGAACGTGTGCCAGTCATGCTTTCCATGTATTCTGACATTCTGACCAGTCTTGTTCATATTTATAGCTCACAGTAAATCATACTCCCTCCTAAACCACATCGACAAGTCTGTGCAACCTAGATATGAGTTGAGAGAAGTTATGGGGTGTATTTACCGAATCGATTTGGGTGACTGTTGACATCTAGTGTTTGTTAACATAGTTGTGTAGCTCCAGCACTAAACTAAAGAAGCAAAATTTGAACATCAAACATGTCTGACTGACAACATCTAGGGGAACTGGAAAACTAGGTAAATTTCATTTTTACTGAACTATTCCTGTAAGGTTAGGACTTGGTTAGGGGTATCACAGCACACTCACAGGACACACCGTAAGACAGGAATACACACTAGTGAATGTGACTTATTCCTAGTTTTGTCACACTGAGGACGTGACACAGTTACTGGGGTCAGCAGGAGACACTACACTCAGGGGTCATTTCCATGGCAGTGGTGTCCAATAATAGGGCTATAGCAGAGACTCTGCATTCTCCTGAAACACACAGTGGGGAACCCTCAGAGCCTGCTAGGCCTTCAGAGCAGGTCTAATGATTTTTGTGAAATAAAAAAGTGTCTGTAATGTTTGGTTCATATTTATTTGATATGATCGTTGTATTTGAAGACTGCAAGTACTGTAGTAATACATTAATTTCATTCGTATGTTTTCGTTGGAAGCAAAGGATTTCAAATCTTGAAAATGTCTAATAAGGATTTTTTTCTCAATATCTAAGTAGATACAGCCAGGTGAGCTCTCTCATTGATTAGGTCTTCAGGAACTGATCTGAAAGCCTAAATGCTTCTAATGAAAAAGGCAAACAGTGGATAAAACATTTTTTTTACTTAAAGCTCTGATCACTGTAACTTAGATTTACCTGATTGTGCAGGTCCACATGAGATGCAGCTCCACATGAGACGAAGCACAGAACAAACAGGGAGAATGTCTTCAGGTACAAGTATGCGTTGCTCCTCAAAGAGCATCATCGATTCATTCAGAAGCTGAAACCGAATGTTGGCATGTTCATATGTTTGTTGCTCAGTTTGGGCTGATTTTGGAGATTGTGATCCTTATAGCACACATGTCAGACTCCAGTCCTTGCAGGCCTAAACACTACAGACTTTAGCATGCTGCCTCATTAAACACACATTGCTCAGCTCACTGACTAATTAGCAAGGCGTTCATGATCTCAATTCAGGCTGTTAGATCAGGGTAAACGTTAATATTTGCAGCATTTTGGCCTGGAAGGTCCCTAGTTTGACACGCCTGTTGTAGCGTTTGTTGAAAAAGTTTGTCAGCTTGGTCGTTGCCATGCCAACAGCAGAAATGACCATGATTGGTCAGTGAGTTTATGTCGCCTGCAGAAGTTCACAAAATAGAAGGCGAATAAAATGACATCATAAAATGTAACCCTGTAAAAATGTAACCCTGTACAAGAATTTATTTTTTGTCATCCAAAAAGGCATAAGTAAATTGCACTCCATGTATAAGTGCCTAAACACTTATAGCTACCAACATAATGAGGAACTGCCAATCAGCTTTGGATCTAATGGGTGGAACCAGTATTGTGAGAAGAATTGTCACTTTTGACATTCTGGAAGGTCTGACTGTGAAAACAGATGATAGTCTAATCAGGTTTCAGTCAGTTGTTAGAAACGGAGAAGCAGTCACTGTAAGACTGCTACAAGGTAATGTATGTTAAAGTATGTAAGGGCCTATATCATGAAAAATCAGACTTACCTCACTGTGTACATACTACTTTAACTCTTTAACTTAAAAAAATAGGTAAATCTCATTTTCCAGGGTTCCATGAAACTACAGCACCCAAAAAAATAGCCTGTTTTGAATTAATTGTTTTTGTGACTTCACACATCTGTCTATTCAGCCTATAACAGTTTAGCCCTGTCTATTGAAACTAAAATTATAAGGTATGCTTCAGATCAGATGTCTTTTTTAATGTGCATTATAGGATGACCAATCAGCTCTGTTGAATTTACCCATATCAGTCTTAAAGACACAGTAACAAAAACACCCTGTTTAATTCTAATAGATAAAGACAGGCTGGAAAATGTTTTGTAAATGAATTATGACTGTTTTGGGTGAATAAAATAACACAAATGTCATAAGTGGACATCAAGGAAAATAATCAAATACAGTTTGTGCTATAAATGTCAAATGTAAAAAAAAAAAAAAAAAAAAAAACCACACATGGGATTCTAGAGGTAAGTTTAAACAGTACCTAACACTATATACTACACCAAATGCAATTTCACCAGTGAAATGCACCACTCATTCACACTTAAAACCCAAAATAACTGGAGTGTCCACTCTTTGTGAGTGGAAAGCACAGCCTCAGGGCACAACCGTCCACCAAATCCCCCCAGTTTCTCTTTCCCTCTTTGCACGTTTTCAGAATGACGGCTGCGATGATCTACATAACAATCTGCTGAGCTATTTAATGACGCCGTGAGGGTGAAGGGGCACCGCTGACAGGGAGCAGTGCATGCTGGGAGTGCTGCATGCTGGGCCAGAGGCATTCTGGGAGGCCGTCCCCTGCAGGCTGGGCCTCTGCAGCAGCAGCATGCTTTAATGGCCCTTTCATGGCCTGACCACAAAGCCTTTTGTCCACAACTAATTCAACCAACAGTGCGTGGAGCTTTCTCTCTCTCTCTCTCTCTCTCTCTCTCTCTCTCTCTATCTCTCTTTCTTTCTCTCTCTCTCTCTTTCTTTCTCTCTCTCTCTCTCTCTCTCTCTCTCTTTCTTTCTCTCTCTCTCTCTATGTCTCTATGTCTCTACCTCTGTCTTTACCTTTCTCTCTCTGGCTGTCTCTCTCTCTCTCTCTCTCTCTCTCTGCCTCTCTCTCTGTCCTTGTCTCTGTTAGTCTCTGTCTATCTCTCTCTCTCTCTCACTTTCTCTCTCTATCTCTCTATCTTTCTTTAACACTTTTGCTCTTCAATGTCTGTCATTCTTTCTGTCTTTCTTTTTCTATGTAGCTCTATCAATTTCTCTTCTTGTATGCTGCTCTCTTTCATTCTGTCTTTCTCTCTTTCAGTCTTTCATTGTATGTCTCTCTCTTTCTCTCTCTCTCTCTCTCTCTCTCTCTCTCTCTGTGTTTTTCCCTTTCCATTTTTTGTCCCTGTTTCTCTTTCTCTCTGTCTCTTTTTCTTTTCTTCTTCTTTATATATTGCTGTTGTTAAAACAAAACCTTGTATCTCCATTTTTCAGTTTTTGACATAATTTGATAATACCTGTTGCTCTTTATATTGTGTGTAAATTTTATGATGAATGGATCAAAAGAAACTGCCCAAAATTACTTCCATTGGTTCCACTGACTTACATTAAAAGTAAGGTATGTTTTTTGTTCTCATGTGAAGTTATTTTATTTCAACAGCAGCGATATGCAAGTATCTATATGTTCTAATAACATGCCCCATATGTATTACATATATGCAAGTATCTATATGTTCTAATAACATGCCCCATATGTATTACATATATGCAACTATCTATATGTTCTAATAACATGCCCCCTATGTATTATATAGTATGTGCTAGCATCTATATGTTCTAATAACATGCCCCATATGTATTACATATATACAAGTATCTATATGTTCTAATAACATGCCCCATATGTATTACATATATACAAGTATCTATATGTTCTAATAATACGCCCCATGTATTATATACTATGTGCTAGTATCTATATGTAATAATAATATGCCCCACATGTATTATATATCTACAAACACATAATATTTTTGTACATAAACACACACACACACAAACACACACACTCACAAACACACACACACACACACACACACACACACACACACACACACACACACACACACACACACACACACACACACTGAATGTGAGCATTACAGCACTGCTGCACACACCCATCACTCATTCAGCTCGGGTGCATCAAGCTAAATCTAAAAACACCAAAACCACAAGAAAACAAGCCACACTGAAACTTATTAACCCACAGGCTTTAGTTGTGGAATAAGAACAGCAATATAATTACACATTATCACACTCCATACATCACGGCAGCTTCTCATTAACCTGAACTCTTAAATAAATCCAGCGACACAGGTTGTTACTGTGTGACCTGCTACTTATTTCCCATTGCAATGACGTACTGCTGTGAGAATAATGAAGGAGTCGAAGTGTTTGAGAGTGAAAAGTTTCACTTCTTATTAGGAACAGTGAGTTAAATAAAAGGCTCATTCAGGTAGAGGGTATTCGCAATCTGGCAGCAGCTCTGCACAGGCTGAATCACTGAAACAGTCCGTGCTTTGAGGTACACACAGGAGAACTGCATACAAACTGAGGTGGGTAGGAAATGCTTACATTTACATTTACTAAGTGTAAGTATACTAGTGAATTCCAGCTATTTCTTTTTTCAGTTCTGTATAGTTACATTTTTGAAATGTAAACAAAGTCATCCAGAGTTGTTTGATGGAAAATTATATATTACAGAGAAACTTATCAGCTCCGATGTCTTTATAGTGATGAACCAGGGGTCGCTATATGTGCAACACATATATAGTCATTTTACTTGCTATCCAACACCACCAATTAACAATGTATCTTCTGTGTTTTTTCTATGTAATATTTATGATGGAAAAATCGTGAAAAATCTGAAAAATGAAGTTCTCTTTGGGGACTATTTTGCCTTACAATAACCTGCATGTATCCCTCCATCACAAATGGATTTAAAATTCTAAAAAAACAATTCTATTAAGCTACTCTTAATGACTTTGTTTACACTTTAAACATCTTACATGATAGAGCTATGCAGGTCAGAGGTGTAGCCATGGAGTGGCCAGGGGTGGCCAGTGCCATCCCAGCATGAAGCATGGCCACATTTCCATCCACCCCAGTCAGTCAGCCATCGTCAGTAAAGCACCATTTTCACTTTATAGTAAAAATTTGCCATCCAATCAATAATAAGAGTCTGGTGCTGCTGCATTTAATAATTAGCATATCTTGCTGTGATTGGCTGATTTGCTGAGGAAATTGACCCGTGAGGTTTGCACTAGTTTCTTTAGCAGTGCTGCTCTGTAAACTACATTAGCAAGCAAGCAAGCAACGTTTATTCATATAGCCCTTTTTACAACAATCAGCATTATTAAATATCCTATGTGAAGGTGAGATGAGATAACTATTAAAAAGAGTCAACTAACTACTTTTTTACAGTTGAATAAATGCAGGTGTTGTACGTTACCATACACAGTGCTGTCTACCCTTATTATTATGAGTGTAATAATGTTAATAATGTATAATAATATATAATCACATATAGATACTCATTTCTTTTTTCTATTTAATTTCATTCTGCTGTTTTGGTTCAGCTCTTGTTCTGCTTTGCTGTTACTCACATCTCTCCCTTTTTGAAGCTTTACCATCTTATTTTAGACCAAAGGAATCGCAAAAACAGAAGAATAGATCCCAGCTAACTTCAGCTCTCATGCTGCGAGATGCTGGGTGTACTAAACAGTTACACTGCAGCTCTATACTGAACTCACTACGTGAGGAGTTTAGGGTTTTTTAACTACATTGTTTTTTAGGCTGCTTCTTCTTCTTGATTCATTATTTATGGGAAAAATACAGTGAGAAAGAGAGAGAGAGAGAGAGAGAGAGAGAGAGAGAGAGAGAAAGAGAAAGATAGAGACAGCAGACAGACAGACTAAAGAAAAAGCGAGAGATACAGAGAGAGAAAGAGAGAGATATGGACAGAGACTGCAGAGACTGGAGAGAGAGATAGAGAGACAGACTATGGAAAGAGAGGGAGAGATGGGAAAGAGAATGAAAGACAGATGATATAGAAAGAGAAAGTGATAGACTGAGAGAGGTACAAAGGGATATTATAGAAAAAGAGAAAGAGAGATATGCAGAAAGAGACTGTGGAAAGAGAAAGAGATGCAGAGAGTAAATCAGTGAGATATACAGAGAATTAAAGCGAGAGAGAAATAGAGAAGCTGCAGAGAAAGAGAGACATACACATAGACAGTAGAGAGTTAAAGGGAGAGAGAGAGGTGTTTATAGGCACTCTAATGCCCACATTTCTACAAATATCATTTTCTCATAAGAGTTTCCATTTTTTCTCACAAGAGGTCCATTTTTCTTTCCTGATAGATTTCATTACCAAAGAAATAGAGAAACATGTCAATCAACTTTACCTTTCCCTATTTAATACCATGAATAGTCTTACTGTCTATTAAATTTCTCTTCCTTCTCTTACAGGCATTTTCTACTGTCTTATTTACATATTTTTTAAATGGTTTTTCCTATTTGTACTTATTTTGTTTGTTTTGCCAAAAATATATTTGTTACAAGGTTTTGGAGCATTTCTACTGAAGTTGTTCTGTTGTGTTTGCTGGTCTACTATAACTTGTTCTTGACCCTTTTCTTATTTTCTTATAATAAGTATATAATTCAACTTTTCTATGGCTGTAGGCTCATC
Organism: Pygocentrus nattereri; assembly: GCF_015220715.1. NCBI lineage: Eukaryota > Metazoa > Chordata > Actinopteri > Characiformes > Serrasalmidae > Pygocentrus > Pygocentrus nattereri. The sequence goes on along the minus strand of NC_051234.1, from coordinate 23,692,485 downwards.
TACCCACCATTAATCTGTAATTGAACTGTGTGATTGTAATTCTAATGAACGAAATTTGATGTTGAGTACAACATCTCCAAAACACAGAGCAGAGGAGCTGCTGTTACTGTCATTTGTATGAATTGGAGTGTGTGTGAGTGTATGTGTGTGTTTTCTTTACTCTAGTCACACACTACCTGGCAGCTACACATGACAGAGTGTCTAAGAACACAGCTAATGGAGTTGAGGTGAGTCTCGTTTCAACAGCACTTATGTGTGCGTAGCTGTTGAATATATATATATATATATATATATATATATATATATATATATATATATATATATATATATACTCTGTGTGTGTGTGTGTGTGTTGTGTGCTGCAGCTGTAAACACACAGGCTGAAAGCCTGAGGAGTTAATGAGTGGAGGATCTAATTCATCCTCTGCTGTAATATCGTCTCTCATGCCAAGCAAACCAGAAAGAAAAACATGTGGCTCTGACATGGCATGCCAGGAGCAGAGGAGAGCAACCACACACAGCGCCACACACACACACACACGTCCACCTGAGGAGTGAGGCAAGTGGAGCTAACATGCTGTTCCAAACTGAAGTAAGTGTTCAGGTGTGTGTGTGTGTGTGTGTGTCCTGCACTGCCAACCCCACCAAGAACAGCATTTATTCATGGGCTGGACCACAGGCCTAAACATTTAAATAAAGCTAGAGAGAGAGAGAGAGAGAGAGAGAGAGAGAGAGAGAGGAACTTTGCCTAAACCCTTTAGATATACTGACGTTGAGATGATACAAAAGAATCCACATCTTTTTACAAAAATAATTTTCTAATATATCAATAAATTAATCTGTACATCATTTGTGAGGATACACTGATCATGAGCAGGTGTTTATCTCAGATGCAGTTAACAAAAGTGAGAGAAAACTGTCCCTGTCAACCTTGTAGTTGCTTAGTTACGATGATTAAGATTCTACTTTCTATTAAACTTCTCTCGTTTATTTTGTAATGTGTTATATTTGATTAATATTCTATCTGTCATTAAACTTCTCTCGTTTATTGCTGTATTTGTTTTTGTTTCCATTTTCTTTTGTCTATTCATGATAATTATTTGATTAATTTTTAATGTAACAATAACATATTCTGTGACATTCATGCCATTAAAGCACTGATGAATTTAATTAATAGTTGATAGAAATGTAGAAAGTCTATACAGAGAGTTAAAGACGTTATAGATGTTATAGTATTACTAATGCTGTTGTATTGTCTATTTGCTTGTAATAACATGGGCAATATTACATGTACACTCAATGGTCGCTTTTTTAGGTACACCTCCTTGTCTCTCTGCGTAGTTTGTTATCCCCCTTTTACCCTGTTCTTCAATGATCAGGACCCCCACAGGACCACTACAGAGCAGGTATTATTTGGGTGGATCATTCTCAGTAGTGACACTGATGTGGTGGTGGCGTGTTAGCATGTGTTGCGCTGGTATGAGTGGATCTGCTGAAGTTTTCAAACACCTCAGTGTCACTGCTGGACTGAGAATAGTCCACCAATCAAAATTATTTTGCTTCCTGTGCCACTGATGAAGACCTAGAGGATGACTGACACAAACTGTGGAGCAACAGTTGAGCTTTTGTCTCCGACTTCACATCTACAAGGTGGACCAACAAGAGCCAGTAATAGAGTGGACAGCGAGTGGACACAGTGTTTAAAAACTCCAGCAGTACTGCTGTGTCTGGGCCACTCGTACCAGCACAACCACCATGTCAGTGTGACTGCAGCGCTGAGAATGATCCACCACCCAAACAATACCTGCCCTATGGTGGTCCTGTAGGGGTACTGACCATTGAAGAACAAGGTAAAAGGTGGGAGAACAATGTCTGTAGAGATACAGTTGGACTACAGTCTGCAGTCGTAGAGCCACGAAGTGCTCCTATATGGTAAGTGGAGCTGAAAAATGGGAAATAAATGCAGGTAAAAGGTAGTTGTACCTAATAAAGTGCTGAACTCCTGTGTCAGCAATGGTGCAACTGAAAATATCTGCATTCAGTAATTATAAGAGGATACTTTTGGACTTAGTAGCATATTGCATGACGGTATAGCATATTTAGCTGAGTCTAGATAGACAGATAGTGGTGTTTTTCTTCTGAGATCTGCCTGCACAGCTGCGCCCTCACTGCGGGCTTCAATAGACTAGAGGCTTTAATACAAACTCTGCGGGGCCGATAGCATACCAAATCAGGGAGAAAGCGAGGGGGGAGAGGAGGGGGGGCAGAAGGGGTAAGAAGAGGGGAAGGAGGGGTAATAGGGGTAATTGTGGGGGGTTGGGGTGTATAACTCCCCTCAACAACTTTTAGCAGCCGTGTAGCAGCAACGTACACAGGTACATAGGTGACAAAAAGACAAGGCTATGGTCTGTCAGTGCGAATTGGGAGTGTGAGTTTAGCGTTGTTTTGTTGTTGTGGAGCTGCGGTAGTTTTAGCGGGGAGGCTGGGGGTTTGTAGCCCATTGTTCAAGCACCTCCTCCGAGCTGGAGAAAGTGGGCGGAGCCGCTGCAGCGTCGCTAAAGGAGAACAGTGTGGAGCTCAGTCATCCAAAAACGGCCTTTCAATGGGAGAAAAGCAGGGGAGCCCGAGAAAATGTCGGTCCCACAGCAGTAAATTACTCAACTAGTAGAGGGAAAAAAGGCGAATTTCTCCTTTTTGTTTGTGTTATTGTTGTTTTTCGCTGCTGAAAGTAGCTGGAAATAGGTCCACTCCAGAAAAGCTAAACTAACGTTACCGAGTTCGTCTCCAGCTCGCTGCACGTTTTTTGGTAAGTCTCCCTCAAAAACATTCCTTGTTTTTTAAGGTAGCCTGCTATGCTATAGCAACACATGGTGGTCTACGCTGCGTGTTTTTGCTCATATTTCGCTCCGATATGTACCCGAGAAAGAAGGTTTATGAGTTAAACTTATTTTACTCATGTGCTAAAGCAGTTTCAGAGAGCTGAGAGTTGTGAGCTTTAAAAAAGATGATGCGGGTGCTAGCTAACGTTAACTTGTGTAAGGACTTGGTGTTGTTTCCTACGGTGTCTTGCTTTAAAAGGCTCGAATGGAGAGTTAAACTGCTGCTGAATGCAGTTTTATCTGTATTAATTCGCTCATAGTTTGGGAAAACATTTTCCTGGAGTATTTTTGGAGTAGTATGGAGTGAGTTGGTGTCTGAGTGATGTGAAGCCGTTTGGCTCAGCGATGCTACTCACTCGCTACAATGCAAAGGGCGAAAAGTGTCTGTGAGCTGTTTATACGTGTGTTCTGAAGTTACACGTTCATGTAGAACTCTGAAAACACTACTAGCATTACAGTGATGTGAAGGGGACTGTCTGTAAGTGTTGAAATTTTAAATGAGTTTAGCAGGCCTCACTGTGTAGTGGTTGACATTATAGAGCTGCCCCCCAAATCCCAGCACAACAAAACACTGAAGGCTTCCATGACTGTAACTGTACCTCTGTATTTAGCCTTTTATAACCAAGTTACCATGTCCTATCAAATAAACTGGGTAGTGTTTTTTTTCGATTATCTACAGTGTCTTTTAATTACAGATCCTTATCATACAGACCTGGGCAACATTAGACTATTCAAGTAGTCACAAATGGCACTTAGGCTTTTGGCTTTGACCTGCTTTAAACGCTTCTTTGAAAACAAAGCTTGAGTTTTTGAGCTAATGGAAAGTATTAACACAATTAAGAAGCTTAATAAGATTTTCTTTCCCTCTGTAAAGTGATTTTAGTAGCTGGTAAAACCTTCTAACAGGGATTTATGAAGGGCTTCAGGGCAACTTTGTGAACAGCAGTAAGAGGTCGAGTTTCTGACCCTTCAGAGTCCAGGTGTCATTTTGCCATTGGAATAGTCCCAAAACAAACTGTCTCAAGTATTAAAAAGATCTGTGACAATAGACTGCCAAGAGCTTTGTCAGGAGTTTTTAAAAGTCTACTAAAAGTCAGACATGTTCTCTAAGAGACTTGAAGGAAAAATGTGGTCAGACTTCCAGAACTCAGTTTGAGGGTTAAGTAAAAAAAATCTTTGGTAGCAGCGTTTCCGTTGATGATGATTGGCGGTCGGGTGGATCAAAGTTGTTCCATAATTGATTCCAGTCTGATTATCTTGTTGGCTTTCATGGCATTTTGACCTTATTTGGTTTAAGCATTGTGAAAGGCCTATTAGCTGTGCACAGATGGATGCCCAGATTTTAGCTGACATGCCCTCACAACCTCGAATTCTTTCGATGTAACAGGTATCCCTTAGCCGGGTTCAGACAGAGCCGGGCTGGGGATTTGAGAAAGTTGATAGAGGCACATTAGAGGGAGGGATGTGGGTATTGGGTGTCAGGTTGACAAAGAATGAAAGGGACTTGCCATATTACTAAGAAACGTCTGTCCAGGGAAAGTGCATTCAGCAAAGTACACTGAAAAAAGTGGTACTGAAAAGAGCTTGATTTGATGAACATTGCTTTTCTGTGATTCATTTTAATCAAAGAATTGATTTGACCAGAGTGTTACAGTACATTTTGGTACTTCTTGACAAAATACAAGTATTATTTACAGTGGAGAACCATTTTGTGGATTGTTTTGCTGGCTCATCTGAGGAGAATCCCATCCTAAGACTTCTTTAAAGAGCCACCAGTAGTTGTATCAGGCATTAAACCTTGAAAAGGAGATTGTATCCCACATTATCTTTTATTTGCAACATACCTTGTTTGGAGGATAAAGGAGGAGTCCAGTGGGAAAGATAGGATTCACAGTTCTTGGCCTTTTTGTCTTACTTCTGTTGTTTAACCTAAAGGCAACTGACAACCATAAGGTTATGGGTTTTGTTGATCTACCACCATTCCTGTAGAACATCTATTTGGGAGTTTAGACTTTTTTTGACTTGCATTGGCTTGGTGATGAGGAAGAACCCCAGTACACCATTCAGGAACAGGAACCATGGAGGAACAGCAAAGTAAGAATTTCACTGTACAATGCAACTGCCTGTTCTTCTGTGACTTCTGTGACATGACTATAAAACTCTTGAATGAAGCCAAAAATTTTTTGATCTGATGTATCTGATTTGTAAAGGTTGGGCAATATGGGCAAAATATATCCCTGATTTGTTTTTCAGAGATTTTATGCTATAACAATCACATTGCGTCAAATGATGCCACGTTTAGCCTAAAAAATAGTACCAAAAATGATAAAAACAACAATTAAGAAAAAAAATATTTTGACATAATGTACAGCACTATGTCCAGCAGAGCAATCATGACGTCTTGGACATTGTTGACACTGGCAGATGTTCAGTGGTTTATGAGCATTGTACCCACAGTATGCTCAGAAAAGCCTATCGTGATGTAATTTATCGTGATACCATAACATACTGTAATATTGCCTGCTCCTCGAGTAAAATGCTGTTTGTGGACTTGAGGATCAGTCTTTTCTTCAAGGCCTCAGGCCACCTTCTTCTTTCTGATTGGAAAAGCTTCATGTTTCTGGCAGAGAATGAAGGATTTGCAGTGCTAGCAGGGCCTTTGGAAAGCTTTATTGTTTTCTTAAAGGGTGTAACTTTTCTCTTAATTCACAAAAGGAGAAAAAAAAAACCTCCTCAGTGTAGACTTTCATGTCGGCTTCGGCGGGTATGCTCATGCAGCCATAACAGCCTGCAGGCAGTGATTTGTGAGCTTGTGTGAGTGTGGAGGAGATGCTCTCCGATCAGGATTATCTTCTCATGGTGGAATGTTGAGCTTGTCACTTTGCTGTTTCCAAACACTTAATTTCTCAATCTTCTTCTCTAGATGTTTGTACTGTCAGGGTGTTAGCATTTTGCGCTCTGAGAGTTGCGCATAATTGCATTTCAAACCGAAAGGCCCGGTTGCATTAGCACCTGGACTTTTTATCTTCAGTCCATTCACGTGCTTGCACCTGGACGTGGACAGTAATCCCCAGCTCTTTAAAACGAGTGGAATTCTATCTTAGCAGCTGAACCTGTACAAGATACCGTTTGTTAATCATTATCACAATTTTGGCCTTTAAAATGCTAATGTGACAGAAGATATGCACACGAGCCCTCTGAACAATAACAGTGTATGATGTGAGCATCCTACCCAGTTTTGTGTGACTTTCTTGGGATGTTTTAATGAAAAGTTCTTTGTTGGGGTCAAAATAAAGCTAATCAGTCACTGTTGATTCACCCAATATATGTTTATAATGTAAGACTTATTGCAGTTGTAGTATGTAGCAATGTAATCATAACATAAATGGGCATCTAGAACTTTTTTCACATGATTTAGACTAATTATATCACATCAAGGACTCATAATTGTATTGTATAATGCAAGCAGTTCGTTGCTTTTTGGTATTTGCTTATGCATTTTTAAAATATATTTCAAGCATGTGTTTGTTGTGATTTGAATTGGTCAGGTAAGTTCTATGAACATGAAGTAACAAAGTATAAACGGTCAGTTTTTATTTCATGTTGACCTTAAAGCTGTGCTTCCAGTGCAGAGGTGAACTCTATTTTTGGCTTTCATGTTGAAATGGCTGTTGTGCTACATGCCCTCCAGACAGACATTTTAAGTGCACTGTATGTGACCTTTTCTTTAATGTGAAGGATAGCAGGGTCCGACTGCCACATGGCAGAGTGCTAATGGTTCTCCTCTGAGCACTTTAAAGGGCTTTTCAGTTCCCTGTGAAATGCTGCAACATTACTTTTTTTTGATTGTTGCAATCAGTTGTAATCAATTATGGTATTATTTAGTATGAGCTCATCTTTCCCCTATGCTCAGATGGAAATATATGAAAAATGATTTTAAAATTCATAAGTGGTTAGGGATGCACCGATACCACTTTGTCCACTGTGATACTGATACCTGATAATTAAGTATCAGTTGATAATTGATATAGTACTGGTATCAATACTAACTCTGAATTAGTATCGATACTGAACACTGGCCAGCTCTTAGTTTTTTCACTGGGGTGCATGACTTGGACAGCATACTACTATTGCCACATGTTGCAATTACGATGTGTCTTCCCAAAAAAAACAAACAAAACAAAACACTGGCAAATCAATAATGTGACCTGGTCAAAGATTGACCTGCACTGATTGTGACCAAAATAATAGAATTTTGATTGAATACATGAACATTGTACTTCATCAAAACTCTCAAACACTCATCTGAAATTCTGATAGGTCAGGATGTTCACAGGACACAGTAAAAATGCTGTGATTGGTTAGAGGGTTGATTTGCATATTCCGGTCTTCAGAGATATCAGTATTGCTAAGGACAATATTATGAAAAGGATTAATAAATAATATATTGTAGTAGGGATGCATGATGATATTGGATATTGCAGATGATGACAGTTAATGAGTTTATGATATATTGTCCAGCCCTAATGATCACATCATATGTATACCTTTAAAACGTGCAGATGAATTCATGTGCAGACACAGGTTGGTCGCACTGTACTTGTAAACACGTCCACAGACTTTTGCCTACACATATTAAACTGATAGCTTGCTAGCACAATTGAGGATTTATCAATGCAGGACTTGAGATTTCAGGTGAGTTTTTTGTTGTTTTGTTATTTATCATTAAGTGAGACGTTTGGCTAATTTAGGCTAGCCAGTTAGCTGATGCTAGCTGTTACTTAGCAACACGGAAAAGCGCAGCACTGTGTAGCAGATATATGAACCCCCAAGAAAAAATACAGTAGATGCCTCGCTTTATTCCATCTTTAGTGTGAACTTTAGTTTTTGCAAAAATGCTCAGTAAACTCAGTTTATGGTGAAAACAGGACTTTTTAAGTAAGGACCAGCAAAAAGTTCCTCATTAGGGCAATTTGGGGAAAATATCCAGTTGCAATTTTTATGACCAGCTGTGATTTAAATAGTGATTTTTTTTTTCTATAAATTAAGACCCAGGCCTGATTTTTTTTGGCCAAGAAGTCTAGAATATCGAATTTTTCAGGCTTGAACACTGCAGTTGGTGCATGAGGGGCTGGTTGCATCAGAGGTACGCAAGTTAAATGTAGGCTTGTTACTGTGAGTGTTTACTGAGTGTAAATTTCCGTATTACTAAACCGAAACTGGTTAGACCACACAAACTAGTTTGTGCACTAAGGTTAGTGGTTGCTAAATATTTACACCTGCAGAAGGGGAGACCAAAAACCTGACTTTTTTGGTTTACTAAGCTTGAAACATTGTGTTGTGATTTTACCTACAGCTCTTATCAACCTGGTTTTGTTTGGGTAATTTGGATATTTTTTACATGTGAAAAGTCATTGTAAACTTCCGTGGCCAGTGGTTCTGAAAATGTTAGTCATGTTGAAGCGGCAAATAAATTAGTTGGTTGTTACTAGTTAAGACCTGACTTAAGGATGTGTGTTGCAACCAGCTGTACTAAAAGGATAGTTTAACACTACCTATTGTCAATTAAGGACTTAGTAAAGACTATATGCACAAATATAAGTACAAAATTGCACAAAACTAGTACAGCCCAGTCCAGTCTAACACTTGGCTGTTTTAGTAATGCCACAGCACAGGGATCTTTGCTTGTCTCTAATTGGTCTAAGTGATCTATAGGCAGTTCACAACTGTCTTGTTGGGTTTAGTGTGCCCACCATAAACGTTTTAAGGCAGTATGACTTATAAAACAGACTACTAAAATTGCAGCTCTTGCCATTTGAAATTTGCACTCTTTTAAATTGCGATTGTGATTAATTTTTCAGCACTAGTCTTCACTTGTATACAATGTCACGTTGTACTGTCACTGTGGGGGCGTGTGGTCCTTACAGTGGTAGCAAAAAGACAAATAGACACACACTCTTTAGTTTGCATGAGTGTGTCTGGCAGCGGGTCGTGAACAAAATGATGAACTCCAGACTCGCAAGAAGTCAGTGAGCAATGAGTGTGTGAGGACAAATTGCCCTGTGTGTGTGTTTGTCTGTAGATATTTGTACAGAGATTAGGAACCGCTCGACAAGCCAAGAGACACACAGACACACTCCATCCACACACTCAGTCTAACTCTCGTTTACATTGAACACTCGCAGTGTCACACTTACACTGTAGTGTTTGTACTGGATGTTGTCTGTGCTCTTGGTGTGTGTTCAGTCTTATTCCAGTAAACTGTATTTGAACTGCAGTCATTTTATTTGGCTGTTAATCAGAGACACCGTAGAGACTAGAGGTGGCATCCGGTTGATATCTAGATGCTGGATGTGATATTGGGTAGGCAAAAATTAACATGATATAAGCCTTGTAACAAATTCATTGAGAAATTGTTTTGGTATCGGTATTGGTTTTTACCTACAGTTTTAATATAGGTATCAGAATTGGACGATATTCAGGGTTTTGGTATCGGTATTGGTTGATACCTGTGGTTTTAATATCGGTGTCGCAATTGGATGATATGGAAGGTTTTGGTATCGATATTGGTTGATACGTAAGTTTTTAATAGCGGTATTGAAACTAGCAGATAGCTACTCAAGGTTTTCAACATTAGTATTATTGGATGCTCAAGGTTTCAGTATTAGTATAAGTACTGGTCAATACTCAAGCATTAAAATTGGTCAGTGCACAAAGTATTGGTATTAGTTGATAATCAAAGTTTCAGTATCAGTATTGGTCAATACTCAAGGTTTGCAGTATTGGTATCAGTATTAGTTAATATGTAAGGTTTTGGTATTGACATCTGTGTCAGTTGTTAATAAAGGTTTCAGTATCTGTATCTTATCATGACATCTTTACTTAAGACTTATTATTCAGTAAATGCTGTAAATTACTCAGTGACTACTATAAATTAATCAATAACTACTGTGAAACAAACATTTCTTACTGTAAGGCAGAGCTGTAAGAGAGATATATTATCATGCAAACTGTTAGCTAATCAACTACTGACCCCTCAAGTGGATGAATTTCATTCAACGGTTCTTTTTAATGGAGTTTAATTGTACCCAACATTTCAATCCATGCTGTCATATTAACACCCAAAACACTTTTTATCCAGCTATTTATGTTATGGTCAGTGTGGATGCTGTGCTACACTGTATATATAAAACATTTGTAGAAACAGTTCATCCAGTGTTTCTTCAGAAATCAATGAGGATTTAATTGCATTCAGCCACAAGAGCATTAGGTCAGGTACCAATGTTGGATGATCACTTCTGGATCTCAAAAGATGAATCCCAAATTCCATCACTCCAAAGAACACCATTCCATGCTCCACAGCCCCATGGGGGCTATATACCCCTATAGCTGACATTTAGCCTTGGGCATGGTGATATCAGGCTCATGTGCGATCTCATTCTACTGGTTGGTGATTAGTTGTCTAATTTGAAGGGGTGTCTAGATACTTTTGGACAGACAGTGTGCATTCAGAAGCCCGAGGCTACTGTATTGTTTTGCGGCAGTAAGTGTTTGTTTATCCGGCGGTTGGCATGTGCTTTGATGTGTCCACAAACCGTGTGCTCACGGAGACTGCAGGTGTTTACAGTGGACAGGAGTGCGTGTAAGGAGCGTGTATGTGAGTGCCAAGCCCTATGGCTCAGAGATTCGGCCCTGGCGTAGCTCAGAGCTGCTCTGTTCTCTCGCTTTAAACGTAGCCATTGTTTGCTTTCCTCATTTGTTTTGTTTACTTCTGTCGTGTCGGTAATGTTTAGAGCCGCTCAGTAAGGCAACAGTGCTTTATCACACAAATGAGCGCTTTATAAACAGTTTATGCATGTTTTATTACTATTGTATTACACACTTTCTCGTCTTTCCCCTCCCTCATTTGGCTGTGTTTTTCCCCCCTCCTCTCTCGCACTAAAAGGCTTATTGGTGAGCAGACAGCCAGTCTATGTGCTCTGGGTTCCAGCTGAATAATGTGGAGAAATTGCTTTTGATTTCAAATTGGTTCCATTCACTCTGACGGAGGGGCTGCCAGAACGGCAGGGGCCCCTTAAGCCCCCCCCCATCTCCCCGACCCCGTTAACACAGAGTATGTGTATGTGTGTTCGTGCAAAGCAATACATATTTATGCTTATATGAGTTTTACAGGCACTGTATGAGGTAGGGATTTAATTATGGAGACTTGGAGCTGCTGCAGCTGTGTTTTAAGGCCTAAAAGGTTGCCTGTGTGTCTCTGTTTGTGCGTTTTCACCCAGTTTGATGTTAGCTGGTAAGTACCTTAATGCCCCTTGCTGTTTGTGTTTTTCCTGGCAGTAATTAGACCATTAGAGTTTGACCCTGAAGTTTGTAGATTCTTGAGAAATCTGCTCTCGGTGGGACCAGATAAGGTGCATAAAAGGAACAGCTGCAAACTGATTTGAGCAACATGGAGTGCAATGGATTGAAATGTGGCTGTTACAAAACTTCAGTATCTTTGCAAAATGGGCCTGTGCAATCTGGAAAACGGAGAGTAACTCTCTTTTTCTGGAATGTAAGCTTTTCAGTAGGCTACCCATTTCAACTCAAATGTCTTAATTAACAAAAACATTGATTAAAATAGGGGTGGGCGATATGACAAAAATAAAGCATAGATGTTTGCCCAATACACAATATATATAATGATATTTAGTTTCGCTGAGGTTTGATTCATTGGAAGAGACAGAATGCACTTTAATTCTTAAACTATGGCTATTTTTCATTGCACTAATTTCAAAAACATGACTAATTACATAACAATTATAAGCTATAATAACAATTATAAGTAAGCTAAGTTTTACACCGAAAACACTTTGAATCTGCTTCTGCACTGTTCCTCTTGTTACAGTGTATTATTGCAACACCAAAGGGAGGTTCTTCAAAGGCTTTTTGGTAAAACCATGAAGGCTGTTTAAGTGATTCTTTGCATGGTTAAATGGTTCTTCTCTATGATGCATATGGTTGTTTGACAAACCTCTTAAGAAATGGCTGTATATAACACCAAAATGGGTTCTGCTGTTATTGCAAATCATAGAGCCCTTTTCAGGACTGTATAGAACCGTCTTGAATAAACGTGAACCTTTAAAAGGCTATGCGTCTTATTGTTCACTTGAGTCCGTTTTTATTATTCAGCCTTATTATAAAATCTCTCTCAAAGTAATCAGTATGTTATTTGATCAGTGATGTAATCAATAGTGACAGTCCTTCTTTTCAGAGTGTTTTTCGTTAGTTCAGTGCATTGTTGTTAGACTGGCCTTGGCCAGGGCCTATAGATAGCCTAAGCCTAACTGATGGTTCCTGCTGGTGGGATTCTATAGCCCACCTGCGGTCAGACCGTGCTGGAATGTGACCATGCTGCTCACACTGCTGAAATCCAGTAATTAGTGAGTACTTGCTAATTCGACCTTGTTATATAAATTATGCAAATGCCCTGGTGCCTAATTGATTAGCGATCCTGGACTTGGCTTGATCTTTTGCTCGTTAATCCCCTCACTCGGTCTGGGTCTCATTAATGTTTTTTTGCAGGGTTGCCACTCATTAATAGATGTAAGGGGGTGGGTTAGGGGGGTGTATTGACCTCGTTAGTGGTGCTTTTGATGTTTAATTTTCGAGCATGGGAGCGGCTGATGTTTGTGAAGGACGATTGTGAGCGTCCAGACACTGTGAATGGGATTCTTTTGCGTTTTTCCACCTGCTGGACGCCTCTCAGCTCCATGAGAACCATCCATAAGTTTGGTTAACATGGGGCACACTGTGGCCTCAATGGTGGGTTTCATCATTGAATAAGATGCTTGGGTGCATGTGGTCTTCCTGTAGGAGAACATATAGCAATGTAGTTATCCAGTAGGGTTGTAATGATTTTCAGATTTGCTACACTTTTTTGTTTTGAAAATGTCTGATTCTACAGGGCTCAAGTTGTACTACACTGACTGGTCTAGCCCACAGTAGAAAACACTGTGAATTGGTCAGAGGGCTCATTTGCCAATTTTAGCCTTTCACAAAGTCAGCATTGCAGTATTTTGCCTGTGTGTGGATATCAGTATGTCATCTATTTGTGCTTCTTAATTCTTGGTTTTGGGTTTTGAGTTTAAATCATTTTTTATATTACTTTAAAATTGTTATGTCAACTTTCATTTATGAATAAATTCTCCAAAATTGGCTCCATAACAAAGAGCTGCAGTAGATTCAACTAAAGTGCCTGTTAGCGTGGCCCTGTTTTTATGATTACAAAGTGCTTGTGCAAGCATGCGGATCCATAAAATCCGTTCATTAGAGACATGATGCTACTGTTCCTTTCTGATACCGATATCAATACTGAAAACTAGAGAATCGGCTGATACCAGTTAAATTTTTTTGCTTTGAAATCTACTAAGTAGGATGCACTGTCAGAATGGGCCATGGTTGGAATTGGCTGGTTTTTACTCCTAACAAATAACTAGCAATCAGCTAGTTTATTTATTTTTGACCAGTTTTATAGTTTTATGAGATAAATAATGTGAGTCATGTAAGTGCGCTTTCACTGTATTTGAATGCTGATGCTAAGCCTGTACCAGAATGTAGTGGCATACCTGTCCGTGATTCATTCTGCTCAGTCGCCTGTTAGTTCCGATGTAGGTCCATGAAAGAGGAAACAATGTCATTTACAGTCAGCTGCAAAAGTTTAGGTTCCCTATAGTCAAATAAAACGTTGATTTTGTGAAAATAAGTTAACACGTCCTCCACAGGGAACACACTTCTACACATTTCAATGCACTGTTTATTTATTTATGTTTATTTCAGTTTTACAGGAAAAAACCTGAAGACTATGTCTTGGGCAAAAGATATGGCACACTTACTCCCTCACATACTTACTTACTGACTTTCTTCCTTCCTCCCTTTCTTCCTTCCATTCTTTCTTCCTTCCTTTCTTCTGTCCTTCCTCCCTTCTGCCCTTCCTTCTTTTCAACTTGTGACCTTAAATTTGTCATGTTTAAAATGCCATATTTAACTTTGTTCCCTAAAGAGTGTTTAATTTTAGTCAACACAGTGGCTAAAAAAGTGGCTGAAAGGTAGTTTGGCTAAAAATAAATTCTTTATAATATCTGACACTACAAGCCACTCTGTGATATTTCAAGCTAGATCTGATACATAATCACATTGAAAATGTTCTTTTTTGATATCTGATCCAGCATTTTCTGCCTCTTTCAACCCGAAACCGATATTGAATATCGAATCAGCACTGTCGCTAGTGTTCAGATACTCTTGAAGACTTTCAACTAGCCTGGTCATGCGCTGTGTAATTGTGAGAGAAAGGGGCTGGGGTGGGTTAGATGTTAAGTAGCAGGCCACTGTTGGGTTGAAGTGGCTCCATGTGAATGAGGCTATTTTACCTCCACTCCATGAAAGCTCGTTTCAATCCTCTCCCCTATAGCTCACTCGACCAAAAGGCCAACAAACAGATTTATTTCACGAGGCTGAAACAACCATCCAGACATCCATTTCACACTCTCTCTCCCTCTCCCTCTCATCCACTTGCACCCCAGCTGACATCTCCCCCATTAAACTAAATTTTTTTAACTGTGTATGCCCCACCCCAAACCCCCTCCCCCCATTATCCATCCCATCACAAAATCTCAAACTCAGACTTAATGTTGATGGATTTGATCTGATGTGATTATTTTTTGTTTAGTTTTTTTTTAGCTTTAAAAAATTTAATGAGTCTCACAAATCTTAACATGAATAACTGGATGAACTGTTTGCACAGTAAACAAAGAATACAACATGTTTTTTCTTTCTTTTTCTTCTTATTTCATAATTCTTCAATTATTAATTTCTTTTTTTGGGCCAGAAAAAGACCTCATTATGATATAATTGTAATGCATTTTAATGGTCCTAACATTCCAGAGTTAATGCTGTTGAATCACAGCCTTCAGTTTGATGCATCTATTTATTTGTATGTCCCTGCGTCTCATTTTAACATATTGAAAATTATGAATAAAGTTTACTTTGACACAAAAATGAATGCATACTTTGTTGAATATCATTATAACTAATTAGAATAGATTCCGAAATTGGTGCATCTTCAGATGGATGTATCACAATGCATTTTTACACCCCTAATCCCTACACACTCCTCCACCCCAGCTCCATCTCTCTAACCACTCTTGGTCATTGAGCCCCCACCTCCCTTTCGTTCGTCCTTTTGGCCATTGAGCCCATCAGCTCTTCCTCCGGCCCTTCAGAGAAGCGTCTCTCCTTTCAGGCGGAGGCCGGGAGGTTATTGTCCGCACGCCGGCTCACTGCTTTACAATGACTCTCCACTCTATTAAGGTGCGTTCTGCCTGTTAGCGTCGCCCTGAGCAACGGGCCTCCCGCATGGCAGCTATTCGGCGGGACATTGTGGGCCGTGGGCCTGCGCAGCCAGTTGAACCCCGCACTCCTCACACTTGACACCACATGTGTTTATCTAAAGGGGGGGGCTTTGTGTTGTTGGGAGAATTTGCGATGGCTGTTGGAGGAGGAAGGGGGGGTGGTTTGAAGGATGTAATGGCTGGAGTGAGAGTATGGGGGGTAATAAATATTCAGCAGCTTAGCTTCAACTCCTCAGAAGGAGCTAAACCCCCCTTCCTCCTCTCCTTTCTCCCTCGTTCTTCTTCTCCTCCCTCTGAGCCAGAAAGCAGATGGAATGTGAACGGTGTGAGAGGGCCCATGGGCCACGCAGAGCGGGTTTTATCCAATTAGCAGGGTTGTCAAAATGAATTTATCCACGCAGGCCAGGCGGGGGGACAATAGTGGTCAGAGTGGCCGCAGAAGAAAGAGCCCAGCTCAGTGACAATGAGGCTTTATGAAGTGACTTCTGCTATGCTCTGTTAAGGGTGAGCGATATGACAAACACACAGTTGTATGCAGAAGTGAGAAGGTCAAATTACATGTTTTGTTGGATTTATAAGTAAAGATAAGTTAACACATGATAAAAATAAGTTAAAGTCAGTTAGCACTGAAAGTTTCAGCACCTCATTCAGGAGCTGATGCTTGTTAGTGCTTTCGGCCCAGTTTGAGCTGATTTTGGAGATGTAGCAGAACATGTGATGAAGCAGAAGACAAACCTAAAAACTTGTAGCTGGAGGGACACCGTCATCTATTTACAGACTCTCTTTAACTGGTCTAAGTCTGTGTTTTTTATGATACATGCAGTTTCTAGAAGTACTGACCCTTCCCACCATGCACTCAGAAAAACAATTTGACGTAATTTATCACGATAGCAAAAATGTTTCATCATATTTCCCACCCCTATGCTCCGCATATCTCTCTGTCTCACACAAGCATGCCCTCAGCCTTACTGCCCCCATGTTTTCACATGCGGTTTACCTTCACACACCCGCATTCAACTCAGTATTTGTCAGAGCTTGTGTTGCTACTGACATGATGATGTGGGTGTTTTTAAATGATAGAGTTTGTGCATTTTGAAGAGGTTAACTTTTTATGCTTGGGACAGGTGGCTGACCAATAAAGCAGAGTCAGTCTTCTTCCCCAGTCAGACAGTCAGGACAGCTGCCCACCCCCACTGACCGTATACCTACACAGACCATGGCACTGGAGTATATAGTGTTAGTAATGGTAGCGTGTATATTAAAAATTGGAGTAGCTGTATCAGTCAGTGGCTCATTTTTTTCTAGAGATAGCTACAAACATTTAATGAAGTTCCTATCTAGCTAGCTAGCTAGCTGTGTAGATAACTAGCTAGCTAGATAAAATGTCATTATATATGTTAATCATTTATACACACTGTGTAAAAAGAAAAGGTGGGTCAACTTACAATTTTAAAAGAATTTACTTAAATTAATTCTTAAGGACCTCGTGAATTTCTGTTCCCCCAAGTTGAGTTAACTCATTTTAAGTCAATTGTTTTCTTTGTGTAGTGCATGTACTCTTTGTTAATTGGTACCAGCTACTAGTTATTACCTGTCTACTAGCTAGCCACTAGCTAGAACTGGCTGCCCGTAGTAGTCCGTAGTAGTATTGTATAGTAGTATAGTATTGTCAGTGTTAGTAGTTTTGGAGTAATATTAGTGTTTTTAGAAGATAGAAGATTTTGTTAGTACTGTAGCAGCCATGTCTGAAGTCTGGTGGTTGAGTTAGAAAGCCTCCAGTTGTTGGCCTGGTGCACTGGCAGCAGTTTTGCTTTTGGACAGATGCTGAGAGCATTTGAAAGGCTGCATTTTGTCACTCCAGTGGAAAGAATGCTAATTGTAATTCAAGACTTGAGGAGACAGTTAGAGTCAGAGAGGAAAAGAGAGGAAGAAAGCTGGAAAACAGAGTCATTTTGGGACAAGGAAGTGCAACTACACCTGTTTGTAAGTGGAAAACTGCGAT
The DNA here is from genome assembly GCF_015220715.1 of Pygocentrus nattereri. Lineage (NCBI taxonomy): Eukaryota > Metazoa > Chordata > Actinopteri > Characiformes > Serrasalmidae > Pygocentrus > Pygocentrus nattereri. The sequence goes on along the minus strand of NC_051234.1, from coordinate 23,675,215 downwards.
AAACAGATTAATCAACTAACTCTCTGGAAGCATTCTGGACAAATTGTAGTCACGGGTCATGCTAGTAAGAGTGTTGACTGTTTGCTCAGGTGGACAAGAGGCTTGCTTACTTGTTATGGATTCCCTCTAGTGTTGGAGTTGGATTCTGCGTCCAGTCTTTTCCGCTCTGGTGAATAGATACAAAAAGGGTTGTGTGTATGTATGTGTGTGCGTAAGGCCGGACCCATGTAAATGAGAAAGACAAGCCCTTTGGTTTTGGAAAAGCCCAGACTAAATCATGTCTCTCCAGACCTTCTTCCAGACAGCGTGACGTTTTGTTTGTTTTTGGCATTGGGAAGGCAAAACATTTGTTTAGGGTCAGCCCCAAAGCCTGTAAAAGGAATACATTCTATTCCGATGGAGGGCTTTTGGGCTAATGAAGCTAATGGCTTCATACCTACCAACTCAGAAAAAAAATTTCAGATCCCAAGACACAGTCTTGATTTATTTTTTCAAAGTTCTTGTTTTTTTTTCTGGAGTCTTGTCTGTTTCTGTCCTTCCATGTTTGGAGTTCTGAATCTTTCTGTGAAGCATCATCAATCATTACATTCAAATGATGAAGAGAGAGAGGGAGAGAAAGAGTAAGTGGGGGGTAAGGGGGACAAGGAGGGGTAAAAGGGAGTGAGGCAGAGAGAGGGAGGAGAGAAAGAAAAAGAGCAAGAGAGATTTGCAGTTTGGGAGCTGTTGGACCACCCTCCTGATCCTGACGGGAAGTTGTTAGTTTAACCTGACAGGAAAGAATTCGGCAAACTTGGCAGAGAGAGAGAGAGAGAGAGAGAGAGAGAGACTCTTTCCTGCATTAACTGTTAATAGACTGACCATTACACATCTCTCTCTCTCTCTCTCTCTCTCTCTCTCTCTCTCTCTCTCTCTCTCTCTCTCTCTCTTTGTGCTTGAATGTAGGCTTTGTTTGCCTCTCTCTCTTTTGGGGCCTCTACCTGTATCAGTTACACCTGACTGAGGGGGGACTTGTGTTTCCCCGGCTCTGTCTGGGCACCCACCTCATCAACACATCTACAGGCTGCGGGCCTACAGTGTGTTTCCACCCTGTATTGCTGTTGCCTCAAATTGATCTGAATGCAGTACAGCTTGAACGGAGCAAACAACAAGCAGCAAAAGCATGTATAAAGTAGTGGATTTAGAAGAGTGTGATTGGTTGGTGGAGCATTGCCACACATTTATTGGTCCTCTGATGTCTGACCTGATATTTGATGGATATATATTTAAAACTAAACAGCTTAAATAGTTTTTAAAAAATGTTACCAACCAGTGTCTTAGCTCAGCACAAGCACAATCTTTCGGAAGATGACCATCACAGCAGCGTTTACGAGTGATAAACAGTGTCAGTGTTGTTTTTAATTGATGTTTCTGTCACTGCCTGCTCATACAGGAGTTACAAACCTAGTGCTCACCTCAAGTTTTGAAAAAATACCTAAACTAAGAGCACATTATTAATTTAAAATGTATTTTGTACGCATGTGTAAAGTCACAGTATTAAGATTGGAGATGCTTGTTGTTGTGTAATTAAATTAGCATGGTAGCAGGATTCAATTAGCTAAGTAAGATCCAAGCTGTTTTTATATATATATATATATATATATATATATATATATATATATATATATATATATATATATATATATAAGACTTTTTTGGTTGCTGCTGATTGGCTTGATTCATCTAAAACCTATCAAGAAAAATATTGATAATGTGCACTGTAAGGAAAATTACAGCTCTTGCGATTAGAATTAGGATTAGCTCAGTAGTGCAGCATTTGAAACTCAACATTGTGGAGCAAATCTAAATACAAACATTTATTAAGTTGAATGGGATTTTTGCTCATGTTCTGTAGAACTTTTTACATTCTTCAGGAAGAGGTTTTATAAGACAGGATGTTGGTAGGTTTATTCAGTACTCCAACTGAGCACTGCACAAAGCGATATGTTTATTTATTTTTATTTATCATTATTGATCCTCATTACTGACATTGGTCTTTGCAATATTGACATTGCTGAAGAGTGGGTGTTCCGTAGGTCTTTCTATGACAGTTTTAGTCAACGTAATGCAGGCAGTGTCGTTAACTGTGGAATATTGTAGATCTGTACAATTCTTGAAAAAACACATATTTTTTGCTTAGAATTGAGATCATGATTTTCACTTATGATTCTTCAACATGCACATTTACCAAAAAAAACTGTATGAAATATGTTTCATAAAGGGTGATTGAATTAAATAACATGTAAACAAAATAACTGTAAAGATCCTCAACTGTGCTTTCATGGGAAAAAGTGCCCACTACAGTCAGCATGCTACCATGGTGGTCCTGTTCAGGGAGTTTCAGCCCTACTACATTTTACAGTGTTGACGCTGTTGGAGAATTGATTTGCGAGTTTTTGTGAAGCTGTAATACATTACAAAGACAATTTATAGCAACTAAATTGCAACATGGTACTTGATCCAGCACATCCTAGTTCTTTTGTTCGAATATGCTAGTGGCTAATGATTTTCTCTCTCTTTCTTTCTCTCTCTCTCTCTCTCTCTCTCTCTCTCTCTCTCTCTCTCTCTCTCTCTCTCTCTCTCTCTCTCTCTCTCTCTCTCTGTGTCTTTGATAGGGATTGTGTATGGAAGATGTCGGAGATACCTTGGGAAAGAAAGCTTCAGGTGCTTTTTTCTTTGTGTTCAGCTCTGTTGTGCCTGCAGGGAGCTGCTGCTGCTCTTAGTGGTAAGTCACCTGACTCAGTTCATTTCATTGATTAAAATTACACTACCTAAAGGGGAATTCACCTTTTTTTCAATATTTCTGCATAATTCAGATGGTGAGGTGTAAACAAAGTCATTCAGAGCAGTTTGAGCTTTTTGATGATGACAGTAGGAATTGTGTGTGTGTGTGTGTGTGTGTCTTTGTTTATGTTGGATGATACAACGAAAAAAACTGCACTATACTGTCACTGGGGTGGTACCGCACTGGATCTTCAGACCTTTAGTTAAGGGACATAATTTACCATATTAAGTTGCTATTATATATTTTTCAATGCAACACTGATTCCATATTCTACATTTTATTTTGAAATATTAAGTTCCAATAAATAATAAAAATTATAAAAAGGTACCAATATGTCCCTTTCCTCTGGAGTAGCAGTTCAAAACGCTCTTTTACCCAAACCACAGATCACAAATTTCACAGTAACGTCATCCGCAACAGCACTAGAGACACAAATTCCTGTAACAAACACGTAATGAAAATACAAACGGCTGCAAATTAATTCAACCGCAGTCTAAACCACATTGCAAAATGTAAATTAACTCATGAAAACGACTAATGAGGATGATACAGGCCATAATGTCAGCTAGTAAATGATATTCACTTCAAGCACGCACAGCAGCACATGACAAACTGAATAACGGCTACTGTCGTTAGTTACCGGAGCAGAACACCTTCTTCTATAATACAACCTGTTTTAATAAAAAAGCAAATACCAAACTATTAGAGCACGCATTTGATGTTCTGGAAGCTGTGTGTATCACCTGTATCAGAGAAGTGCATGTGTAATTGTGCAGTTGGCAGATGGAACGAAATTAAATGAAGATTAATATCAGAAATTTTTTTTATGTATACCCAGCATCTTTCAGCATATGTGTTTGGAACCACTGTTTTAGGTCAAAACCTCATCTCAAAACTATCATAAAACAAAATCTGAGGCATCTGGCAGCATATTTTAAGCATTTCTTGGAATAGTTTTTTGTGAGCTTTTAGAGGCATTAAACACTTCAGATATCTGGTTCCCATCACCACTACTGTAAAGAAATTCTGAAGTTTTTCTAGAAGAGAATATTTCACCAATATCATACCACTCTGAATTACTTTGTTTTAATAATTTAATTAAGCAGAATTGGTTTAAATCTACTGGCAGTTACATTTCCTTCAGGATCAATAAAGTATCCATCCATCCACCTACCTAAAATTGGTAAAATTCCCCTTTAACACAACACATCATCAAAAACAGGTCAAACTCAGTGTTAACCAACTAACACAAACTGGACATGATTTTACCTTCTGTACTTCTGTCCCAGACGCTGATGTCCCTGTGTTTACGGAGGAACCGCTGTCAGTGGTGCAGAAGCTGGGGGGCAGTGTGACTCTCCGCTGCAGTGCCCATCCCGCAGAGGCCCGGATCAGCTGGCGTTTGAACGGGCGTGAGCTGGGTGGCGGTGATGAGGAGGCAGAGCTTGGTGTGCTGCTGCAGCCCGGAGCTCTGTTCATCCCATTCCTCACCAACTCCACTCTGGGCCGATACCAGTGTGTAGCCAGCACCAGCGCTGGAGCCCGAGCTAGTGTACCTGCTAACATCACTGCAGCCAGTGAGTATACAGCTTCACGCACGCACACACACACACACACACACACACACACACACACACACTCGCTAACAGAAAGATGAAGGCACAGTGCAGATGCATTTGGCTGCATAGAATGCTGAAATATATGCACAGGCTCTGCAAACAAAAAAATATAGTATTAGACTATCCCAGTGAGAAAATATGTTGTATTATTATAAATATAAAATGAAAACACAGAAGATTTAATGTTTGTTTACTGAATGCAGTTGGGGTAAGAGGTGATTTGTACCTGATGTGTTTTAGGTGTATGTGAATAAACACACAGCCAGTTTGCCACATGTATACTAAACAAACTTAGTAAAAAACTTCTGAAGAATCTTAAGATAATAAACAAATTTTGCTTGAATTTATTTCAGATTACACATGCCTTATTTGAATACCCATTTAAGTTAACAAATTAGTAATTAAGACTTCAGAATTATGGTAGGAAAACATGACAAATAAACAAGCCCTGTTGCAGTGATAGTAATACAATGTCAGTACTACAATGTTAATAATGCTAGTATTAAAGTAATACAACTATGCAGTAATGGCTGAGCTGTAACTGTGTTGCTTGTGTTGCAGTGGGACTTTTAGTTGTTTTTGATGGTGAAGTACCAGATTGTAGCGAAGTGTGTGTGTGTGTGTGTGTGTGTGTGTGTGTGTGTGTGTGTGTGTGTGTGTGTGTGTGTGTGTGTGTGTGTGTGTGTGTTTTGTTGGTCACTCTGTGCTGGGGCCAACATGTAGAGGGATGTGTAATGTGACCTTCCATAATGTGTGTGTGTGTGTGTGTGTGTGTGTGTGTGTGTGTGTGTGTGTGTGTGTGTGTGTGTGTATGAACCCATTAGTGCAGGGCCTCCTCCCTGTTCTCCACTGCATTCCTCCAGAGCTACTCAGAGTGTGTTTCTGTTCATGAGGAGAAACAGCAAGATATCTACATATTCAGATACACATGAATAAATATATTATATGAACACCCAATTATTGCACAAAGCAAGTAAACTGAAAGCAGAGTTTGGTGATTGGGCAAAAATAGAACATCATAATACCTGAAGACCTTTTTTCACTATACTCTTTATACTAAATACATATACTGTTTTGTCATATTGTGTGTTGCTATATTTAATTCTTGTGGAAATGATATACACATTTGAATCAAGGCAATCGATGCATGTTGTGCTAGTTCAGACAGCTTCCACTCAGAAGATGAGACACGCTGTCAGAGGCTTTGTCTCAATCTCAGTGTCCCCAAATTAGATGTAAACACTCATCTCCCTCTCTCCACTCTCACTTGTTCACTCGCTCACTCCATCTCTCTCCCTAAAGCATTTTACAAAGCTTTAAATTTTGCTCCACTCAAAGCAAACTTTCTCTATTATTCAGCCTCTCTCTCTCTCTGTTTTTATTTTTCCCCTTTTTCTGTTTTGCACTCCTTTATACCTCTCCCTCCCTCTCTCCCCAGACCTCTGTGCCTCCCCTTCTGTTTCCTGGGGCATTAAAAATGAGGAGGTAGGGTGTGTGGGTATCAGATGTAATTGATAAGGTCTATCCACTATGAATCAGGCTGTTGGGCTGCAGATGTGGGCTTTAGCTGGGGCCCCTATAGCAGCCCCTCATTCTGATTTAATAAAGAATCCCTCCTCTTTCAGCCAGGGAGGGGGAACAGCTCCTCTGGGAGGGTGTGTGCCTGTGTGTGTGTGTGGTTGTGGTTTTTTTTTTTTTTTTTTGTACTTTTTCAGGGCTAAAATGGCTGACATTGTGAGAAGGTGAAAGAACAGTTCTAAACTACAGAACCAAAACTGCTCCTGACTTTGTGTTGTGTTCTTTATCAAAACTCTGTTTCATTTTTTAAAAAATGGACAGAGCAAAACATTTCTTATTAGGTCCTGAGGTACAGTGCTGTGCAAAAGTCTTTGGCACGTAAAAAATTTTTTGAAACCTTTTATCATTGCAATAACTGTATTTTTACTTGTAACGACACTGTATAACGTTAGAATAAATTCAAACAAGCATTAATGAATTGAAAAGTAATGAACTATGTAAGATTTAGGGATTTGGCGGCCTCTCTGGTGGAAATTTTGAACATTTTGCAACATGGGTTGTGCTTCATACCCCTTACCCAAGACAATGAATTATTATTAACTTACTATTATCATCATATCTTCATCAGTTTGTGACGCTTGTGTTGGAGATATGTAAAGACGTTTGGTCTGAAAAACTGCCAAATCTGGCCTGACACACACTCTATATTACAGCATGATTTTACATAGTGCAGCTATTCTGTCACCAGCACCCCATTTAATTTAATGCGGCACTGAATTGTGATGGCAGATATTAGGTGAAAGGGTTAAATAAAAACGTTATCACTATTATTTGTAGCCATTCTAATATTAGTGTTTTACTTACAGTATAAAAACAAGTGTGTGTCTGTTTGTGTGTGCGAGGTCTTCTGTCTCCATGCTCCATGTCTGTGGCTTTTTTGTTTTTGCTCTGTGAAAGCTCTTGGCTCTCTCTGGTATCTGCCTCTGTAAGAATTCTGTCTGAACTCACTCCCGCCAGGGAGGCCGCCTGTGCTTTATTTCAAACCTCTCCACTCGAATTCTTCTGCAGACAAGCAAGCCTCCCCTCACTGTGAGCCAACACACTCCCTTCTCCCTCCCTGTCGGTCACAGGAGGGGTGGGCGATACGGCAAACATATAACATCATGATACTTGAAAGCACTTCTTTCTCTGTAGGGTTCTCCATGACTCTCTTAGTGTTGTCTTTTCTTTTTCAGTTTAAGTCTGTCTTTTCACTGCATATTATAGTGTAGGGGTGGGCACTATGGCAAAAGTACAGCATTGCAATACTTCAGGCCATTTTCAGGATGCACAACATGTATCACAGTAATTTCTCTAAGTTTTGCAAAGAAGTTGGAGTGAACAAAATGCAACAGTAAAAAAGGCTGTGAAAAAAAACTATGAATATATTCTGTGCAGAAGTTTAGATTTAAAAAGCAATTTATCTTTGCAGAGTTATTTTGTTGGCTCCTACAAATAACATAGACTTGGTGTATGCCAGTTTTTTCATCTAACCATTTCTAAACCTTTGTTCCTCAAACTAACAGACAACATTTCAACTACTTTTTGAAATCAAAACATCTTGTTACTTTCTATTTCTTTAATGTTTGTTTGCATTTATTGTGAAATTACATAGCACTTGACAAAAATTAATTAGTAAGAGAAGATGATGCCATAATGGGCTGATATCCAATTGGCTATGCAAGTTTCTTAAGCAATGAAACATGACAGTGAGGTGTTATCGTGAATAACGTCATCACAGCTATGATGTTATTCACAATAACATGCAATCTGCAGTGATCTATTACATTTGTGAAAAAGTTTTATACTTAGTTTTGCAAAAGAAAGAAAAATTGTAGCAAAGAAGCCTGAAACTTTCTATCTAGTGTGCCTTAATATTGGCAATTTAAACTCGGGTAAAGCTAAAACTATCACAATATCAGATTCAGCTCAGCTTTTGCAATACCAGATTAACCTGAAAGTTTTTTTTCAGTCTGTAATTTCACAGCTGAATTGTATTCTGTTTATTTTTGGCTGATTCTAGTTTGTTTAGTTGCTCTGTCAAAAAGCTTGCTTAAAAAGCCACAGGTTTAGAATTTGATGTGTAGTGTACTGCTATGACAAATCACAACCTGGGTGTGACATATCTCAACCATGTCACACCCAGGCTGTTTAAACCAATCAGATTATGCTGTTGAATCCTACTATTGTATAATAAGCAGTTTATACAGTCACTCCATACTATTTGTTGTTCTTTACTGGCTCTCTGTAATTGGTTTAAATCAGTTTTTTATGATCCGTGCAGTTGTTTGATGTTCTAGAAGTACTGAAGATACTCAGAAAAGCAAATTATGATGTGATGTATGACGATAACGCTGCACAGATCATTGTATTTCTCTTCCTAGTCTGGCATACACACTCACAACCATCCCTCCTCATACACATACTTGTATTTAATGCACCACTAATTCATTCCAAACTCTGATTACGATCACCCACCGAGGTTGACTCGCTCTCATATGCTCTCACGCATTGGCCCAGATTCTCTCTTGATTAACTGGTAACCACACACATACATAGACATAGACACTGACTCCGCCTCCAAACTGAGGAAACACGCACAATAGTTACTTTCTCAGTGTGAGTTCTAATGTCATATTCCAGTCTCCCCAGGAACCAGAGCACACACACTCACACACACAGGCTCCACAGCTCCAGACATAAAAATGATGAATGCTAAGTAAGCCTGCAGCATGTATGAAAGCATTGCCAAGTAGAGTTGGAAGCAAAGCTAATCCATTTTATAAATACCATTAATCCTGAGTGACTCCCAGCATCCCTTGCTCTCAGGACCTCCAGGACACACTTGCACACACGATCTCACACACACAAATATATATATATATATATATATATATATATATATAATTAAATGATAAACACTTGCATCATGTCAGTTTTGTTCCACAAATGTACAAACACACACACAAACAAAAACACACTCACTGTTCTCAGGGTGCACCTCATACACACCACATACAAAGCACACATTCATCCTTACCTTCTACACACACATGTGCACAATCATAGGCATGTTTTGGCTCTCAGATGAAGAAGTACTTCAGACATTCACTTTGTCTCCCCTGTGCAGATGGGGCCTCAATGGTTACATTACCCAGGAGTTGATCCAAAACTCCAGCTAACACTCACATTCACCACTTTACACTTCTAATTTAACCCTCTCTTACCTAACATCCTGTTTAGTGACCCATTCTTTTTCCCCCATTAACTCAATAAAGTCTCCCTACAGAACAGTTGGCGAGCACACAAGTCCACTTTGGAGATAGTAAAATGGATCAGCATGTGAAATTGAAGCTCTCTATGTGCTACCGTGTTTCCTATCAATGCATGCACACATTCAGAATGCAATACAGATCGGAATGGAAAAACCTATTGAGTTGTTTTGTTGGAGTAAGAGAGGTATATTCCTGTTCATGTGTTTGCTTGGTTTCTTAGATTTTCAGCAGTTTTTGTGCATTATTAACAAAGAGGTTAAGAGAGATGAGGCCAAAATGGCTGCTTTTTTTTTTGGCTGAGGGCACTGAAGCGTTAATCTTGGATGTCCAATAAACATGTTCAGTCTCCTTTATTTTTCTCAGTCTGAACTTCTCTTGTACACCTGAGACAGGGAGTGAGTCCTGTGGGGGCACTGAGTGGAGGAATGTGTGCATGTGGGGGGTGGAGGGGTGGAGTGGAGGTTAAAGGTGTGCTGGGTGGAATGTAGAGGGGGGCAAGCAGGGGGGAATTATAAAAGACTCCTGATTGATTTAGCAAACGGAGCATCACACTCCATCCCCCAACCTTAACTTATCCTGGGATGCTCATCTCCTCTGGAACGGTGTGTGTGTGTGTGTGTGTGTGTGTGTGTGTGTGTGTGTGTGTGTGTGTGTGTGTGTGTGTGTGTGTGTCTCTGACTTTGTACAGACCAAACAGGAAAACCCTTCCATTAGGGCTGGGGAAAATGTTGATAATTGGATCACAGTATGTAAAACACTAATAAAAATCATTGTACATTGTAAATGTGTCACAACATATCAAACCTAAAAAACAATGTATCAAAAATAAATATTATGTCATTAAAATTTCTTGAACTATCATATTATTACCCATACCGACCTGTAATGTCAGGTTACAAAATTGTCTTAAAAGTCTAAAAGTTTTAATTTTTTAAAACTGAAAGAGGGAAACATTTCTTTGAAGATACTGTGGAAAAGTTTAGCGTTAAATTCTTATTACATATACATATTTATATATATGTGTGTGTGTGTGTGTGTGTGTGTGTGTGTGCCGGATTGGCCATTGCACTGGAAATTCTTTATACCAAAGTATGGAACTGATAGTCAAACCACGATGTTCTGTTTTTCACATTAACAGCCATGTTATTTATTAAACATACACTTTATTGGTTTTACTTAGAAAGAGAAACTACTGGAATGTCATTATAATATTTACTATTGCAGAGGTTTTTTTTTATAGTAATCTAATATTTATTGCTGTATGTACACTTTTGTACCTTTACTAGTCATTATGCCAAAAATCTGCTTAAATCCTGTTAGTTTATCTGTTATTACTATATAATTCACTTCAAAGACCCACTTTCAGTAATACTATAGCAGTGTATTACCATAGTTGTCCAACAATACTGTGCATGTGCATTTCAGTACGGTTCATTTTTACCTCATAAAACCTTCCCCCACTCAGCCTGTAGCGTGTAACGCAGCTATGCATGACTGAGAGACTTCTGAATTGCCAAGGAATGTAACAAAACCCTATGAAAATCAACCTTCCATAGAAGCGCTGAGAACAGTGGAGAGGGCCTGCGTTCATTAAGGGAGAAATCAACAGTTTGGAAAATGTAGATGAAGTTAAAGCAGCGCAGAAAAAAATCTCGTTCTCTAAGGAAAACATTCTCACACTCACACACACACACACACACACACACACACACACACACACACACACACACACACACACTTAGGGTTAGTTGGGCTATTACGTTGCAGTCCAAACTGGTTTTCCTTCTTAGAAACCCAAGAGGAAGGTCACCTTTAGCCTTTAACCTCATTCTAGCTCCTGGGCACACCAAAGGTCAAAGCAGGCAGACTTTCTGTCTCTGTGTTTTAGTGCTATTGGGTTTCTGAACATTTGATATCCCACTACAAGCTCCGAACGACATCCTACCTAACTCCAAACTAGTGTCGTATTTAAAAAAATGTTTTAAGTAAATGTTCAGTACATTAATTTGTTGGGTTTAGTGAGGTATATTACTAATTGAGCGATCCACTGATTGACAATGAATCAAAAGTTAATAACTTTGAAATTTCTTGAGATTAATAGGAGTTTTTAAAAAGAGGTCAAACAATAAAAATGTATTTAATGGAACTATAACAAACCACACATTTAAACAAATCTTAAATATGCATCATCATCATCATCGTGCTAATTAGCAATTAGTCATTGCTTTTTCATAGAGATGGTACATTTTAATTATTATTATTTTTTTATTATTATTGATTAATCAAGTTTAACCGATTAATTAGGCCAACTCTGATATCCTTTAAGTATGTGTTTGGATGTGACTTTGAGTGTCACAAGAGCGTTGTTGTGCTAATTGTCCAGGTGTTGTGAGATGCTGTCATTTACTTGGCATTTGTACGTGTGTGCACAGAGCTCAGAGACTTTGAGCCCGATGACCAGCAGGAGATTGAGGTGGATGAGGGAAATACAGCAGTGATTGAGTGCCATCTACCAGAGAGCCAGCCTAAAGCCCAGGTCCGCTACAGCGTCAAACAGGAGTGGCTGGAGACGTCTAAAGGTACATTTTTTTCCCCTTGTCATAGTCTTGAAAGTCTACTAGAGTTAATAAATGAGAATATTTAATAAGCCATTTTGAGATGTTGAACTGTTGTACTCCACTAGAGGTCAGTGTAGAGCCTGTGTTTTACATTTTGATTAGGGTTTCTAATTTGTTTAGTCCCGAGAAAGAACCATGGAAAGACTTCTACAGCCGTCTAAAGGCTACCGGACAAGAAGCGCTGTGTACACTCAAGCTTGTGAATTTATAGTTTGGAATCAGCTAACTCTTAAAAAAACTTGCTGTTTACCAGCTAAAAGGTATGAAGTAAAATAAGTATGATGGGTGAGTTAGTTATATTAGCTGAGGGAGATGATAACTATTTGAATAACTTAAAGACTTTCAAGCCACATGTCACCTATGATGGCTTTATGGGCTGGGTTTTTAGTGCAGTAATAGTAAGTTTTTTTTAGTCTGTTTAAAATTATTATATTTTTATTTCTTTGTTTTTTGTTGTGTCGAGTGTGCAGTAGCTTTCTGACTTTACTCTGTGTAATTGGACAGAAATGTGTGCAAATGGAATTGGAAATTGAAATCAAGGTCATATGATAATGTACACTTTTCTTTGTGGTCCCTTCCAAATACACAGAACTCTTCAGAAGTCTTGGTCCACCTGAGAAAATTATATTTAAAACTTTATCAGTGCATTAAGTGTTTATTTACTTAATTATCATTTGAATAAATACATATAAACATTGTTTCTGTTACTTCATTATTACTAAGTTGTGTAAGTTTGTTAACTTATTAGTTGTCTGTTAGGTCCGGTGTTTACAGTTACCATCCATTACCTAGTTAATCTAATCCATCCTTCATTAAATCAAATCAGCTGTGCTGCTAATTGAGCTGAACAGATTGTTGCAGTGGCTGAAGCTGCACTAAAGAAAAGAAAAAACAAACCTGTGTTCTTCAGGACACAACATCATTAACTATACTGAAAACAAGAAAGTCCTGTTACTTTGTTTTGTATTAATGCTTATTTGTATTTGTTCTAATTTCACATGGTGTTTTGTCTTAGCGAAACACACTTACTGCTGAGATAAACAGCTTTCCTTGGCTGGCCTAAGACTCCTGCACAGTACTGTATGCCTGTTCTCTCTTACCACCACTGGTTTTGCTGGAATTTGCCTTACCTGTATTTTATCTGTGCTATCTCTGTAGCTCCGATAAGCTTATCAGCAATATGTTGAAACATGGGAATATTTTGTTTATCTTTGCCATCATTTATTTGTCGTCCCTAAATGTGCTCTCTCGCCATGCCTTCACTGGCAGCTGCAGTTTCACTCAGAGTGATTGAGTCTTCAGTGTCGTTTACTCTTGTCCAGACTGCATGACGCCCCCTGGTGGTCATCAGGTTTCTGATGCATCCCTGAAAGCAGCTTTAGGGACGGTTCTGATATTAAGCTCATATAATAAGCTGATATTAAGCTATTTGGTAAAATATTACTCATCAAAGTTTTTCTTCATGTTTCTGTTAGAGTTAACATGCTAATGTACTTTTAATTGAGCATAATTTAAATTACTGTGAGTCAATTTTGTTGTATTATTTTATCATTTATCTTGTATTGAAAAACTTGCAGCTGCAAATCTATTGCTCACTTTCTAGCTACTGAATGGATGTAGCAGGTCAAACAATCAATTTTTTCAGAGTAAAGACACACATAATTCTGGAGAAAAAAGTGGGATTGCTGTGAAATGAACCAGAATAAAACTAAAAACAAAACGTAAAAATGGAAGTGAAGTGCTGAAGTACTTAGAATTATATGTGAATGTTTGAAGACCTGGTCAAATAATGGTCTAAATGAAAATGTGTGTTCTTTCCTGTGCAGGTACACGTCTTCCCAACTTAGAAAACACTTAGAAAATCAACAAAACATGTAATATGACCAGGAGTGCCCAAACTTTTGCATACTGCTGTAAGTGTGGTAACAGATTATATGTATTCTGTTGCTGTCAACTGCTAAGGAGCCTAACATTAAATCAGCTCATACATAGTCAGGGTGGACGATTAATAGTTCCTGCTGCCAACATTTGAATACTGAAAACACTCTTTGTATTCATGATATTTTCTCCCCAGTTTCCAATTAAATATGATGTCAAATAAGAAAAGTTACGGAGAACATCGCTGCAGTGGTGTGCAAGTTATGCAACACCAAACTTGCCTGCGCCAACATGTAGATCTGACTGAAAAACAAGTTACAATAAGAAAATGACTTTTTATGGTAGTGATTTTTTTTCTTTAGTGTTCTCTCAAATATCTGTTCATTAACGCTATAAATTCAAATATTAAAATCATTCAAAATGCACAATCCATAATACACAGAGACCTACTGTTTAAATAGGCTGTAAATCTGTTTATCTGTCACTAACCTTGGCCCCCCTATCTGTGACTGTAGGGAATTACCTGATCATGCCATCAGGGAACCTGCAGATAGCCAACGCTACACAGGAGGACGAGGGGCCTTACAAATGTGCTGCATACAACCCGGTTACCCAGGAGGTCAAAACCTCCACCTCCACTGACCGCCTCCGCATACGACGTGAGTGAACATTAAAGTTACAAAGCTACCATTATTGCTTTATTTTTATAATGTATCGGTGCTGTTGGATCAAAATCTCTTATTCCAACAGGAGAAGAAAAAACTTAACTTTCAGTGTGGGTTAATGTGAAGAGATTTTATGAAAAAAAATCACAAAATTATGAACCAGTCTAAACAGTTTTTGGTATTTTCAGAAATGTAGATAACTAAAGAAAACAAAAATGGAGATATAAAGTTTTGCTCTGAGAGCAATGATATGATTGTTGGTTGGTATGTGTTATTTGTATGAATACAGACCACTGATATTTACTCACAAATTTATTTTATTCTTCAAGCGCCCCACTCCCTGATAAAAAAGTACATCTCCATATACAATCTTATGTAAATGTTTGGGCAAAGTACTTATAAGTTAACGCATCCTCTACAGAGAACTCACTTGGGCTCATTTTAATGAACAATTACTGTTCTACAGTAACTAAAGCAGGGTCACACTGAAATGAACCTCTGTCCCTCTGCAGGCTCCACGTCAGAAGCAGCACGAATCATCTACCCGCCCACGTCCCGCTCTATGACGGTACGGAAAGGCCACCGTATGGTGCTGGAGTGTGTGGCCAGTGGCACCCCCACCCCACAGGTCACCTGGGCAAAGGACGGCCGCGACCTGCGACCCCAAAACAATACCCGCTTCCTCCTCAGCAACCTGTTGATCGATGCTGTGGGTGAGAGCGACTCGGGCACCTATGCCTGCCACGCCCACAATGGCATGGGCTCTCCTGGCACAGCCACTGTACTCTATGACGTGCAAGTGATCGGTGAGTGTTAGAGATGGTGCGATACTGCTTGTTCTTTTCTGATGCTGATATTAAAACCTTAAGCAAGGCTGTATTTCAGAGCTGATATGTTACAGGATTGGATCAGATTCATCCTTGTCTTAACTCTTTAAATAACACATTTTCTGCTGATATTGGTCTTTAGTGAGTGTCTATATCTGCAGGCTACCAAAATGTTCAAAAGTTTGAAGTGACATGAATCATTTTCATTTTATATGCATTTATAATTTGTAAAGATTGTAGGTTTATGGTGAAACTTTGTTAAACAGCATGTTTTATTCAAATCTTGCATTCAGTGTCTTTTGGTTGCATCATGAAGTAATTAAATGACTTATCAAGTTATCTGACTTTTGAAATATGAGGTGTTCTACATATTCATACAATTATTGTTTTATTATTTATATTTTCTTATTTTACCTTTTCAGTCTGACTTCAGAATAATCTACAGCTCTGTTCTTCATTCTGGACACATGTATGGTTGTTTTTCACTTAGTTTTTCAATTAGTTGAAAAACTAAAACTATACAGCCCTTACAACTCAGCGCACATCCTTACAAAAGCAAAACAGAGAGATCACTCCAGGTTTGAAAGAACTGCACTGGCTGCCTGTATCATTCAGGATAGATTTCAAGGTTCTGCTACTAGCTCAAAACAACCTAGCACCTGCTTAAATCACAGAGTGTCTGTCTGTTTATGTTCCGGCACGTAATCCAAGATCTGCAGATAGTGGCCTTCTACAAATACCCTCAGTAAAATACAGAAAACATGGAGAGGCCTCTTTCTGTTATTATGCTTCTAAACCGTGGAACTAAATTCCACCTTTTATTAGGCAGTCAAGCTCAGTGCTCACTTTTAAGAAGCACCTAAAATGTATCTCTTTAAACTTTAATTAAAACTGAGTGTCTGGTGGTGTTTATCTTGTAATTTAATCTTTTTAATTTACTTCTGATTCTAATTAAATACTAATAATATCTCTTTTATAGCTATGTTTTATCATCTGTCTGTAAAGCACTTTGAGCTGCCACCGGCATGAAAAGTGATACATAAATAAAATTATTGTTATTATTAGTTCTTTGAAACCTTTGAAGTTGCACTAGACTTTACAGCCATTTTATATCTGCATCTGCAGCCAGCTTTGTTTTTCAAACAATTTTGATTTCAAACTTTTCGTAACTTTTGGACAGTAGTGTATTGTGAGTTATGCTTTTGTGCAGTCACCTGTTGTAAAGATGTGAGGCAGATGTTTTATATTTGAGCAGAGAAGCGTTCCACATTCACATTAAAGTTAGTGCTGGACTGCAATGTATTTTCAGTAGAGAATGCTTAAGGGAGTAATCTGGTCCAGTTCTGGGCTCTTGAAAAATCAGCCTGTAGTGGTTCAGTTTCATGCTGGGAAATGGAAAGTGTTGCATCTATAGAACAACGAATGGCATTGTGAAAGCTGAGAGCGATGTGTGTGCCTGTGCGTGTATGCGGGATGGAGTAGCCGAGACACTGATGAGATTGTTTTTGTGGGCTCGTCTCTCGGCAGCTGTGATTAATTAAGCTGAGGCTGCTGCTGCTCTAATGAGCGCTGCCTGATTCACTAGCAGCCAACCATCAACTGTTGAGAGAGGGGGAGAGAGAGAGATGGAGTAGCAGGGGGTGAAAGAGCAAGAGAGAGAAAACAAGGAAGAACACAGGGGAGGGAGAGAAAGAGAAAGAGAAACAGTCTTTTCTATTGCTTTACCTTGTACACCTGAACCATGACACCATAAGTGACGTGTAAAAAAAACCCACAGTCAAGCTTTTACAGGCTCAAACTATGCTCAGGCATACATACTATACTGTATATATTATATACAGTACATGTGCTGTAGTAACATATTATATTACTATATACTGGAGTACTACATCATATGTTATAGAACTGTGTTAAAGTGCTATACAGTACTTTGTACTGTAGTACTGTATTACAATATTGTATGTTATGAAACTGTATTAAAGTACTATATACTGTGGCTCTGTATTATATTACTATATGTTATAGTGCTATATTACAGTACTGTGTACTGTAGTACTATATTATAATATTATATGCTATGGAATTATTTAAAGTGCTGTATACTATAGGTCTGTATTAGAATGCTGTATGCTATACTGCTATATTATAATGTATGTTATGGAACTGTATTTATAATACTAAATGCTATAGTTATATATTCATGACATTTTCACACAATGTAAAATGCAGCTGTGTGTGCTGTGTTCAAACGGTGAAGAAAAGTAATAATAAAAAAACTATTTTTTGACAACGACAATATGCAGACTACTATATTACTATATTATAGTAATATATATTGCTAGATGCTACAGCACTGTACTAGTATACTCTGTGTCATAGTACTACACTGCATATGCAACCCATACTATGGTATAATGTGTTGTAGTACTGTATTACATTCCAGCATGATATCCTGTAATAGAATAGCATTACATTGTTTGCTATACGCTGGTTTGGGTCATCCTAAAATTTTAGGGCAGCTTACTCCATGGCTTTTTTAAGTTAACTCAACTCATGGGACTTGAGTTTACCCATGCCTTCAAGTTGAGTTTCATTAAAATTTTATTTTTACAGTGTTGTACTGCATTATAATGCTGTAGCCTATAGTAATATATTATATTATAAGTGAGCTTATAGTACAAAAAATCACTTATCCTACTGTGGTTACTGTACTTCTTGACACACTATCACCAAAACATATGACACTCAGACTTCCCTCTTTGTATGTTTCAGAGGCTCCTCAGGTGCGCATGGAGCTGCAACAGCAGGAACCTGTGAGGGGGGACACAGTGAGGTTCAGCTGTCAGGTTCGGGGAAACCCAACCCCCAGCGTGTTGTGGCTACACAACACACGCCCCCTTAGCCCCTCCCCTCGTCACCGCATATCTGCCCAAACCCTGCGTGTGCTGAACGTGGGGCCGCAGGATGATGGAGTGTATCAGTGCATGGCTGAGAACTGGGTGGGCGGAGCTCAAGCTGCAGCAAGACTCCTCACTGTGCCTTCGTGTATGTACCATTGCCAAGCAGCGCGGGGGGTGGGGGGACGGCGGCTTTGGTGCACTTTAAGGGATTTAGCAAACATTTTGGATCAAAAGTGTTGGTCTTGGATCAGATTGCCCTGTCCAACTCAAACTCATGAAATGAATTGGATATGAATATGGAAAAACACAATACCAGTATTTATTTAAAGTCATATTCAATTTACATAGTATATCAAAGTCATACAAATGCTTTTCCCTTCCACATTTTTGTGCGCTATGTTTACTTTCTTGTTTTTTTTCCTAGTGTATATTTCATATTTAACTTCATATCATGCTCATTTCATAAGCTTCAGTCTAAAGAATGATAATAAACAGTTTATTTTTACTTTAACCTCTTAGGTTAAATATGTGGTTCCTTACAATTTACTGACATGGTTTTCAGTTTGATAATTGTGACTGAGTAATAGGTCTTAATATTAATAAAAAACAATAAGCTTTTAGTTAAAGGGGTTAATCTGCTGTTTAATATGCTCTTAAGTGGCCACTCTTTTGTTTTCAGCACCCTCTCGTCCAGGCCGCCTGCCCCTCATTCGCCCTCTGAGCCCCGATAAGGTTTTGCGGGAGCAAGTTCCAGCCCGCCCTGTGGTCCCCAGTGCAGATGTGCTAGTGGACTGCTCAGAAATCCTGGGAAGCATTTCTCCCGCCGAGGCTCCTGTCATCTTGAGCCAGCCGCGGACAGGAACGGCTGACTACTACGAGCTCATCTGGGAACCAAGGCATGACGGGGGTGCTCCAGTACTGGAGTACATTATCAAATACAGAAAGGTAAAGCTTCTGGGCTCATTAATGCCTCTCTGAAGTTCCTTTCTGGCTTTCTTTTACTTTAATGTGGTAGTTCGGCCAAATGTATTCAATCAGCGTGTTTGGGGTCTAAAGTTTGCTTCTTTGGTTTTGCGCTGGAGCTACAAGGCTAATGTAGCTAACAAGTAATGGAGTCTCATAGCCACTAATTATTAGCATGCAAACTGTAGACATAAATCATCAGGTACTCAAGCCTTGTTGAATGGTTAATGATCTGAAATAGACTTGCTTATGTGGTTTCTCCACAATGTCCATTGTTATGAAACCATTGCTATAAAGAGGAATTCCACTGATTTTTCAAAATTTGAATTCGAATTAAGCTGTTCAGATGTAAACAAAGTCTTTTAGAGTGACTTGATGTAAAAAGCTTTGTTCTAGGAAAACTTGTCCAGTCAGAAATTTCCACTGTGGTAGTGATAGGAACCAGACATCCGGAGATTTTAATGCCTCTGAAAAATCCCTTTCTCTGAAAAATAAAAAGTTATTACATTAAATATTTATAAATATGTTGTCTGACAATCAGTTCCATTTTAAGTGCATCATATTAATTTCTCTTGACTACTTCTCTGTATTCTACCTTCACTACATTATTACAGTGTGCATCTAATATGTAAGACACAAGTCTTGAATCTGGTGTCAAGCAACTCATTAGGACATTCTTTTTCTCTCTGCTTATCTCCCTCAGGCTGGTGACTCTTTAAGTGAGTGGACCATCAAAAACATCTCTGGTTTGGAGAACAAACTGACTCTTGCCAAACTGCAGCCAGCCAGCCTGTATGAAGTGGAGATGGCAGCCAAAAACTGTGCTGGTCTTGGTCAGCCTGCAATGATGACCTTCAGAACTGGCAAAGGTGAACTAAAACTGCTTTTTCATAGGTGTTACATATATATATATATATATATATATATATATATGTGTGTGTGTGTGTGTGTGTGTGTGTGTGTGTGTGTGTGTGTGTGTGTGTGTGTTTATACTCAAACAGTATAAACATATATATATATATATATATATATATATATATATATATATATATATATATGTTTATACTCAAACAGTATAAACACTGTATGGAATGTATTGTATAAATATTCACAATTACATTTGCTCTATAGGCCGCAGAAACGCAGGTGGACCAATAGAGCGTCCCAAACCAGTGCCACCATCACGTCTGTCTCGTAAGTGCTTTTTGATTCTTCTATTTGAAGTCATTGAATACACATAAATGCATTAAAGCATGTACTTTTTCTGCTCTGGTGTAGCATTTGTGTTTTATAATCTCTCAAAGTATATTCTTGTTTCTAATAACAACTGTTGTATGTGCTAATTTTCTTCTTATATACTAACTCTTATTCTCTCGATCTTTTTCAATCCTAACTCAAATTAAGGATGACCGTAAGTCTGTTATGATGTGTTTCTGTGTGGGTGTCTATATATCCTATGTGAATGCATACAGAGTCTCACTGCAGACTGTCTGATGCTTAGGTCTGATTTCTTGTTTGTGTCTTTGCAGCCCCAGAAGCTCCAGACAGACCCACAGTCACCACAGCATCAGAAACCTCGGCCTATGTGACATGGATTCCCCGTGGAAACCGAGGCTTCCCCATCCAGTGCTTCCGTGTGGAGTATAAGAAGCTGCGGAAGGACGGAGGAGGTGGAGGCGGAGGCGGAAGCGAGTGGGAAGTAGCAGAGGATAACATCTCCCCATCGCGCCTTTCAGTGCAAATCAAAGGCCTGGAGAAAGGTGGGCTTCACCATCATCATCCTTATCACTATCAACATCACCAGCATCGGCATCCAGTTTCCATATTTTATTTAAATGCGCCTTTGAAATAATACAAACTATAGAGAGTTTGTAAACAGTTAATGAAATGGATTTAAGAAGTATCAGTAACTGTGAAAAAAGGTCTGTCCATATAACCACTGTCCAGAGAAAAACATGCATCTCCAAAATTGTAACTTTACAGGAGAAGAAGAGAAGTCTTGCAAAAAGGGTTTTTGGCAAAGCATTTTTGAGCATTTCAATCAGTCCATTCCTCATGAAAATTATATGCAATGTTAAGGACAGCTGCCATGCCATTATGTAGAAAAATAAAGATCAGCAAAAGTATAGATATATGTTTTTCTTTGGACAGTTACGATATACAAGTTATAAGAAAGTCAAAGTCCAGGATTATGTTACACTCAAGGGTATGTTACACGCAAGTTTTTTTTTCAGTATTTGAATAAAATAATAAAAACAATAGAAAAATAAAGAGAAAAATATTTCAGTACCAGAATAATATGAAGTATAATACGTAAAATTTTATTTAAAAGTTATAAATAATTTGACCTACTCTACATTTGAACCCATTCTGATATGAAGTGGTTGTTTATCAGAGGTGAAATATTAAGTGATTTTGCTGCAAATTTGATGCAAACAAAAGTGTGTATTGTTTAATAATGTCTTTAAATGGTTATTTGTGCATTACAGGGACTTCATACAAGTTTCGTGTTTTGGCGGTGAACGTTTTGGGGGCGAGTCCTCCAAGTGCCCCCTCTAAAGCTTACACAGTGATGGGCAGCAGCCAGACCAACCCACGTCCTGTTGACGGCCCTTACATCACCTATGCTGAAGCCATCAATGAGACCACCATCATCCTTAAGTGGACCGTGAGTGTGCTCTCCTTAAATTGATAGTTTGGTGAAAATCACATTTATACTGTTTTTCCTTCTCCTAGAGGTAGACAGTCAGCCTTGTCTAGTATCCTTTGTTTTAGCATGGTAATGGAACAAGTAATGGAAGCTTTTGTAGTGGAGGCTTTATGCTGTTACTTTTGTTCATTTTTATAGATAACAGTTTACAGTGTCAGGAACAACATAATCAAGTGAGATTACTTAACTGATTAACATGGCTTAGGACAAGTTAGGGATGCTGTTTGTTAATTGGTGGGGTATAAGCTTCCATCATTTCATCATTCACTAATGAAGCAGACTTGACACACCAAACCTGACAAACTATCACATCTGTGCTTAATCTGAATGAGTGCCAGCATGTTTCATTGCAGGGTGATGCGTTTGTTCTTGGCACATCACAAGCTTTTTTCTTCCAATGTCTTGTTTAAAAATAGTGTGTCTACAGATTCAGCCCCTAGAAAAACGTTTTCTTCATGATGTGTGTCCAAACATAGTGATTGTCAGTCATTAAAGGAATGCTTTTCTCTCTTCTCAGTACACACCAGTGAATAACACCCCCATCTACGGCTTCTACATCTACTACCGACCCACTGACAGTGACAATGACAGCGATTATAAGAGAGATGTAGTGGAGGGTAAGTCATAATGAACATTTTACAGCAGCCATCGTAGTAGCGTGTTTCTAACATTCGTGTTTGGAGTATGCAGTGAACATGGTGTGATGTTACTGTGCAGGTGACCGATACTGGCACGCCATCACTAGTCTGCAGTCTGAAACAGCTTATGATATTAAGATGCAGTGTTTCAATGAGGGAGGTGTCAGCGAGTTCGGGAACGTCGTCATCTTAGAAACCAAAGGTACATTTCCTAGTGCTCTTTTTTCCAGTTTCTCACCCAGATTACATGTTTTGATTAATTTCTGAGTGATTATATGTACGCATTTATTTGCTGAATTTAACACATTGGACAAAAACATGTAACAAAGTGTGGCCTCTTAAAGCACATATTATATATTATATTGAAATTTTGTCCAACTCAAATGTAATAACAGTGCAGTTAAAACATGTAGAAGAAAAATAGTCCCAATGCATTAATTAAATAAATATATCAATAAATACATGTAATTTGTTTTTCTTATTAATTTAAATACATTTATTTATTTCATTTTTTCAGCTCGACCCAACCAGAAACACACCACCCCAGAGACGTCCTCTCATCGGCCGGACACCAGAGATCCTGTGCCACGCCCGAGCGACCTGCCCTACCTGATCGTGGGAGTGGTAGTGCTGGGAGGGCTCGTCTTCATCATTGTCGCTTTCATTCCATTCTGTCTTTGGAGAGCCTGGGCCAAGCAGAGTGAGTGTACTCAGTAATTGAGGCAGGTTACAGAGAGTGAAGAGTTAAAAATCTCAGTTTAGGCCAGTCACAATTATTACAAAACACCCTGATCGCAGGTATTTTCAGTTTAATTAAATTGAATAATTATGACAGGCTTGGTTCAGTTACCAGACAGCAAATCATTAACAGTATGAATACAAACAAAGTACAAATACAATCATTTCTTTGACTGTAAGCCTGATGATAAGAGTCAGCGATTAATATCTTGGTACTGAAGTATATTTCAGTACTGAAGTGATAATTGTATAGGAGAAGGAAACAAGTGACAGCCGTGACCTTGTGTTTTTGAAGTTATCCGTAGTTGTGTTCTGAAAGATGCTAATGCTTGACTTGTTTGTATTTCAGAACAAACGTCAGATATGTGCTTTCCTGGGGTGACGGCACCCCTGCCCTCCTGCCAGTACACTATGGTGCCATTGCAGGGAATGGCGCTGGTAGGCCACTGTCCTCTGGACTCCCGCCTGAACCCCGGCCATACCGCCTATTCACCCAAAGGAGAGTACACCGCCAACGGGAAACATCACACACACTGCCTTCCTGAACTGCAGCAAGTAAGAACAGTGTTGCAACAACACACCTAAACAGAGAATAGTTTAATATGTACAGTGAAACAGTGTCTACAGTTCATAATGATGGACAATCATTTTGAAGTTTTTCCCTGTACTTAGAAAGAAAAACAGAAAACCCATTGACTCTGACTACATATACACTATATTGCAAAAAGTATTCACTTACCCATCCAAATCATTAAATTCAGGTGTTCCAATCACTTCCATGGCCACAGGTGAATAAAACCAAGCACCTAGTCATGCAGACTGCTACTACAAACATTTGTGATAGAATGGGTCTCTCACAGGAGCTCTGTGAATTCCAGCGTGTTACTGTGATAGGACGCCACCTGTGCAACAAGTCTAGTCTTGAAATTTCCTCACTACTAAATATTCCACAGTCAATTGTCAGTGGTGTTATAACAAAGTAGACGCGATTGGAAACGACAGCAACTCAGCCATGAAGTGGTAGGCCACGTAAAATGACAACGCAGGGTCATTAGATGCTGAGGTGCATAGTGTGCAGAGGTCACCAACTTTCAGCAGAGTTGATCGCTACAGACCTCTAAACTTCATGCGGCCTTCAGATTAGCTCAGGAATAGTGTAGAGAGTTTCATAGAATGGGTTTTCCTGAGCAGCTGCATCCAGGCTTTAGGTTACAAAGCACAATGCAAAGCGTCGATGCAGTGGTGTAAAGCGCCGCCACCGGACTCTAGAGCAGGGAAGACTTGTTCTCTGGAGTGACGAATCACACTTCTCCATCTGGCAATCCGATGGATGGGTCTGGGTTTGGTGGTTGCCAGGAGAACGGTACTTGTCTGACTGCACTGTGCGAAGTGTAAAGTTTGCTGGAGGGGGGATTACGGCGTGGGGTTCTTTTTCAAGAGTTGGGCTCGGCCCCTTAGTTCCAGTGAAAGTAACTCTTAATGCTTCAGCAGACGAAGATTAGTAAATTTCGGATAATTTCATGCTCCCAACTTTGTGGGAACAGTTTGGGGACAGCCCCTTCCGGTTCTAACATGACTGCGCACCAGTGCACAAAGAAAAGTCCATAAAGACATGGATGAACGAGTTTGGTGTGGAAGAATTTGACTGGCCTCAGCTCCTGGCCTCAACATAGATAGAACACCTTTGGGATGAATGAGCGAAGGGTGCGAGCCAGGCCTTCTCGTCCAAGATCAGTGTCTGACCTCACAATGTGCTTCTGGAAGGATGGTCAAAAATTCCCATAAACACAAACCTTGTGGAAAGCGTTTCCAGAAGAGTTGAAGCTGTTATAGCTGCAAAGGGTTGGCCGACATTATGTTAAACTCCGTGGATTAAGAATGGGATGTCATATGCATGTGAAGGCAGATGAGCGAATACTTTTGGCAATATAGTTTATGTTTAGCACCTGCCCATTGAGATCTATTATCTATTTTACACTATCAGAAATAAAAGTAGTAAACTGTCACTGGGGCAGTAGCCCTCATGTAACTGGGGTTGTACCCTCAAGGGTACATCTCAATACCTTTAGTCAGGAAACAGAACTGTAACATAATCCATTGAAATTATATTTTTCCACACACTCTGTCTCACCTCCAGGCTTTTTGTTTTATTGTTCTGTTTCAAACATTAGGTTATGAAAGGATACAAGTATGTACTTTTTACCTGGAAAAACTTATTTACGGTTCACAATCGGACCTTAAAACCGCTCTTGTACCTTCGAGGGAACATTTACACTGTTTGTACTTGGATGAACAAAAAATGTACCTTCACAGAACCTTTATTTCTAACAGTATAAAAAGCCATCACTGTCACAACAGAACCTCTTATTTCCAAAATAGTAACTTTACAGAAGAAGGAAAAAACATTCTAAACTTTGAATGGTACTTTGAAGTACAGGTACTTTTAAAGCATTTCTGTTGTTCCAATCATCATGAAATGTTGTCATTTTCAAAATTCTTTAAGGAAAAAAAAAGAAAACACAAAAATGGAAATACAAGATTTTGTTCTTACCATGATGATATATTTTATAAATATTTATATTCATTAGATGTATTATATACTCTTGGCCCATTTTATAAGATTTTGACACAGAATAAACTTCACCTGGCATTTTCAAATTATGTGATGAGGTTAAAAAAAAATGATACCATAAGGATTTACAGATGTAGAGGATAGAGATTAAGTTGGAAAATACTAAGCATAGGAAAATGGTACCCTTATTAGTTTACACAGATTACACAGGCCCATCTTCCACTGCTTGCTTAAAACCTGAACTGGTGGTGAGAGGAAAGAATACTACATTGAATATATTTGATTCAAATGTGTTTATATTTTCTACATGAATAAAATACATCATCAAATTTTTTTAATTTCAGTTTACTTACTTTTGCCAATAATTGTATAATTCACGTATCCTGAATGTAACATCATTAGCAAATCATCACAGATGTTTTCTTTAGATTAATACATGAAGTTGAAAGGTTATGAATGTGTTGATGCATTTTTGCCAGACATGTGAAGGCTTGTTTCTCTTGCAGGAAGATGGTGATTGTGAAATAGAATGTGGGACGTTATTGCCACACAGACTTTCCAATGGACATTCGCATGCCTATCACTACTCTAATGGGTAAGGATTATTCATTATTAATTATTAATCATTAACTCTGTCAAGAACTGGCCAAGAAGCAAACTAACATGGTCATGTATTCATCTGTAGATTAGGGTGTTAGTTCACCGTCAGAACTGCATTGCCCATGTTTATTTGAAGCTTTTGGTATATTTGTTATTATACGTAGTCTTATTAGCTATGAATAGGCTTTAACAGGGATCACAAGTCTTATCCACAAAGAGCCGATGTGGCTGCAGGTTTTATTGCAGCCTGGCTGCACATCTGATTCTACTTGTTTAATCAGTTGGTCTCAGTTTTCAAACAATAAATTAGTTATATGAGGTGCAAGGCTGGAATGAAAAGCTCTTTGTAGGGAAGATTGGTGACCTCAGATCTAGAATGTACAAAACATCTTATGTCATGCACTTGTGTCATGCAGCATTATTTTTCTAATGAACTAATAAACACTAGCATTAATAAGTTTTTATATATAAAATGCAATACAAAACTCATCTACCAAGCTCTAATTAGTGTTCATTAAAAAGTAACTTTGATTAACTAATGTGATTTTTTTTTTTTTTTTTTGGCTGTCCAGCGTTCCTGCCCATGTGGATGAGGAGAGCAGCTGTGAGCCTGGAGACTCTACTGTAGAGCTCCTCTGCCCACAACCTGAACATCCGGAACACATGCTGGAGAACCACACTCTCTCTGAGACGCTGCACTTAGAGGACGAGATAAGTGCAGGTTAGTACATTTAGCGTCTAGTAACTGGAACAGGGTAACTGACCTATCCAGGCTGAGCCCATTAATGCGTTCTGTCATAGTAGCTGTTACGCAGCTGGACAATATAGTTATAGACGTCAGTCTAATGAGAAACTGTAGAGGCCCGCTACGCCAGTTTTGTCAAAATATGTAAATTTAAAAGGTGCTATTAGCTCCAAATACATTTTTTGTATGCACGTGAAATATCACACTCTATGGTAACAATGGAAGTGCCCAATCCAAATAGTTTCAGATTTGGATCTTTTTTTTTTCCCCTTCCTCTCCAGACCTGCCACTGTTAGCAGTCTCAGACAACACTGTCACCACAGCGGCACTGCAAGACGCAACACAACAGGAAGTCAGCCAGATCCGGTGTGAAAGTCATCCAGAAGAGCGAGGACCATGGGATGGGTGAACAAAGAACAGAAAAGAAAAAAAGGACAAAAAAAAAAAAAAAAGAACAGAGAGTATTTATTTTTGTATAACAGATACTATATTTATATATTTATGCTTGTGTAAATAGTACAGTTTTGTTATCCTGTATATATGGATTGTTTATATCAGATAAACATGTATTACTATGTTTTGCTTGTCACCACCAGGACAAAGGGAGATCCCAACAGAAGACATTAGTAAATCATCTTTCTTGGGCATAAATAAGCTTCACATTGTTCTTTATCTTGCTTCTGTGGATGTAACGGCTGGAAACCTTACCAGTGTTGCTCATGCTTTACAGATAAAAAGATTATCTTTAACCAACTCTTAAGACTGCTAGAATGTGGAGAGCATGAACAAAACAGGCAGCAGAATGCCATATTTAGCAGCAGACCTTCTCCTCAAACACCTTACGTTGAGTAGCACTGTTGCTGCCTACATAACTCTGGTTTGATTGTATGATTGTAACTTTAATAATGTTTTCACTGAATGATTGTAACGTTCATAACATTTTCACTGAATGAAAGTGGCATTATTGGTGGTGGTAGGCTTCTTGGTGCAGTGTTCAACCATTTTTGTACATATATCACTAAGAAATATATATTTCATCATTAACAAAGTATTAACAAATTGTATGCAATGTATAAGCACCATGGCTTTAGTAATATTGACTATGAACATTTTTAATAACTGAATGGGAAACCTGGAATGAACACATCTACCTTAGATTATACTGGTTTTTTTGGTGCTTGGCTGATTTTAAGGAGCCTTACATCTTATAAAGACCATTTAAATGAGTTACAAATTCAGAAATCTTGAATCAAGCTCCTTGGAATCAGGTTTGGCGCCGAAGATCGGAATTTACAGTTTTCAGTTAACTGTAAACTACACTACTGCATCAGTATTAGCCTTCTCACAAAGAACTCTGAAATAATGAAGGAAAACATGAATCTCCAACTCATTTTAGAAGTGTATGTAGCTGTTGTGGTTACATGACCTTGAGCACTATTGCATGTAAATAAAGCTAAAGAAATCATACTGAACTTTGTTTTCATTGCATCTGAAATCACCCATCAACACTTCCTCACTTGCTGTTGAGGGAAAACGTACTTGAGCGTGTTTCACATTATAACACATAAAAATGAATTTTACTCTTTCACCCTACAATGCTCCAGAAGATGATACTGTACAGTGTCTTTAAAAAGAGGAGACATTACCTGTTACAAGACCTCTACCAATAAGCACAAAGCATTTCAAAGGATGAGAAAATTGTGTGATGTATTTGGCTACAGACTACATATAAAAAGAGGCTAATAAGTCACTGTCTAAAGGTTTGCAAACACCTCCTCATCCAAGTTTTTAATCAAGGATCTTAACCCCTTAAATGGTCGGCCCGCTGTTTTTTTTTTTAAACACTACTATAATCTCAGCCAGTTTACATTGAAGTCCATGTAGTTACTGAATTTTAAGCCTTAGTATGTAGTAAACCCAGCATATTAAAGGGTTAAGAAAATCTGTGGAATTCTCATTTATATGGAGTTCTCATTTGCTGCATTAGCAGCCTCTACTCACCTGATGCCCAAGTACAGGTTGGAAACAATAAAAGTCCTCAATCATGTGCTGCTGAAAAACAAGAATTTGCGGTGCAGACGTTTGTCTGAAGAGCAAATTGTGTTCCAAGTGTTAGGAATGTTATGCTTTTGTTCTCACTGTAATTAACAGCTTTATTGTACCTTATTGTGGGTGATTTTTTTTATATATTCCAAAATCATTTTTCATTTCCTTTGAATTTTTGCAACAGCCATATCTTTCAATATACACATTTTATATTTCCTTAAATAGATTGCTACAATGTTCATGTTGATTACTACCTTTTGACTCTTAAAAAAAAAAAAAAAAAAAGAACAAAGGCAAAAATCATGTTTTTACTTGACTACATGCAACATGTATTTGACCCTTGTTGTGGAGCACTAACCAATACCTCTTGGAGTGGCATTTGTGATCCAATACTATTCAACATCAATACCTGACCTCACTAGTGCTCCTGCTGCTGAATGCACTCAAATCCTCACAGCAATATTCCAACATTTAGTGTAAAGCCTGCCCTGAAGAATAGAGACAGTTACTGCAGAACAATATTAAAACTCAAAACTCAAAACTCAACACACACACACACACACACACACAAATTAAAATAAGACATATAGTTCTCTGTTGGCTATTAGCAGACAATTCTAGAAAGTTCTTCTCATGTCTGACCTCAATCTGAAGTAATAATAACACACAAACAAATTTAATTACAAAACAAAAAACATTTTAATAATTGCCTTTGAGTATTTACAATATTTACACAACAAGAGTTGTACATAAATAAGTAAAAGTATTTTAACTCGTTGATATTCCACTAATCAATGAAAAACCTTACTCTCTTTAAGAGATGGAAACATTTTTTAAAAGAACTTTTAACAAAGCAAGTCCTTTAAAATCCGTCAACCATAGTTATTGAAAGATCAGTCAAGGCTGTGATCATTCACAAAAAACACTGGGTATATTTGTAGTGGCAATGTAGGCCAAGTAATAACTGCTTTAGACATTTAGGCATGACACCTCAGTTGTTACTAGTAGGGCTGCTCTCCTTGCAATGATTGAAAGTAAAAATTGCATACTATAAGCCTAGACTTGGATCAATCTCCTTACATTGGAAACTAATCAATTTACTTTAAATTGTGTCCACACTTGCAGGGTCATCTTAATTGTGTCCTCAACTACAACCACAAACTGCAAGTCTGTGGATATGTACCGTATCTTTGCCGAACACACACTTGCAATGAACCTCTCAAATGTTAAATGTTGTACCCCAACATTTTCAGAACAATCTGTTAGGATGTGAGATCTGTACTCAGTCCAATACTACTTTGATGCGTTATGTGGACAGGGGTATGGTCTTGTGCACCACGTGTTTTTTTTTTTTTGGCATGTTTGGCAAATGGGACACACTCAATGGACATAATGACACAAGTGTGAACTTTGGGACAGGCCGACTGTTTTCTGTCAATAATGAATTAACCCAGATATTCCAGACCGTGTTTTATGCTTAAAATGGCTCAGAAAGCCAAATGGACGCGTTCACCTATACCACCTAGATGAAGCACAGCCAAAACACATCAGATAATCAAAATCTCACTTGAGTTAGCAGAAGAAAAAAAAACAATGTTTATATTTAGGTAGTACTGACATAGGGCGAATATTTCATAATCTGCATCTTTAAACTGCAGAGGTTCCATCATGGCCAAGAATGTGACTGATATTGTGGGCTGGGCGATTAGACTGCTTGTTGGAGTCAGATGAGGAAGTATTAGCAAGGGACAGTAAAGGGGACATTGGCATAGAAGAGCCATCAGGGGGCATAGCTGTGGCTATTTCAGGGAACAGGGAAGTCAGATTAAAATTTGATAAATGAGGAGTAATGCCTGAGGAGTTTGCTATAGGCATTGGTGTAATATCTGTAAGCAGTGGGTAGCTTGCCTGTGCAAAGCCCACAGGACGAGGTGGAGAGAGAATAGAGCCAAAGCGATTGTTAAGAGGGGCAGTGCTACTTTTATCAGCACTTGGGCTTGTAAACATCTGGTTAGAGAAATACTGCAAAGGAATCTCACTTGGAAGGCTTGGATGAGCAGCAGGTGAATATGAAGGGTAGAAAGAAGGGAGAGTGTTCTGGGGCTCTACAGGGAGGAGAGCAGGAGTGCGTGAGGCACTGGGCTGGGTGACTGGGGGAATGAAAGATGCATTTGCGTTAATTGGAGGTGGAGGATTCATGCCTCCCTCAGCAATAAAGGAAAAACCAAAGTTCTGGGTGAGATGCTGATCTGAAACCAAGTTGTTGTCACTGCTGACCTGTGCACCATCTGCCATGAAACGCACAATACTTCTTCGTCGACTTTCACCACCTGTCTGTGGACGTCCAAGCAGTACTCCTCCACTTGATGGAAGTGTCAAGGAACCCTCAGGTTCAAATGAATTTACAGATCTCAGATTGCCTGATCTAGGTCGATCTACTGGACGGATCTTTGTGCTTTGCGGATCTGGTCCAATATGGTGAGCCCGTTGACTGACAGCTGAAAGAGACCTTGTGGAGCCTTGCGCACGCCCTGTATCTGAGCTACTGTGTGGTGTTGATGGAGGATGTGGGAGAACTGATCTCACAGCAGAGCCATGCAAATTCCCACTAACCTGAGAAATATGTCCTTTATTGTTGTCCCCAAGGTGCATGGGAGGAGCAGTCTGTGCAGCGTGCAAGTTAGGACTTGAGGCTTTAGCTTGTAGGTCTCCAGAAGAAACCCCAGGAACACAGTTATACTCTACACTTGACGAGGGGCATCCCTGTGTAGCTCTCTGGTGTCCACTTTGATCAGGAAGATGTGGAGCCAAGAGACTTTGCATAAAGCTCTGGTGGCATGCATCTTGCTCACGTGGCAGCCCTGCTCCAGATTGTACCCCCTGTGCCGAAGGATGGGTCCCATAAGTACCACGTGCACGTCCATCCCCAGAAGGACCAGCCCCTATTCTGAACCCTGCTTGTGCTTGAGGACCCCTCTGAACTGGTGCCACAGATTTACTGCTCATGTCACCACTTCGAGACACCTGCACTTCAAAGTTGCCTAGTTGATGTCCACCAACAAGAGTTTTGAAAGGCAAACACTCTGATATTCGTTGGATGTCTGTAGTTCCAGGATGATCTTGGGGGAGCCTACTTTGAGGATTGTGAGCAATATTTCCTTTACCACGTGAGGAGTCAACATAAACTTGTAATTCTGACTGGTCCTGTGAACTGCCACGAGAGGCCTGCAGATGAAGCCCTAGGCGTTGGTCACCAGCAGATGAAGTCTTACCAATAAGTGCTTCAGCAGAATAACTAGAAAGGCGATGGCGTTCCTGTCGGGAAGGAGTACAGGCAAGATCTGATGACCGAGAAACAGGATTGCTAGCCTGTGAGGTCAACTGCTGTTCTAAAGTGCGGGAACCCATTAGCCTTTGCATAGCGCCATGATCCTGCCCAGGCTGACGGTCCTGCTGACTCAAATGGCCGCTTTGATGAGTCCTGGGACCAGCCTGTTGACCCTCACAATTCTTTTCTTGTCTAGTGCTAAAATGTTGCTGCTGTATTTGCTGCTGAAGATGCTGATGGCGTGAATGCGAGCCCTGTTGCTGTATCTGCTGCTGTTGTTGCTGCTGGTGTGCCTGTTGCTGCTGGGAAAGTTGCTGTTTTTGTTGTGATTGGTGTTGCTGTGATTGCTGCTGATGTTGGTGCTGCTGGGACTGCTGTTGTTGTTGCTGCTGCTGTTGGTGTTGCTGAGCTTGCTGTTGGTGCTGCTGAGACTGCTGTTGGTGCTGCTGCTGTGGGTGCTGTTGTTGCTGCTGCACACCACTCTTTTCTAAGTGATGTTGTTTCTGCAAACCAACAGGAGGTCCTGTCTGACCACCACGCACTACTCTCTTTTTATGAACATGCTGATCTTGTAGCAAAGTCCTCTGCTGAATACTGTGAATTTGAGTGTCTGGTTGTGTAAGATGGTGATGGAGTTGGTAAAGGTGTCTCTGCTGCTCCTGTTGTTGCTGATGTTTGAGGTAATGGTTGCCTCCCACATTCTGGCCAGGCTGTGGAGTGCCATGCTGCGTGTGCCCCTGTTGAAGGTGCACAACACCAGATTGATTTTGTTCTTGGGGTGCCAGCTGAGTAGGGCAGTGCCCTTCAGATGGCCGAAGCACAGTGCTCATGAAAGTGTTACCAGAAAATAATGGCCCTCCTCCATCAGAGTGATTCCTTGTCATAACTGTTGAGGAGCTAGGGGGCATTTGTCCAGACATCACTTGGACATGTTCTGTTGCCTTAACATCTAACCTTCCAACACTGGCAGCTGAGCATGGCTTTGAACGCTTGTTAATAGGAAGAACAAGGTCCTCTTGGGCAGAACGCTTTGGCATATCTTTCTGATGTCGTTCAGGTATTCCTGCCCCTACATGTGTCCGCATCAGGGCACTTTTCAAAGGTGTATATTCATTAACTTGCCCTGGGCCAGAGCAGCTTGGGGTAACCTGAGATGATGACTGGGACACCAGAATTGCCGCTCCCCCCGGTGATGCAACAGATACTTGCTGACCAAGGTTAGGAGACCCTGGGTAAGGTTGGATAGAACTTGGCCTGATAAGGTTGTTGACATTAAGACTAGTGAGGGTGCCAGGTTGCGACTGAGAATAAGCCATGCTCAGCGGAAGTCGGACACCAGTTGTACCACTACCTGAAACCTCAACCAAAGGACCTCGGACTGAAACTTGTGACGGAGTCTTTGACACATTTAAGTCAGCCTGCTTTGCTTGCTTTAGCTGCTGATTTGTGACCCTTTCCTTGATGATAGGGGTTTGCTGTGTTTTTGGAAGATCCCAACTAGTGGCAGTTGCACTTGATGGGTTGTCACCACTACAACTACTACTCCTTCTTGAAGGGCTGTCTTGCTCAAATATGGCTCTAGCAGCCATTGCTAAGATTTCAGCCTGCTCAGAAGTGAAGCTAAAAGCTCCAAATGTATTAGAACAAGCTGTATTATTTTGTCCTGCAGGAAGCAACGATGCAACTGAAAATCCCCGGCTACCTGAACCTCCTGCCATTGGTGAATCAGTCTGTCTATTTATTGCTAGTGGGGACTCAAAGGATTCATTTTCCAAAGTAGTCACCTCCTCTGAAAGAACGGTCTCTTTTTGTGAGAACGACTCTGTTTCCGTTACATCTGCTGGGGTTTCACTTGAATGTTCACCACTGACAGGTTCTTTGCTCTGATTTGATTCTGTGAGCTTGACACTCATAGAATCAATGTGACTAGTAGGTGGCACAGACATATTAATTTCTGGCTGTTTACGTGGCTTGCCAAAAGTGTTCCTAGACTCTTGAGACAGAACAGGAGGTGTCGAGTCTGAGGGTAGTGATGTAGATGGACCTGAACAAGAAGCTGATGTTGCAGGCAAAGGAAAATGTGTCTGAATCTGTGGAGAGTTCACTGATTTACAGTTAGCCTCTCTTGCAGGCTTAGCTTGAACTTGTGAGATGTTCTGCAACAGGGAAGCTGCAGGCCCACTCTTTGTTGGACCAACAATGGCATCTGAATGTGTACTCTGGGGTGGGTGAAGTGCAGAATCAACAGATGAAACCACCAATTTATTTTCTGTAGAGCTAACGCTGGCCAATGTCGGTTTATCCTGTGTTAAACTGACATTTGATTCGGTTGGTCTGCAGCTTGTAGAAATGCTGTTTGCCAACTTGTTTGGAGAAACTGTTTCAGTCAGTGCACTGGTTGTGGAATTACCATTCATCACTGATCTTGACTCTTGAAACCTAGTGTCCAGTGTGCTACACTGCGAGGATAGAACAACACTAACTGTTGACTCATTGGGTTGAAGGTCAATATCAGAACTTAAAATGGCACCACTATTTGTATGGATGACTAAACTATCCTTGGGTGAACTTGTAGCAGTATTAACTGTACTAACTGTTAAACTGTGGAATGAGGTGTTGATATCAGTAGAATTTTCTTTACTTTTTGATGCTCCATCCACTAGGGAAGTCAGCTTAGATCCATTTGTTGAAGTACAGACAGTCATGTCGGTTGTTTTACTACTTGAACTAACACCAATGGCTGAAGAACTGCTGCATGTTGAAGCAGCACTGATCACCACAGATTTGGTATGAGTGTTAGTCTTAATGCTCTTATCTTCATCAGTAGAACTCATGAATTTAATGTCTGTTGGGGACGAAAGTCCTTGCGTAACGTTCTCCTCTGAGGCCTTTTTATGTGCTGGCTTTGCAGCAATTGGACACATGCTTCTCCTCTGTTTTGGCTCTTTTCTCCTTGATGATCTAGCCCTTTTAGCAGATATCTGTTTTGGTTGGCTAACATGGACCACACTACTCTTCTTTGGCAGGATGTTAATCGCACAACTGATTGATGCTGACGACACAGGGACAGTAGGGGGCAGAACAGTCTCAGCGGAAGCACTGAATACCGAGACAGGTTTGGCTGGAGAAGATTGGACCGTAGTGTTTGAGGGTGGAGCGATGGTGTTTAGTTGTAAATTGCTTTGACTTGAGACCTGTGAAATGCTCTGGCTAAGGCTAGTAAGGGCACCCAAACAATTTAATGCAACATTGGTGTTGGATTCCTCACTTGTGGGTTGAATGATTTGTGTAGCACTTTGGCTAACCTGAGAGCTCCCCTTCTCAGCTGACTTCACTGACTGTAAAACATATACCTGTCCATTCACAGTGATAGTCTGGGGTGTCTGTGTCTGCACCTGTGTAGAAGGACGAGGGAGGATGTGAACCAGTTGTTTTGTCACATTTGCTTGGACAGAAGTGGTGCACAGGGAGTTCGAAGTAGCTATCTGGTTAGGCAAAGTAGGGGTTGTAGTTGGCACAATACTCGTTGGATGATTCTGAGGTGGCATGGTTGGTGTCTGGATAATGACTATGTGCTGGCATGGCGTCTGACTAGTTACATCTTCTCTAACTACTTGTGGAGCTGGACATGGACTGGCCTGCTGCAGAATAACAACATTTGGATTGTTCTGAGGAGGAGTTGTCCCAATAACTGACGTCCCATCAGAGTTCATCTGCAGAACCTGCATGGTCTGAAGTACTGGCAGTGTGGCAGCTTGAGGCTGGGGCACAACAGTGTGCTGAAGTGGAGGCACAATGGCAGACTGGGCCTGGGGCATCACAGCTGGATGGGCTTGAGGCTGAGATGGCATAGCAGGTTGGGGATCAGGCTGAGGTGGTGTAGTATGGTGAAGTTGAGGCTTAGGTTGTATGGCTGGGTAAGAGTGGGACTGGGTTGGAGGAACTGCTTTAGGTAATATTGTAGGCTGAGCCACGACAGCTGTTTGTGATTGAGTCAATAATGCTGTCTGGGGTACAACAGATGGCTGATGAAGTACTGCAGGTTGAGACACCACAGTTGCCTGTGATAAAAGTGATGCCTGAGTAACTACAGCTGTCTGAGGAAGTATAGCTGGATACAACTGGGGAGGTCTAGGCTGTACAGGGAGGTGTGCTGGTGCAGGGGTTTGCGGTTGCATAGAGACTTGTGTTTGTAACTGGAAATGAGTGGGATGCACTTGGGGATTTGCCACAACTGGACATACAGACAGCTGCTGAACATTCTGCCCTGAGTTACTGGATTCTGTGGCCAGAGCTTGACAAACAGGCTGTACTGTGTTACCAGTGAGTTGTAGTGTTGTCCATGTAGTCTGTGTGCTGTTAGCGGCACTGGTCCTGTGATGGGTAGAGCTGGTTGGTAACGTATGGGCAAAGGTTCTTATTTCAGTATCCTGTTGGAACACTGAAGAAGCATCAGACACAGGGGGGTTATTGACTACAGTTTGAGGCAAGGAGGTAAGACTAATTACAGGCTGAATTTGAAGAGGCGTTGTAAGACTGGTGGAAGATGCAAGACTTGATGTTGGGTTTGCTGGCGGAGTTTGTTGAAGAGGTGCAGTGACCGCAAGCTTCGGACATAAGCCTTGAAGAGTAATATAATTCACAGGAGGGGGCAATTTGGGTGCAACTGGTGCCACAGCAGTGTATTGTTCTACAACTGCAAGGCAGGGTTTAGACACCGCAGGAATCAGAGTTGCCAGTGGAATGTGCGAAGATGTAGTAGAGGAGACTATTATTTCATTTATTTGTGCTCCATCTGTAACACCGAGCGTTTGACCTGCACCCATTTGTAGGTCACAAGAAGGCTGGATGGTTAAAGCATTTACTGGTTGCTTATCAATGTGAGAGATTTGAGAGGGATTTGAAGGAATGCACGTTTTAGCTGTAGAACAAGACGTAGAATTCCCATTAGAGTACACAATTATCCCCTTTGACATCAAGTGAGTTGGTGTTATTTTCGCTACTTTGGTACAGCGTTGCTTGCCTTTCCAGTGTATAGTGGGGTCATCCAGAAAGTTGATGCCATTAGCTTTAAGGAGCTCGATGTAATGAGCACTTTCCTTTCTTAAGTCCTCCAACTGCTGTCGCAGGCGTTTTATCTCTTCTGCTGCAGAAATATGATCAATACTGTTGTCAACAGAGGTTGCATATTGACAGATTCATTTAATAACATCCTATCACACAAAAGCATTATTTCACTACAGGAAACAACATATGGTTACAAGAACTTACAAACTGCAATTAGCATCCCACCCACCATAACTGCAGTCAGCTCTTACCTTGTACTTTGTCTCCGCCACTGAGCAGCATTTCATCATTCTGCTGCTTTAACTCAGTGATGTAACGAAATGCTTCACCCAGAATCATATTTTTACTCTGTAATAAAAAATAAATCCATTAAGAAAGAAAATTATTGTAATTCAATCATTCCATATACCTTGTACAATTCTTGACAGCCTGTTTTATTTTGTGCAATACCTGTTTTAAGGCCTGAGAGCAGGGCAAGAGGTCTCCAATTCGTTTGATACCAGCATTGATCTTCTCTTTGCGGTGTCTTTCCACTGAATGAGACATATGAGGGTTGATTGAATAAGTGAAGTCAGAAAACATTAACAAAGAAGAGGGAAAAAACAGGTGGAAATTCTAATTCATGGTTTATGAAATCACCAAAGTGGGTTTAAACACTCACACAATCACCTAATTGCAATTATCTGAGATGATCACAATTATTTAAGCCAACTTTATTCATTTTCTACAGTTGTTAGATTTAACAGACATATGCTGAAGCAAACAAAATGTGAATGTGAAAATAAAAACAAACAAGAACATAAACAGCAAATGCTTTTATCGAGACCTAAGAGCATCTCTACATGGCAATAATATTCATGTGCAATTAGTGCATTCAAATATACATTTACAGCCTAAAGTGCATTTCACATCCCTAAAAATTAACTGTGCAATCCAATAATTAAAAATTTCTTCCAAGTTTAGCGAGGTACAGCGAACTGGGAGCAGTACAGTTCAAAAGGAGGAAAAGTGCAGTGTTAGAAACTAGTTACTAGATCATAATAGACATAGGCATGAAAGCAAACCAGACACTAACATGTCTAAACAATAGACTGCCTATAATTTAAGCATAAAAACACAGGGGACCAACCCTTATGGAAACCAATATATTTATATCAGCAATAATCTGTTAATAAGCTTAGATATAATCATTTGTGTTGTTATATCAGATCTAAACATCAGCTGAATAAACAGAACATGATAAAACCATAATAAATGTTGGTCTTAAATAACCCAGGTAGTATGCTAAAATACAGATACATTTCTATCTACCTATCTAGGTAAACACTTGATCCTCAATACAAGGTGCTATGCTTATCACACTAGAGGCACTAACCTAACCTAAATAACTACTGAAGCTTCATAAACTTGCTTCCTCACCTGCATTGTGTGTCTCTTTGTTTTTCTTCCTCCTGACATTGAGAAAAACAAATTAGCATATAACTAGCAATTAATCAACATGACTAAAACTTTACATTTAATAAGAATGGTTGTGTCACAGTTATGTAGGTAAGGTAAAACTTAATAACTACTTTGCTGGTTTCTGAGTAGGAGGCTGGTTCTGTATTATCTCCGGCATTGTGGCACACACTGCAGCCTGTTCGTCAGAAATACATTGTGAGAAGCCAAAATCAGGTTGAAGAAAATGCAACACACATTTAAACAGCTGTTAAATTTATGACAGAGAATGAGCTATAAATACATCCTACCTTCCAGCAGTGGGCAAGGGAGTATTACGTGCGCCAGCTTAAAAGTCTCAGGAACCACAGCCCTGAGATCTTCATGAAAGTATTCACTGTGAAGTAAGTAAATGGCAGACAGGCAAAAATACAAGAAGATTCAAGAATACAAGAATTACTAATTAGCTGCAAAAGCCAAAGTCCATGAGAAAAATCAAGAAAATTATACTAAGATTGCCATCAGTGTCAAGTTTGAGGGCCTAATTAATGACTCCCAATGTTTATGTTTCCCAGTTCCCAATGAAATTGTTAGACTATGTCCACAAGGAAGCAGAGACCTCTTCAACTTCTTTAAGGTACACCCATTGCTAAAGCAGGTGTTCAACTGTACACACACAACTTATATAATTTCCATAGAAAAGCAATGCCAACAGAAAATAACTCTTTGGAGCAGCCATCCACAAGGCTAGCTAATGCCAAGCGTTAGCTAGAGGTTAGCACTACCAGGCCTCACTAATGACTGGATGAAGTCAAATCCACACAGCAGAAATCCATCATCTAGTGCAAGGGCGCACACTATTCCTGAAGGGCAGATGTCCTGCATAAAATGACAATCTTCCTCCATTAACACACACTGTGCTTGGCATCAGCCTCTAGTACCAGAGTTGTGCATTGCTGATCTAGTGTAAAAGCCTTCATAGAATAGTAGAGGCAGTTACTGCAGAGTAAGAGAGGACAAACTCCCTATTAATACCCCTTATTTCAGAAGACGTGTTGGATGAGCAGACGTCTGCAGACTTTAGCACATTTAGTATACCTCTTCTATTCTAAGCAGTACCAAGTGCCTCATATGAAGGAAGCATGAACATCTTTTTGAAACTGCAGCCCTGCATCTTAAGTCTCAGTGTGCTAATGTCATAAAAGGGTTTTCTCTTCCAGACAACCCATTGTTGATTTTCACAGGAGCAGAATTCATTTTTTAAACTTAGCGCCTCTAAAGAAGTTGTCAAGAAGTCTTACTCACGTTATTCCGCACAGACGCATTTACCCCACAAGCTCATAATGTCTGTCGATTACTTAGCTACAGTGCTCAACATCACTAAGGTAGTAATACTCTGCATTTTGCTGAGCTACCTTATACTTTAACGAGGAAGGCAGGTCCGAAATAAATGCAACAGACTAAAGTCACTAATGCATTTTAGCACTACGACGTGGAAAACGAGGCAACTCTTTCACCGTTAGCTACATGGACTGCGCAATGTTAACCTAAAATGTAGGTTACTGTGATTTCAATTCATATGAAATGTAAGCTACCCTGAACCCCCTAAGAAAAAGTACGGGTCGAGCAAGAGCTGAATCTGGTACCTTACACGCATCTTATTCAATTAGCTGGCTATCGCCAGAGCTATCTACTTAACGCTAGCTAGGTTAGCCAGCTTCACGACTAGCTAAGTATCATTAAACAACAGTTTATTTTACATGGCCTGAATGAACATTTAGACCAATGAAACACTGGACTAAGGTGAGACTCCCAGTTAGATATACTGTGTCAGGCAATAAAACGACTTCATTAGCCAAGTTGCCGACTTCACTGTCTGACACTGACAGCACAACTTAGCTTAGCTAATCTAGACAACCTCCTAAAAAGCTATATGCCTGTGTTGTGGACAAGACCGCCAGCAGCAGACATACAGACGCTATAAACCGAGTTAAAAACGACAAATAACACTGGCCGTCCTTTCTTTACTTGTAAGAACAGCTACACAAAGCTGCTACGGCTAGTTAGCAATTGAGCTAAAAACAACTAGCTAGCGGTGGCCGGATTAGCCTCTCGGCTAGTTTATTTTGTGCTTCTTGCGGTTGATTTACAAACCAAAATATCAGCTGGCTAACTGCCTCGAGTCCGATACAGTTTAAGGCATGGAAAACCTACCAACAGCTCCTGCATTCCGCAACGAATATTTAAAAAATCCCCCGTCAAAAACTTTGCTTTCCTTTTCAATTCACTTCATATTTCCAATGCTTGACACAAATAAAAGTGGGCGGGCAAAAATCAAAGAGTCGCCCAATCACGTCTGTGAATAAGAACGATGGCCAATAAGGAGCTACGGCGAAGCAAACGTGCGTGGTTTATCCTAAGATGATCAATACATTAGCAGTCGAAGAATTAGGATAAACTGATGCTTACAGTGAATACAATAACGCGCCTTTCCACCTGCATATTTACAGAAGCCAATCACTATAGCTCCATCTTTCCTTGACAATAAATTCTATGGTAGAATATATCGTCCCCCCGGAATTATAAGGTCCTATCGGATATTTTTGTCAAAACTGAGTTTTTCAAATATTCTTATTCTGTGACAATTTCTAAACATTACGTGAGGTGTTTTTCTGAGTTGTATGCATTTTTGGACGCTTTATCTAGAAAACAAAAAGGTTCTATCTCCGAAGTCAAACTCTAGCTTAGTTCTATAAGGTTCTATTTGCGAGCCAATCAGCACTTTGAATACACACAAGAGGACCAATCAGGTTCGGCTTCTTTGTCATGTCGCCGCACTGCCGAAACTCATAAATTTTGGAAATATCAAGCCTTGAAGGCATTTAAATAGTGTACATTGTATTAACAGGGTCTTATCTACAACATAAATATTAGATTTTTATTTTTTTTTTCCTTCTTTCACCCAAAATAAGACATTTTAGCTAATTAGAGTCACGTTTCTGAAATAAAACAAAACCTCACTGCTTTTTTATTGACCGGCTACACTTGCTTGCTGGGACAGTTCATTACAGAAGCTGGTTGCTGTGAAACTAATGGTTCCTGCCTGAAACTGACCTCTGCACTGGACTAAACATTTAGCACTGACATTTGTACTTAATCTGCAATGCTTTTATATTATTATTAAGTGACCCTTATTAGTCCCACAACGGGGAAATTTCACCTCCGCATTTAACCCATCCGTACAGTGAAACACCACATACACTCTAGTGAGCACACACACACACTAGGGGGTAGTGAGCGCACTTGCCCAGAGCAGTGGGCAGCCCAATCCGCAGCGCCCAGGGAGCAGTTGGGGGTTAGGTGTCTTGCTCAAGGGCACCTCAGTCATGTGCTGTGGCTCTGGGGATCAAACCGGCGACCTTCCGGTCACAAGGCTGGTTCCCTAACCTACAGCCCATGAATACAAAAAAGATGATTTATCCAAAAATACGAAATAAATGTTATAAAAAATAAACAAGTACTAAAACTAAATGGCATAAAAAGGTCATAGAAAGCATTAAAAGACACTCTGTTAAGGCACTAATTTTCACTTTAATACAAATTATGAGTAAGATGTGTTCCTTGAAAATCATTGCTTCTTTTGGTGTTTCGTCAGGTGTAACATTATAATTCCAAGCAGAAAGTGAGTTCTTAGTATTAGAAGGTTCTATCTGCATTTGACCGGTTTAAAAAAACAAAGTGGTAGGAATTTGATATTAAACATTTAGAATACATTTAGGGGGTCTCTCACTTTCATGTATGACACAGGCCTG
Source organism: Pygocentrus nattereri (assembly GCF_015220715.1). Taxonomy (NCBI): domain Eukaryota; kingdom Metazoa; phylum Chordata; class Actinopteri; order Characiformes; family Serrasalmidae; genus Pygocentrus; species Pygocentrus nattereri. The sequence continues at coordinate 23,632,399 of NC_051234.1, read as the reverse complement.
TTCCACGTATCAGTTTTACTATTTGGAATCCAAAATCTTTGAAGTGCAATATCTCTAAACTGCTCTGAACGCAAACAGAACCTCATAATTCCATACAGCTGTGCCTAAAGACATTTTGTATACACAGATCAGCCATAACATTAAAACCACCCCTTTTTACAATATAGGAGCACTTTGTAAACCCCCTTTCACCCTGTTCTTAAATGGCCATGACCCCACAGGACCACCACAGAGCAGGTATTATTTGGGTTGTGACCCATTCTCAGCACTGCAGTGACACTGATGTGGTGGTGACGTGTTAGTGTGTGCTGCGCTGGCACAAGTGGATCAGACACAGAAGTGCTGCTGGAGTTTTCAAACACTCAGTGTCCCTGCTGGACTGCAAATAGTCCAGCCAACAGTTTCCTGTGGCCACTGATGAACTGATGAACACAAACTATGTAGTAACAGTTGAGCTACTGTCTCTGACTTCACATCTACAAGCTGAACCAACAAGACAGTAGTGTCTAACAGAGCGCACAGTAAGTGGACAGTGTTTAAAAACTCCAGCAGCACTGCTGTGTCTGCTCCACTGAAACAACCTGTCAGTGTCACTGCAGTACTGAGAATGACGCACCACCCATATAATACCTACTCCATAGTGGTCCTGACCACTGAAGAACAGGGTAAAAGGGTCTAACAAAGTATGCAGAGAAACAGATTGAGTACAGTCTGTAATTGTTGAACTACAAAGATTCAAAAGAATTTCCTAGGGTGATTCACCACTGGCCCAAAACTAGGCTTAGTCTGAGAAACCGACCCTATAGGTCCAAAAGTTTGTAAACACCTGCTCATGCAATATTTCTTCTCAAATCAACACTATTAATAAAGAGTTTAAGTGACACTTTTCAATCCCACAAAAGGGGAAATTTCACCTCCGCATTTAACCCATCTGTGAAGTGAAACACCACATACACGCTAGTGAGCACGGTGGGCAGCCCGATCCATGGCGCCCGGAGAGCAATTGGGGTTAGGTGTCTTGCTCAAGGACACCTCAGTTATGGACTGTTGGCGCTGGGGAACAAACCGGCAACCTTCTGGTCACAGGGCTAGTTCGCTAACTTCCAGCCCATGACTGCCCCCCTGTTTGACCCCCCTTTTTTTGCAGTGACAGCCTCTACTCTTCTGGTATGGCACTGGATGTGAATGTATTCTGCTACAAGAGCATCGTGAGGACAGGATCAGTTCACGCCACTCCAGCTCATCCCAAAGGTTTCGGTTGGTCCTCCAACACTTCAGAGAACGCCATTTTACTGCTTCACAGTCCAGTGATGGGGGTTATACCCCTCAAGCTGTGCACCCCATTCTATTGGCAATGCTTTTACAAGCTGTGAGCACAATAGAATACCTGTGTCAGCAACAAGTACACCTTAAATACGAAATCACTGATTAAAAGGGCTGTCGGGATACATTTGGACACACAGCCGGTTTGCCGGATAATAGTTAATGACCATTGGGAATTCGTTTTATTATGAGATCAGCCACAGTCTGGGTCTAACAAACTGGCCCAAAGTTTACAGCTATGATTCCCCTGTAGTAAATATATTGCATGGTATTAGTATATTTATCCCAAGTGAAATAGTGTCCCTAAATCACCCAGGCAAACATTTTGTATTTTGCTAAACAAAAAAGACAAAAGCTTGCATTAAAAAAACAGTGTAGGCTTAAGCTCAATCTGGTTCTGGGAAACTACAGCTATATGCAAAAATTTGAACACCCTTGATCAAATGACATTTTTGAGAAAGTTAACATATATTCAACAAGAAACAAAAGTAAAATAAACAAAAAAACGGCTTTATTCTGAAAAGTGCATAATTTCTATTTATTTGCTTCAGAGTTTGACGTGCTGGAAAAAAAATATATATAAAAATGTGCTGTAACTTTTACACAGGCTATATTTTAGACTTTATTCACCAACCCTCAATATGTTAAATTCAGCAAATAAACAGTAATTGTGCATTTAAATTTAATCGATCTCTCCTTATGTTTACTTTGAAAAGCAACAAAACATGACCAGGGGCACCAAAACTTTTGCACATAACTAGCAACATTTTTCCCATATAATGCTGCTCTTAAATATTCTTATACTTTTTGAGCCTCACAATGTCAAATACCCAGCCTCTTTGTCTCCTGTGCACTCCTTCGACATTTTAACAGCATGTTCTGGCAAATAATGCAAATAGTACTTTTTTTATTTAGAGGTTTAAAAGTTTTACAATATAGAGCTCCAGAAAAGACAAAATTCTCCAAAGAAAGAAAGAAAAACATGCTTGAACTACAATGAAGAGGGCATGTCCCTCCTGGCATGCAGCATCAAGGCTTCTCCTGGGGTCCGGCTCTCGCATCCAAGTTCTACATAAGGAACCTATATTACCAAACTGCCACAATCCCACAATGCACTTAGGAAACAGATGGTTGTCAGTGAACATCACTGAAATGATAGCAGTGCATCGTGGGAAGATTTTTAGCTGTCAGCATGCCGAAGAGGAGACTGCTAAGGTCCAAACCTGCGCCCCTGCAAATAATGAAAAACCACCCCGCAGTGTCTGAGCGCTGAACTAAAACTCAGGCTGAGGCCATCATCAAACAAAACTCATTACAACCCTTTCAGGATTTTTTTTTTTTGCATACTACCCCAGAACATGAGGCGAATGCATTTGTACCACATGAATAACCTTCATGTAGGGTCCAGAAATTAATCACTGGCCTTGCCAAAGGCATACATTCAAAGTAAATGTGTCCTTTCATTAAACCACAAATAAAATGTCTTTTTCTTAGCATCTTTAATTGCCTTTGCTTTTGTCTTGGGGTAGGGGAGCGGTAGTAGTCCAAAAAAAAAAAAAAAAAAAAAAAAAAAATCTGAAATACTGCCAACAGACATTGCCACCAACTCCTAAAGGTGCAAAATTCCAAATAAAATAGATGAACGCCACATATTCTGAAGATGCTGGTATTGTCTACAGACAGTGTACTGCAGAAACTTTAAGTGCATGTTTTTTTTTGCCACAATTTAAGCAATTAAAAAACATTATTCACAGGACAAACACAAGAATGAAAAGGATGAGAATGTCCAAATAACTATTTGATGAGTTAAAGGAAAATTCCAAAGTTTAAGTGTAGCATATGGACTATTGTATTGAAGGGAGTTCCTGCCAGGCAGAGGACAAAAAATTTTGCTCATGTTTCTGACTTGCCATCTCAAAAATGACATATTTTCTCAAAATACTGGACTTAATATTGTGATAATCTTATTTTTTCAAGATTTTGAAATACTTTGCCAAATAATTAAGCTCTCAAATTTAAAGTAAGCCATAAATAAAAAGTCATTATTTCAACATACTAAGTCAATATTTTGACACAGCAAGTCATTATTCTAATGTAAGTCAACATTTTGAGAAAATAAGTCATCATTTCAAGATATCAAGTCAAATTTTTAGGGACAGTGAAGCAGTGATTTTTTTTCTCTTCTATCTGGAGGGAATGGGCTTCCATATGATTGCGACATACAATTCTGTGTATACAGAAAAGGTCAGACAACTCACTGATTCCAAACATACTCAGAGGCCAATGTGCATACACTGAAGCTCTTGGAAGCATTTCTGTTCTTTTCCAAATACAGGACTCCAAACTGCTGTTCTTTGTAAGTGACCATACACTAGAGATGTACAGGTATAAGGATTAGGTTGAAAGATGCTGGACATCTCTTTTAAGTGAAGCCCATCAACCTGATTTTATGTGGAATGTAAGCCTATGGCAAGGCACATGCTTCAATACCGGGCCCAACATGGGGAAAGGATTTCAGGTTCTGGGGTAACTGTACCAAGAGCAAACCTCTTCTCCATAACTGGCACTCACAATCCCTTCTCCAATCTGAAGCACCAACAGCACCCCAGGAAAAGCCATGAACTAATCAGCAATTATGCAAAAAAAAAAAGGGGGGGATATTAAATAATGGGCAGAAAAACAAACACATTCAGAAACGAGAGTAGAGTCCACTCCTCCAAACTCTCACACTCTCGAACCGTTTTGCCAACCAAGATCCCCTGGATTTGAGGGGGCGATTGATCCTATTCCTCTCTGGGCTAGCTTCAAGGCAGGCTGGAGAGGCTGACATCACCAGGAGACACTGCATCACATGCAGAGGTCCTCCACTGCATTCTGCCTGTGAAATAAACATGTCTCAACCACCAGGAGCATTTCCTTCCCATGTGTCCTTGGGCCCAGGTGGTGAGGTGACGAGTTCCGAAAGTCACCAATACCGTCCGTAGCATGACTCCAAGGCTGCCAGCTAGGACCATCTATAGTCAACAATAGTCCTATTTTGAAAGGATTCCCCCTCTTTTAGTCCTATTGTCTTGTCCAAACAACAGTCATGTCCCCTTGCCTTTAAAAAACGTAAAATGCAAACAGTATGCTTACATAGTTAACCTTCACCATGTCTACTCTGTAACAAGTAAGCAGCTTTTTGGAGCACTTATGTATTCTGCCTGGAAAAAAACAACAAAAAAATATTTAATTTCAAATCTCTAAATGAAGGGGGAAAAAAAAAAAAGGAAAACACAAACCGATGGGAGTTTCATTTTTGCAAAATAAAATGCAGCAATTTTTCATGGACTCGTTTTTCTCTTTAAATTGCCCTCTGAAAAAGTGGTGTATCTATAGACCCCGGGGCATCTGTCACAGTTCCATTTTGGGAGTACGGGCAAAAACCAATCTCTTCAGCGCGCTTGGGCCCCTACTCAGCCTTCTGCAGCTCTCCCGCTGGTGGTGCACACGGGCTACGCAGGCTCTTCTGGAGAACATGGGCGTCTGCAGGCTCTATCCTCTTGTAATAGTTCTTTTTTGTTTCAATGATCTCAAAGCCAAACTTCTGGTAGAAGTCAATTGCAGACTCATTGCTGATCTGCACATGACTGAGGAGGGGAAAAAAAACAAAACAGGTGAAAAGGATTAATACATTGACACTTACATTCTTTACTAGTGATGCAAATGTTTACAAATTCTTCTGTCCAAAACAACTGTCTTTAGTCGAAGATTAATCGCTAAAATCAAGGACACAATAAAAATATCAGTTATAAGGTGGATTGTTTGCTGCTTCTTATTCAAAATCTCTGTAAAATACTTTATGTACACTTATGAGCACACGTCAACTAAATTCTGTAAAAAATGCACCGTGTGTGTGTGTATATCTATCTATCTATCTATCTATCTATCTATCTATCTATCTATCTATCTATCTGGTTTCATTTAAACTAATTAGTTAAATCTATCATATTTTCAAAATGGCCAAATGACAGAAATATATAATGAGCTACTAAAACTTATGCATTAATACAAGTTTTATAAAAATATAACATATTTGCTACTCAATACTTGCTCAAGCTAAAACAACTTAACTCAAGTTAACTCAAGCTAAAACAACTGGGCTTAACTTTAGCTCAGTAGGTCTCAAAAGCTATCATCGCTGCACGTGAATTCCTCACACAACATCAAACTTTCTTTCAGAAAACACGGGCAAAATAGTTGTGTTTGTTTGCTTTTGATGTGGTAGTGTTGCAGTTGTGCTGTTGACCTCTTCTAAACTTGTCCTGAACACGACTATTTTTAGCTACATGCTTAATTTTTTTTGTTGGTCTATTTACCAGAACCAGTTACCTCGAGTACATGCCATTGTTTTTGGAAACGATATAAAATTATTAATATTTTTTAAACCAAAAGCTTTGGTTGAACAACTGTTCCATCAGTTGGTTAACAGTCATCAATTAATCATTTACATCCCTATTCTTAACAGATCTTGCAATTATGTGCACGTAACTTCAATTTCTGCTTCAAAGGCTGCTTCCATCAAATTTTATTGGCTTTATTGCTCCTCTGTTTTCAACTGTTTCATCAAAGTTATGAAGACAAATCATCATAACTTACAGGTAAATGTTGTCAAAAGTGCCATCCTTCTCACAAATGTTCAACACATGGTTGAGCATCTTTGTTCCTTTAAACAAACAAGACAATATGTACAAAAATGCATGAGGCACATACATCAGGAACATTTTTACATATAAAATAGAATAAAATACAGTCTATCCAAGTTTAAACAAAGAATATGCAATGGCACTCTCACAACACTCTTTAATCTCTTATGCTTCCCTAACATCCACTTCCTGAGGCTTATTATTCAGTAACTACATGGAAAACTGCAAAATGAATTACTTATAATTACATCATAGAAACCTAAAAACATGGTTTTAAATGAAATCATTGCCTTTACTAAAGAACCTCTGAAGAATCTCTTTAAGTATGTAGGAGTGAGTAACAGAAGTCTGGATGCATCGCCAGCCATCGGAGCATTAAGGGGTTAAATATCCAAGAAATCATATATCAAATTTAATGGAATAAAGGAAAAAAAAACAATTCATTATCAGATGCTAGATGAATCCTTCATTGTTCTGTGAAGACTTTTCATGTCTGATCTTGCTTTCTCTATAAATAACCCTACCTATGCCCAGTCTGCGGTAGGGTGCTAGGCAGCCGAGTGTCATGATGTACAATCTCTTCTGGTTCTGGGAGTGGTCCACCCTACAGCACACTGCCCCCACAGCAATGTCATTGAAGTATGCTGCAAATAAAAGAAGTACAGAAGACATCAGTGCTCGGTTACATTTTTTGATTATTAGAGATTCACCGGTATAGGAAGCATAGGCTGATATCGATATCCAGTGTATATCTGCTGATACTGATAAACATTTATAAAACATTTGTAAAACAGATTGGGACTACATCAACTTGGATACGGATGACACAGAAATGCAAGTCTTTTTCCTACAGGGCTATAAATGTAGTAAACTGAATGTACAGATATTTTAGCATAGATATATGTTATAAAATACCACTCAAATCTAAGTGCACACCTACACACATCTTCCAAGCTGCTTCTTCTTCTGGGTCGCGGGGGTGCGGTCATTGGACGAAAGGCAAAAATCTAAGCATCTTTACAATAATAACACTGGTTTTAAACCATTATCTGCTGATACAGACACGAATCTGGTATCAGCGTGTATCCTTACTTAATTTATAACTTTTTTTTTCAGATTAATTGATATTTCCTCTTGTTCTTTAGTAAACAGTTCACAACTGCAAACATTAATAATAATAAAAAAAAAACAACAACAACAAAAAAAACTACACTGTTTAAATGTGGAGCTGCTGCTTTGCTGGTGAATTTTCAAACTTCTTCACAAACCTCTAAGAAACATAATAATACATACTACTTATTGTGAAAATGTCTTCAAGTATTGTGATATGAAATATATAATATCATCCACTCGTATTTATCTATTTGACACATAAGGAATTCATATAAGCCTATGTGAGGTTCAATGAAAAGGAAAGGTAAAGACTGTGTTAACACATATCAACACAGTAAACTTCTAATGTGTGGACAATTCACTCTTTAACTTACCTAACTTAGCAAGCTCTCCTACTTCCAGCACATCTTTGTAGAACTTGTCATTGTAGCTGACAGGGAAGATGACTTGGTTCAGACGCTTCAGTTGTTTAATGTTGTGGGGGGTAACGTCCCCCAGCTCGATCCGGCTACTGGAACAAAAGCAGAACGGTCAACTGGTTGTTCATTGATTCCAGAAAATGAAAATGAAAGCAGTTCACACTCCACAATATGCACTTTTTAATTCAACAACACAGCAGCAAGTAAACTTACTTAAACTTAAACTTGATTACAAAACAACTCAGCTGATATCACTACCCTCTTTATATCAGCAGCATGGAACCACACATACAGTCATTACTTCAAGTTAATTTGATGTTAGCTTAAGTTCTGTCACGGATTCAGGCTCATTTCAAAATAAGCGAACTAAACCAATTAGCCTGCTACAAGCAATAAGACTCCTCTGTTCAACACACCATCAACTATCGAGCTGAAGTGTTCACCAGAAGTTTGTATTGCCTCCACTTGACACCAGAAGTACGGAGGTATTTATAGGGCGACTGCATGCTAATCCTCCACGATGACACAACAGCTGCATGTCACGTTTTTAGGTCGGCACTCCTACAGTCAGCGGCAGGATAAGGTAACGGGAGCACGAGAAGTACAGTTTATTAGGACGTCCATCTTTCTAACCTAGAGTGGCTTTGTTATGTGGCATTTTTAAGGGCCCATATCATGGTGGAAAAATGTTTCCTTTGTCTAATACATGGAACATCAGCAAAGTTTTAAAATGTACCATTTCACTCCCCAGACCATACACGGTAACTTAGGTGCAAAAAGGTGTCCATGTTGAATTTTTTTACATTTACATAAACCCTCTTATTTATCCTACAGCACTTAGCCCCACCCATTCATGCTGAAGTTATAAGCAGCGTTTCAGCCCAGACCTTTTTTCAGCGAAGGAGAGATCACTTGGATATAGTAGTCTTAAAAGCACAGTAACAAACAACCTGCTCAAAGGGGAAATTAATATATATTTATATATCGCTGCTGTCGGAAGAAAACCTTGTATCACCAAAATAGTAACTTTACAGGAGAAGGAAAAAACTTACTTTACTTTCAATGTAAGTCAATGAAACCAGACTTTTTCCCATGTCATTTTGGGTAATTTCTTTTAGGCCATTCATCATAAAATTTACAAACTATGTACAGAGTAACAGACACTTTCAAATTATGTCAAAAACTGAAAAATAGCAAAAATGGAGATACAAGGTTTTCTTCCGACAGCAACAATATAATATATATGTCTGAGACTTTGTTTTACCATTGTTCTGATATAAGGTTGTGACCCATACCAGCATTGTTATAAGAGAAAATAGTTGTGCACTGGGCTGTGCTTTTATTTCCGATTTACAGCTGTTTTACTGTGACCATTACATATAAAAGGAAGACATGTGTAGGTTCAGTGGTCATTCTGAAAGGCAAATAAATTGCCTATATTTATGTTGTAGACATTGAGACCCCTGTTTCCCAGATCAGAGTCGGTATGTTTCACTACAATAATCCCTTTTGCATTAAATCACTTTGAATAACTTTGTTTACATCTCAACCACTGAATAATGCAGACATTTCCCTTTAATTCTAAGGGTTAAAGAGAGATGGAAATGGTCATGTAATTTTCTTTTTTTTACATATAATCACACAAATGTTAAAGATGGACATCAGGGAAAAAACGATTATCATTAATAGTTACTACTGATTTCGATGCATGAACCATTTAAGCAAGGGACCACTAAAAGACACCTCCCTAACTAACCGTACTAACTGAACTAAACTGAAGCTATATGTTCTTGTAATAGTGACGATGTGGTATGTAAGCCATTGTGTGAATACATATTTGGCAATTCTCTAGCTTAGCACAAGCCTGGACTAAACAGACACTGCTAGAGACTGCATCAACACCAGAAAGATAGAGTGAGCTTAACTTGCCACTGACCCATCAGCTGCCAACCCAGACTGAGACTCTGACAGTATCGTAGAGTGAGAAGTTAACATCAATTCTGCATAACAGCAAACTACTAAGCTTTTAAGCTTCGTCAACAATAAAAGTGCTACAGTATTTTGCTCTATTCCCCGATACATGTACAGTATGTGGAAGAGGTTCACACCCCACTCACATCAACAAGACTGGAGTTTGATTATTTTCCACAAAATTACCTTTCTGTCAATCCAGCTGTTAGCTAACTGCTATCTAATTTCATTATTTTACATTAGTTTGATTCCTAATTTCAGAGGACTCTGTATCTAACTAACTTAGCACTACTAGACTGAAAAAGTAGTACTTAGCTAAGCTAGCTAATTGCTGGAAGCAGGTGGGAAGCTAAGCTACATTATGTGCCACCTTTATTAACGTACAGAGTGTTAAAGGACTCGGAAATCTCACCTTAACACCAAACGGTAAGTTAGCCAAAGTAATTACAAACCTAAGGGGTATAAAAAGGGCTTGGAAAGGGGGCGGACACGTAAATATCTCATTATCGAAGAGCAGGCATGGTTAGCAACTTAGCAGGCTAGCCATGTAGCCAGCTAGCTTTTCGTAGTCTGACTCAACATTTTCAGTCTCCAGCTCAGGCTAAGCTAGCAGACATCACACGGGGTTTATGGGACACTGGGCTAATTTGCAAGGACTGTGGTAAGCATAACAGCTCTTAGACTTCAGCTGGATAACTCAACTCCTAATCGACATAGTTTACTTTGCAAAAACTGTTGGCTATTTCGGTGGTAAACGCTACCACCTCAGACCGCGCTGAGAGGCGGCTAGCGCGGCCAGCAGCTCCCCCCTCCCCCTGCTGAAAGAAGAGAGGAGGAGAAAAAAACTTTTGGTCGAGATGGACAAATGCAGAGAGTTTTACTCACCCTTTCATGTTTAAGGGAACTTGTCTGATGTGAAAGATGCAAAGGACGTCGACAGTATATTTCCAGTCTGGAGAGGATTTGTCCTAAGTTTGCGCGGAGCTCCACTCTCTCCGGACCCTCCACATGTATGTTGGCTAAAGGACTAGCAGCAGCGCTCAACTCCGCCGCGGCTGTCACTCGTGAACGAATCACTTTTTCTGAACCGGTTCTTTCCAATAAATCGATCGAACCGATTCACAAGTCCTAATTGAATGAAACTTTTTCTGCAGCGTCCACCAAAGACTAAAGACTTCTAGTAAGAGAAACGTGAAGCCTAACAGCAGGGAAATGTGTTATGATTCTAATACAATGACAAATTACAATATGTCTATAAAGGAGAGTTGAGCAGCATTACAGAATTTCTGTACCACAGTGTTTTTTCCATACAGTATATTACAGTATCACTATCAGATGATATTTGAGTCTGCATTAATAAAGTTAATGAACCATTGCATCCGGAGACATTGGGATAATGTTGAATAAATGAATATAATGCTTGAACAATGAATATAATGCTTGTTATTTATGAATAACTCTAAACCTAAAATCTAAAATCAGCAATGTGGTTTGCCACCGTAACCAACATACAGATATATATGATATATTGGCAAGTTCTACTGTGAAGGTTTTTAATAATCCAGTTCAGTAACACTAATAAATTGTTTAGTGCCAGTATGTATAGGAGACTGGACTTGTAGTATAATCTTAGCAATAATAATAAAAAAGAATAATAATTATAAAAAATAATTATGACAATATTACATATAGTGCAACATTATGATTATATGATAAACCTATGAAACCCCTGCGGTAAATAGCCAAAGTCTCTTAGATTATAAGACAGTTCAGTCACTTTGACTTATGTCCGTTAGATCTTTCTGACCTTAACCTTATTAAATCACTACAATTATATCATTTGGCAGACACTCTTATCCAGAGCAACTTACAATTTGATCATTTTTACACAGGAAGGTGAAGGTAGTGTTAGGAGTCTTGCCCAAGGACTCTTATTGATATAGTGTAGGGTGTTTACCCAGATGGGGATTGTCTACAGTGCATAAGGCAGAGGTGTTACCCACTACACTACAGCAATCACTACATAAAATATCACGCTGTAACATATAAATCACAGGCTCTATGAATTCTCTCACTTTCCTCTCTGTAGGCTGCAGCTGGATCCTTGTGATTTGAATCTTATTGTACAGGGTCAGAAAGTTGGCAAGACTCCTAAATCAATGAACCTTTGAATCGGATGTTCGATTCATTAACATGAACAGTTAGAACGAATCGGTTTGATAAACTGATTCGAACTTCACTGCACAGGCTACACAAGCAACGGGGAGAAATAACGCACAGGACGTGGCGTGGTTCTTAGAAGGTTTCAGCGCACATAATAAAAGTCCCCACAGGAAAGGTAAAGACGAGGACTCTGACGTGAAAATGTGTGCTTCAAAAATAAAATAATTAATTAAATGAAAAACAAATAAATAAAAATAATAACAAACTACTACAGCAAACAGAGATCAGCAATACTATTTTACTGTATTTTATGTTGTCTTTAAGAATGGTTGTGTATGAAAATGCGTGCTTTAAAATGAAGAAATCAGTGTTAAATCTTCACTATTAAGCGTAATATATAGCCATTAGGAATAATGACTGAGCAAGATGTAGAGCTATTGACCAGTCTTATAATCCACCTCCACTGCACTGTATTGTCGTTTTCTCTCCGTGTATTCTACGGGCTTGGTGTTTTGCCAACGGCGGGATTTCTACAGGACTGGAGCAGAAAAACACGTGTGCAGTTTCACCAAACCCTGGTGTGAATAGCGTTATTACAAAAAACTGGCGTGTCCAGCGTTATAAAATCCTCTGGTTTTAAACTCTCACACTAGGTGGCGCTGTGTAGATCCGTTTCTGATTAGCCCGCACGCCAACCATCGAGTGAATGAAGTCAGCTGACCCTTCCTAGTTGCTTATTTCTCATCGTCTTTTTCGGCAATACAAGCTCGAGAGATCTCGGCTCCCTTTCCTCATTTCAGGTATTTGATATTTCCGATCTCATATCGTGTTGCTTTCACCCATCGTAGTGTTTTGTCCGGATAATATTATACGGCATTTTTTTCCAGGTAACGTCAGCTAACCGGCTGGATTCAGTGCATTCTCGGCCGATTTCCATTGACGTGAAACCGCAATAGAAATTCATGGATAAATGTCAAATTCATTGCGATGGGAATGAAAGAAATGGTTTTTAACGACATTGTCACTATTGTTCAGATTTAGGTGGTGGATGTTTGTCAGCGTGAGGCTGGATTTTCTTACCTTGCCCCCCTCCTCCCCTTTATAACCTTGGGAATGCACACGGTCCTGCTAGCCTAACGTTACACGATGCACTTCTGAAATATTAATCTGTACTGTGTCTTCAATCAGAGTCTAAACCAAGACAGCCAGGTTTACCGTCTTCATAGAGCGGGGCGAAATGATGTGCCTCAGTTCTGTACATTATAAATATCACAGTAGCTTAAAAATGCGTAGAGTGCCTTCAATTCCGTTTGGGATGTTTTGGATAAATGACAGATTTCTGAGGTAAACCGCAGCGGGTTTTATCGTTAGGCTGTCGTGGTCATGTGATCAGACAATGCTGTGACTTGCAATCATTCTGACCGGACTACAGCCAACCGCTCGGTCTCGGAGTCCTCAGGTTTAAGCTCTGTTCCCTCTCTGCAACATTTTGAGTGTATTTCAGAAGGCAAAACCTATTTCATGTTTCTGTAGCTGTAGAGATCATGTCACTTTGTCACTGGAGAAGTCGGTGTGTTCTCCACATCATGTGACAGCTGCTCACAGGGAAGGCTGGGTGATCATCACAGGGGTTAATCGATTTGGGGAAAATGGATAATTACGATTTTTCTGACTTAGTTGTGACTGGGAATTAAATTGCTGTTCTCTTCTATAAAAAGGCCTCTTATTGCCGAGAAGACCAGGATATGCACTTTGTCTGGCCTGAGCCTTGATGCATTAACGTAGTGCGCTAGCCAGCCAGTAAGCTGTGGTTGTGATGTCACAGCATGTTGCCTCTGATTGGTCTACCTTGTTATTATTAGGCAAAATTTCTTTCAGTCTTTCAGTTTAAGACAATGTTGTTGATAATTTGGGCTGTAAATAAATAAAAAATGCAGCTCTGGCAGTTTGAAAATCTTCACTATAGAAATCCTAAATTGCAATTTTGAGATATAAAGGATCAGTCTTTCAGCATTACACATCACCATATTTGAAGAAGTGATTCTTGATATTTAGTAGTTTTCTGAAGTTTGAGAACAGAATAATGCTGGAATAAATGAAGTAAATTAAAGATCAGGGAATCTTGTGATTTATGAAAACAAAAATTGAAAAAATAGTTATTTTTTAATGTTAAAAATATGAAAACACAAAAGCTTCTAGCTTCTAATGTGGTATCCTTACATGTTTAGAGGGCAGCACTGAGTAATGTTAGTTTATTTATTTGTTTGCTATGTAGCAGATTCTAATATTTTTAGCATGTATATAGCATGAATCTCCATTTTGTTAGTGTTAGGTACGAAGTAAACATAGACGGCAAGTAAGGAGGCTAATCAGCCGATTCGACCACTTTAAGTTTGTATCTTAATAGTTGCAAAAAATGAACAAAAAAGTCAATTAAATAATTTATCAAGTTAAATAGATGAGTGTTGTAGAAGTATTGACTACAACCATGTTTTTCAGTGTATATAGCCATATCCTCAGAAAATCATATTGTGATGTAATCTGTCATTTTACTGATAACACAATAGTATTGTATGTTATCGTTATTGCTCACCCCTACTTACAAGTAAGACTGATTCTCTTGTTTCTTTAGGTTTAGACAAGGTTTGGGGGGAAAAAGGAGACGACTAACGTTAACGTTTGTCAGCCGTGGGGCTTTTTGGTCTCTGGTTCCTCAGAGTTGTGGGATGAAAGTCTCATTTTGGTCTCTTTTTTTTGGCACTATCCATTTTATTCCAATAGAAAAAGTAAAGATAAGATGTGAAGATGGGGGGTTATCCTCTGTAAATCTCAAGATATGTAGCCTAAGTGTGTGTTCAAATGACTAAGCACATAATCCCATTTATATTTCCTATTTCCATACAGCTGCTAGTGCTGATGTGGTGGATGAATACAAACTCTCCAGAATTACTCAAGCATCTATTTGGCTCCTTCCCCTTTTTTTTTTTTTTTTTTTTTAAAACCAGTCAGTCACGGGCAGTCATCATGTGATACTGCACTATGACTGCTCCATAAAAATTACACAATAGCATGTTTGGAGAAAATGCTAGGACAAAGATACATATTTACATATTTAATAGTATTGGGCCTTTTTAAAACTCCTTAAGATTCACAAACCCATCTGTAAAATTACTTTGCATTATGTTTCATGTAAATACTGATCAAGCCTTATAATGTTAGCATTAATGCATGTATATACGCTGGTATATTACCATATGATATATGATGTCTGTTTATATGGCCTACAGATGGAGGACAGAAAGACTTCTAGGGCTGCACACATTATCACGATTGTGGCTAATGCATACAGCTAAGAGCAAATTACTATAATGTGCAAACTGGGCCAAGTTCATACCTGGTGTTAACATCAGACAGTGAGACATGTAGCTGTTTACATCTGGCATTTCTGTGTGTCTTGCATGCGTCTCTAGTGACCACTTCTGATCAGGTTACATGACTGGAGGAAGAATATCGCACCTATTTACTATGACGGGCTCTCGGTGGTTTTGTTGTCAGACAGAACTGTCCCACAAGTCCTTGTCCATGGACAAGTAAGGGCTGTTGCAGGTGTTTAGATCAAAAAGACAAATTGTTTTAATAAAACCAGATCTGATGATATCCATGATCATCATAAAAGCATATTGTGACATAATTTATCACAGTTACAATGAAATATCATTGATCTTGCCCGCCCCTAAATCACAGTATGATGTTTAGCCCACATCATAGGCCAAGTTCTTTGAAAGTGTTCCTTGTAGTTCACAGTGCTGGAAGTGCTAGTTCAGACATAGCCAGCCTGCCAGCTAGTAGTCAGTAAAGGTGTAGTGATTTCAATACAGTATTGAAAAATGTTGAAATTGTGTAAACTGTACCACACAGATTCCCCTTTCTGAGGATCTTTCATTTACTATCTTTCCTAGAAACCACTTTGAATGGAAAACTAGGCACTAGGGTGCAGCCCTTCAGAGTAAAGTGGGCAGTCACTTGGATTCTGAATGTTGCAATTTTGGAATGTATTAAGATTGCGTTAAGACATTTGTAATCCACAATAAATGGAAAATTTTATTTAATTTTGAAATAAAATTTTTTATTGAATTTGAAAATATAGCACAGTATATAATAGAAAATATAATAGTACAGTATATAATACAAATATAATAGTACAGTCTGAAGACCTTAATGAGTGGTCTGCTGCATTCTTCTTGCTAATGATGTCCAGTACTGCTCTGTCTGCTCATTAGGCACACATTTTCAACATGGATTTCTCCAAGCTGGCCAAGATTCGAGATGAGGAGCGTGAGGGACAGTTTGGATATGTGCATGGCGTGTCTGGACCTGGTCAGTAACACAGAGAATCTACAACTATGTTTTGTCTTTTTTCATCCATTAATTTCATATCATTTATTTAAAAACTGAGCTGACAGTAACAACAGTTTACATAAAAAAAAAACTTACAACTGACAGTATGTAGCAACCAAATGTGCCACAAAATCCAGCTTTGTCCATCACAGAGAACAGTTTGTTATCTAAGGCAATGAATTCCATTGTTGTTGTTGTTGTTATAATTTGCGGTTTAACTGTTTGTTAATTCTTTTGTCATTTGAAAACTGTCAAATGACGACATTGATTTAAAAATAATGAATACAGCTTGTATGTAAAATCTGGATGCTGCCAAAAGACTGACAGAAGACTGCCAAAGACAGATGGTGTGTTTGTCATTTAAGTGACCTGAATCTGTGCGTTTCCCTCACAGTCGTGACTGCCTCCAGCATGGCCGGGGCGGCCATGTATGAGCTGGTGCGTGTGGGCCACAGTGAGCTGGTGGGAGAGATCATCCGGCTGGAGGGTGATATGGCCACCATTCAGGTGTATGAGGAAACCTGTATCCTACTCTGAAGCGACATACTCCCACAGTGAATATTTAACACGTACATACAGTCTTTCATTTGAAATAAGAGATTTCTGTACCATGCTCAATAGGAGCAATGTTGTAACTAAATAGGTTTTATTATATGTGGATAAAATGGTAGTAGTCTTGAGAGCTATGTATTATACTTATGAATAGCATTTAAATACTGATCAGACCAAAATGACTACTTTTCATCCTTTTAACACTTTTTTTTTGTTTGTGTACGATAAAGACTCAGTCTTATAACAATACATTCTTTAGAAAAGTACATAGTTGTATGCAGAAGAACACCCCATTATCAAATTCTATATTTTGTTGATTTTTCTAAGTAAAAGTAAGTTAATACATTCTTTACAAAGAACACACTTCTGCACATTGTAATGCACGATTACTGTCTGTTTGTTGAACTGAACATATTAGGGGGAAATAAGTAAATCATAAGTTTTAGTTTTTTTCTAATATGTTAAAATCAGCAAATGAATATACATTGTGGACTAAAATTAGCAGAAAAAATGACATAATTAAGTCCTGCAGTTCATTTTGAGTTATTTTTAAAATTACAGAAAATACACATGCATTTTTTTTACATCTTTTCCTCTTTTTTTTTTTAAAACAAAGAAAGCCAAATTATTTTTGCCAAAACTGCACACTTTATTAAATATTAATGTAGTCCACCATAAAGGATTATGAAATTCCAAAATGAATGTAGCTGAACTGCCACCTTTAGACTGATTCACCTTGATGCATTTTTAGATGCCTGATTCTGAAGTGTGTTAGATTTCCTAAGCTGTTTTCAGCCGGTGTGTCTGTTGGCGACCCGGTTCTGCGTACAGGGAAGCCCCTTTCCGTCGAGCTGGGTCCTGGAATCATGGGCTCCATCTTTGATGGTATTCAGCGTCCTCTCAAAGACATTAATGATCTAACCAAGAGCATCTACATCCCCCGAGGAGTGAACATTGGTGCCCTGAACCGTGACCTCAAATGGGAGTTCTCTCCCTCCAAGAATCTCAGAGTGAGTGCCTAAAAAAAGATGAGTGAGAATGAATTTTATGAAAATGAACAGAATATAGATACGTCTAAAAACATTTAAAATCAAAATCTCATGGTTAAAGAATCATACCATGATACATACCAGCAATACTAAGTTGATGATAAGGCTTCAAATGATTTTGTGGGTTCTTTAGCACCCTAAGCGTAACCCCCACGGTATCCTAAAGTCATCCATAGTTGAATTCCAGAGTGCTATAGCAGTGGAAAGCACCTTGTTTTTTATTATGTATATATGTTTGTTTAATATGCCTAGAAGTCTGAGGTTTCTCCAACCGGGGACATAAGGTAGCACATAGGCCACCTTAGTGTTTGTCATTTAGAGAACTGGACGTTTCACTGTAGACTTATTTAGTCTTTAATTTTGGGCACAATTTTAGTTTTGGGCACAATTTTTTGGTGCTTCCCTGGACTTTTAAGCTCCATATGGCTGTGGCATCGCCAGGAATCAGACTCTCAATCAGACCACCTTTTAGACAGTTGCAGTACTTGGGAGCCCCTCAGATCATTATTTTAAGTAAGGATTAAGAAGCGCTTTGTCATGAATGCAAAAGTAGCCTTGAAAGATAAGCTTTATTTAAAAACGATTAAATGATTTTGGATTATAACAGCTACAGTTCATACTGGCTAAAATCATTCCACCAATTACATAAGCATAACATATCTGGCTTCTGATACATTTCTGAAAGAAAAGTCTAATCACTTCAGAAATGCCCCAGTATCTTTGCCTGTTGTTGATAATATGTATGTAATTCATATTATTTATGAAATCCTAACTGTCTTCTTTGTCAGGTTGGCAGTCACATTACTGGAGGTGACATCTATGGTATGGTTTTTGAGAACTCGCTTATTAAGCACAAAATCATGCTGCCACCCAGAAACCGGGGGACTGTCACCTATCTGGCCCCACCTGGGAACTATGATGTCTCGGTGAGATATGGACATACAAGTCACAAGATCAGTGCTTTGATAAACATTCAGTATTGATGACTTTAATGTGTACATGTCTGTGGTAGGATGTGGTGTTGGAGCTGGAGTTTGAGGGGGTGAAGGAGAAGTTTACGATGGTGCAGGTGTGGCCAGTGCGTCAGGTCCGACCGGTCACTGAGAAGCTGCCTGCTAATCACCCCCTGCTAACTGGCCAGAGAGTGTTGGATGCCCTCTTTCCGTGAGTGACTTGATGTGACGGGTTTCCGTATAACTCCTTTTTGTGGTGTAGAATTGGTGTAGAACAACCGATGCTCTCTTTATAATGAAGCACACGGTTTTTCAGTGTTTGTTCAGTACCCTGAAATGCTAATTATGACGATGTAATTGATCATGATGATAAATATTTCCATATTGCACAGGTATAGCCCACCCGTACCCTGTTGTGTGAAGTGTTTTTATTTTTATACACAGTGATTCCTGTTTTCATTAGATTTTGTTCTTTTATGTCCATAGATGTGTGCAGGGAGGGACCACAGCCATTCCAGGAGCTTTTGGATGTGGCAAAACTGTGATCTCTCAGTCCTTGTCCAAGTACTCCAACAGTGATGTCATCATCTACGTGGGCTGTGGAGAGCGTGGTAATGAGATGTCGGAAGTACTACGAGATTTCCCTGAGGTGAGAGACAGGTTAATGGTGTAGCTTTAACCCATTAAACTCTCTTATACACGCCTACACTTCAATTCCTCAGTGTCAGAACTACATAGCGTACACATTAACTTTTATAGTAGTTCATAGTGTCAAATAATAATATGCAGTAGTCACTAAAAGTATTAATGTATTTAAAGGTGAATGAAACTGTATAACTACAATTAGCATTATGCTAATTGTCATGCTAAATAGTGTCTGCAATTTTTTTAAACCTACACTATATAACATTTTTATTAAAATTGGAAGAAGAGGCATTATTAAGATGGAGAACAAATAACAGGCTAAAATATGTTTGTGTGTATGGTGCTGTGGGTTGCCCTGTAAAGCCAGAAATAAATAATGAATAAAAAAATCATTTTAAAATCAGGTGTTATGTCTTAAAGTATTAACGTCACATGCACAGGCTAAAAGGAAGGCCTGACTTAATGTTTGGGTTTCAAGTGCAAAAATCAATATTATAATAATGAAGATATGATGACAAATAGTAGATAATTCACTCATATCCTCGGAAGGCACGTCTCTTTGAATACTGTTTCAACACACTTGCAGTCATAAGATTTAATCTCCTAGTGGAAGGGATCTGAACTACCCACAGAACTAAATGTTTGAGTAGAGTTGCACATTTCCACCAGAGAGGTCTCCAAATCCCCAAAACTTACATAGTGCAGCTTTAAGGTTCATAAATAATTAATAAACCGGTACTCTAAGCGGTCAGCATCACTTTTGATGTGCCCCTAAACTGACAATGATTGAAGTCCAGGATGTTTCTGTGCTCTTCTTCAACAGCTAACTATGGAGGTGGATGGCAAAGTGGAAAGTATCATGAAGAGAACAGCTCTGGTAGCCAACACCTCCAACATGCCTGTGGCAGCCAGAGAGGCCTCTATTTACACAGGTATTATCCTGTTAAACATCATTGCAAAGCATACGTTGCCAGTCATATTTAACATTGTTCATTGCTTTATATTGCATACCATACCTTTTATGTCTGTGCATGTTTTTGTTAATCTTTACTATAGGAATCACTTTGTCCGAGTACTTCAGGGACATGGGATACAATGTGAGCATGATGGCTGACTCCACTTCTCGATGGGCCGAGGCTCTGAGAGAAATCTCTGGTCGTCTGGCTGAAATGCCTGCTGGTAAATAAATAATCCATGTTCTTACAGTTGTTAAAATGAACAAGAGTGTGTTAGCATCACTGTTTCATTAACCATGAGTGTGTGTGTGTGTGTGTGTGTGTGTGTGTGTGTGTTTTAAACAGATAGTGGATATCCTGCCTATTTGGGTGCACGTCTGGCTTCATTTTATGAGCGTGCTGGTCGGGTGAAATGCCTTGGTAATCCAGAGAGGGAAGGCAGCGTTAGCATAGTGGGCGCGTGAGTATATTTTTTGGACACATGGGGGAGCTGTTTATCTGTTCTTTCCACCAGACCTTCTGCATAATTTGTTAAACATCTCCATAGCTCAGTGGTTGAGATGTAAACACTGTCATTTTCAGAGTGGTTTGATGTAAGATAGAGCATTGTAGAGATATTCAGCAGCTCAGATTTCTTTACAGTGATAGTGATGGTAACCAGGGGTTGCTGAACCACTCATGTTGAACCACTTCTGATTCTGTTTATAGTTTAATGACTAAATTATACAGAAATTCTGAGTCCACACTTTAAGGGGAATTCAGATTTTTCTAAGTTTCTGCATAATGAAATTGTTACGATATAAACATTCATTCAGAGTGGTTTGATGTAAAATGCTATGGTCTAGGAACATACAGAGACAGAATTGTTCACAGTAGTGGTGGTAGGAACCACATGTTTGAAACTTTTAATGGCTTGAAAATCTTCCTCACACAAAGTTACTACATAAAATAGTCTTGATTATGCAGCCTGATGGCACTTTTTCTGTTGGTTTTGAGGTTTTGGCTTAAAACTCACTAGGGGTGGAGAGGTACATGTACAGAGTTGTGAAGCAAAATAATCACCAAGAAACATTTCTTTATAATTACCACTATTTTTCCATCATCAACATTACATATAAAAAATTTAGACACTTGTATGTTTACTGACCCTTTTGGATATCCCATAAAATGACTATATTTGTGTTGTAGACATGATGATCTCTGGTTTTCATCGCTGACACTGAGTAATCAAAGTAACAAAGTAATCCTTTGTTAGTTTCTATAGAATGCCCTATTTCAAATCAAACTACCCTGAATGTGTTTGTTTACATCTTAAACATTGAATTATGCAGAGATTTTGAAAAATAAGTGAAATTCCCTTTCAAGCATTTCAGTGAGAACACATGGCTCATATTCATGTAACTTCTCAGCGTTGATCTTGGATCAACATTCCTACTGTGAGAAGTGTTATGAAGACAGGTCCTGATCTCATAGGTTTATTTAGTTCAGTTTAAAATCACATGAACTAGTGTATGTAGTTTTATTTACTTAAACAAACTAGTTCTCTTAGTATACATCCGAACCACAGAAGGTCTGTTATTATATGTTTGGAGAATGAGTTTTGTGTATTTCTGCAGTGTGTCTCCCCCTGGTGGTGACTTCTCAGATCCTGTGACATCTGCTACTCTTGGTATTGTACAGGTAAGGAACTTTAACGCTCATGTTAAAATCACTTTCTTTGTTCCCATGCAGCTTATTGTTCTCTGTCTCTCTTTCTTAGGTGTTCTGGGGTCTAGATAAGAAACTGGCCCAGAGGAAGCATTTCCCCTCAGTTAACTGGTTGATCAGCTACAGTAAGTACACACGAGCACTTGATGAATACTATGACAAGCACTTCCCTGAGTTTGTGCCGCTGCGCACAAAAGCTAAGGAGATTCTGCAGGAGGAAGAGGACCTGGCTGAGATTGTACAGCTTGTGGGCAAGGTGAGAAAGTGTGCATGTTTGTTGCTGCTTATTTCAGCTAAAAAGAGACCATAGAACATAACTGTCATTAAAAGTGAGATGTAAAGTATTAGTAAAAGTTTTTTTTAATTGTCATTTGTTTTGTAAATACCAGGCTTCACTGGCCGAAACTGACAAGATCACACTGGAAGTTGCTAAATTGATCAAGGATGATTTCCTGCAGCAGAACGGTTACACACCTTATGATAGGTAGTCACACCTTTAACATATGTTAATCCTGGGCAGTAATGATGTAATAAAATCATTCAGTTTCACTTAAATCTCTGAAAGGAGAATTTTATAGTTTACTATGCAGGGACACTGCTGTTTTATAGGCATTATATCATTACTGTTATGACTTGGTCTGAGGTCAGGCCTGAACAGAATGAGAAAGTGGGTCCATACCCCAAACCTGCCACCAAACTAGACATTGAGCACCAAAGGAGAGCTTAGGTTTATGATGAAAATAATTGTGAAAATGAAAAAAAAACATGAAAATAAAATGTATATTATAGAAATATCAGTAAAACTGAATAGCAATATCACAATGTATCAGAGTAATCATATGCTGGTATAGACAATATATATTGCCCAGCACTACAGTGTATGTAGTATGTACCCTGTTATTTAATCAATACCTTGTACAGTAAATAATATGGCAGTAAAAGGCAACCCAAATGACCTTTTCTGAAACCTTTTCTACCTATTCTAAATCTCCAGGTTCTGTCCATTCTACAAGACGGTGGGCATCCTGTCGAATATGATCGCCTTCTATGATATGGCTCGGCATGCGGTGGAGTCCACTGCACAGAGTGACAACAAGATCACCTGGGCCATGATCCGTGAGCATATGGGAGAGATCCTGTACAGGATCAGCTCTATGAAATTTAAGGTACTTGTTGTGCACTGTGTAAATTCATGTTTTCATTTCTGGATTATGCAAAAGGTTACAGTAAAACAATAATTCTCCTTTTTAAAGCTATATGATGAATCATGCTTACGGTCAGACATGTACTAACGAAGCAAAAAACAAAAGGTCAGTTGTGGTTTTTAAGACTAAAGCCATTTTCTCTCTCCTCTCTCTTTCAGGACCCTGTGAAGGAGGGTGAGGCCAAGATTAAAGCTGACTATGCCCAGCTGCACGAGGACATGCAGAACTCCTTCCGCACGCTGGAGGACTAAGTCCCTTTCTGAGTCCAGTCGTCCCTTGGGGGAGCGCACTTGTCCTTCTGTCCCTCTGACGCTCTCCTCTCCACACATTCCACCGCTCTGCTTTCCCTTGTTCTTATGTAGCAGTAGTAGCCTGAAGTGTCTCGCGTGTGTGTTTTGGATGTATTTTCATACCCAAAAAATCTCAGCACTGCTTCATTCTCCAGTGTATTGTTTTGATATCATGCTATCTGTAGTTATAGATTTCATGTTTGGTGTAATTATCCCATAATTACACCACAATTGGTGTAATTATTCCATTTTCTCTGTACAGAAGATCTAAGAGACGTGATTACTTAAAGTTACTATTTATTGCTGGCAGTTGTTGTGGTTGCCTGTGTTTTTGTTGTTTTGGTTCAGTTTTAGTGTTTTAAGCTGTATTGTCTGGTGTATCCGCTGTATGATTGGAGCATTGCACTTCTATTCTGCACTGCTCGTGTAACAGAGTTTAAATGCTGAAACAATAAAATATCAAATTTACAGGTCTGTAGTTGTTTCATGTGTTTGTGACCCATACATCAGAATTTACAGGCTGACTGTTAGCAGATCCTCTTGCTTTCCTTCCAACTCTTCTGGAACCATTTTAGATTGTCTTTGTCAGTACTGTTGACATAGTACCCACCTTATCGTCCTGTCTAATAGCAGGGTGAAAAGCAACAATTGCACAATCTAGATTGGGGGCATAAATATGGTGTTCAAGTTAAATGACCATTGAAAGTTTACTACTGTTACTGATTTAAAAGACCATGAAAAGTTTATCTATACAATATACACTGTTATATACATATTGCCAAAAGTATGCATATGAACTTGAGTGACACCCTATTCTTAATCCATAGGGTTTAATATGATGTCAGCCCACCCTTTGCAGAAGCGCGTTTGTGAAGTCAGACACTGATGTTGGTTGAGAAGGCCTGGCTCACGGTCTCTGCTCTAATTCATCCCAAAGGTGCTCTATTGGGTTGAGGTCAGGACTCTGTGCAAGCCAGTCAAGTTCTTCCACACCAAACTCGCTCATCCATGTCTTTATTGACCTTGCTTTGTGCACTGGTGCTCAGTCATGTTGGTTCAGGAAAGGGCTATCCCCAAACTGTTCCCACAAAGTTAGGAGCATGAAATTTTCCAAAATCTCTTGGTCTGCTAAAGCATTAAGAGTTTGTTTCACTGGAACTAAGGATTTGAGCACAACTCCTGAAAAACACCCCCACCAAACTTTACACTTGGCACAATGAAGTCAGGCAAGTACTGTTATGCTGGCAACCGCCAAACCCAGACTCATCTATCGGATTGCCAGAGGGAGAAGCGTGATTCGTCACTGCAGAGAACATGTCTCCACTGCTCTAGAGTCCAGTAGTGGCACTTTGCACCACTGCATTCGACGTTTTGCATTGCAGTTGGTGATGTAAGGCATGGATGCAGCTGCTCAGCCATGGAAACCCATTCCATGAAGCTCTCTATATTGTTCTTGAGCTAATCTGAAGGCCACATGAAGTTTGGAGGTATGTAGCAATTGACCCTGCAGAAAGTTGGTGACCTCTGTGTGCTATCCGCCTCAGCATCCGCTGACCCCACTCTGTCATTTTACGTGGCCTACCACTTCATGGCTGAGGCTTAACTTAAAGGCGGACCTTGAAATAACATAGCACTAAATTTAAGATGGCACAGTGTTTAAGATGGAACGTTAATTAACATAGCAATAAAATTAAGGTGGCACAGAACTCAAGGTGGGACGTCTTTTAAGGTGGCACAGAATTTAAGGTGGAACTTCAATTAACATAGCACTAAATTTAAGGTAGCACAAATTTTAAGGTGGAACTGTAATTAACATAGCACAAATTTAAGATGGCACAAAATTTAAGGTGGAGCTTAGTTTAAGGTAGCCCTAAAATTAACATGGAAAAACATTTTAGGTGGAATTTTATTCACAATAATACCTAGCAATGAATTACCATCCATCATGGTTACTGTCGCTTCTGCTTAACAACGTTTTGGCAAAATTTTAACAACTATCAACAGTTTTAAACCTTTTTAATGTTAGGGTCACAATGGGGTGAAGTGGCATGTTCGCTACAAAGTAGCAAAAAAGTCAGTGGAGAGTGCAGCTGAGATCACATTTCTGTCATGATTTACAGAAACTTTGACGTTAGCGGGTGCAAATTGAACTGAGATTCATTCTTTTATTGTCATTTATTCAGTGTTCTACATTTTCCAGTAAGAAGAACAACAAGAAATATATGAAAGCGAGCAGCAAGCAGGAAGGACAGCAGCCCAAAATGGACACCACTGGACTGACAATGGAAGATAATAAGAAGTTCTTTCCTCCTGTTTTCTGGAAGCGTCCTGCTTCCACTAAGAAAGATGTCCCATGGGTGTGGGTGGGAGGCCCTCAAAGCCAGTGAGGAAGGACACCCCTTGGGCAGAGGCAGACAGCGTTAGGAAGGCCAACCGGATAGCTGACCCTTGGTTCGAGCTGACCAGGGAAAAAGAAGGGATGAAGCATGTGAACAAGATGCAGAAAACAGAGGGAAACCTCATCACTGCCAGAGAAAAGAAGCTCAACAAGCTGGTAGATTTTGCACTCAGCCCTGAAGATGGACCTGGCAAGACAGACGTGGAAAATGACATTACCGCTGCTGCTCTGAAACGTTTAGGAGCATCTGCTTCCAGGCCAGCTACCAGCCGAAGGGTCTCCACAGAAGCCCCTCTCTGTGCTTGTGGACAGGTTTGTAGGTGGGATGGGGGACTATTTAGATTTTTTAAATAAGAATAATTTCAGCAGTTATCTTATCATTGACATGTCTGTTTTCTAGGAATCTGCATTTCTTGGAGCGGTTACCTCTTTGGTGCAGTCACACAGGATCCGTCCCCCCATGTCTGGACCACTTAACGCGAACTCATCAGTAGAATCACTGATGAGGCTCGTGAACAGGCATGTTGGGGGCCTGTGAAGTCTCAGTCTTTAAGCTCAGTGAGGAATAAGTTTAGAAGTCATGTTGAATTTTTTCTTTGTGCCCATCTCAAAGATTGATCTCAAAGAAGAGTTTGAGGACTTTGAGGCAGCTGAGCAGAAAGTTCAGAGAAGGAAGGACAGAGAGTTTCAAGAAAGCAAAACAAGCAGAAGGAGAATGTGCTAGTTTTATAAGTTTTATAAGTGACTGTTTGTTTAGTGCATTTCAACATTAGTGCTTATTTGAGAGAGAACTGAGAAAAGTATAGATTTCCTGAGACACTGTGTTTACATGCTCTCAATAATCTGATCATGATCGAATTTCTGCAGTTATCTGATTTTTCAAATGGTCATGTGAGCAGCATACTCCGATCTCAAAATCTGATTAAGAAATCTGATAAAGAGCTGGATTTTAGCTCAGTAATCAGATTTCTCAGTGCATGTAAACTCTTACTCTGATTTCTTTCGGATTTCTCAGTCAGCATATGCGGAACAGACAGCTGTATCAAAAATAAGCGAGCAGTACTGAGATGAAATTGCAGCAGAACAGTTTTGGAGCGGCACTGAAACTGACTACATTCTCAATGAAATGAAGGATTTAAATATTCTTCGTCTTCTATATGATGTATATTTATATTTTCAGGTAACTTACCATGAGATTTTTATTTTTTTAAAGTCGCAACACAGTTTGAGTTCATGTTACGTTTATGTTACGTCTTCTTCTGTGAGTTTATTGGCTAGTTGCAAAGCAGAAATCATGTAGACTCTGAGTTTTCACATTATCTGATTTCCCAAGTGCATGTAAACATGTTGATCAGATTACTGACAAAATCTAATTTTCTGCAGTTATCAGATTATTAAGTGCATATAAACACACTCAATGTTTTTAGACATGAATACAAAGTGAATTTGAAGCTGTGAAGAAAGGCAGCTCAGTTGCCAGGGTTGGGATGTAATGGAATACAAATGTCGGAAATGCATATTTAGAATACAGAAAAGTCTTTGTCCAAGTTACATTTTTGAAAAGCAGTATTCAGAATGCAGTTACTTTCTACATTCTTAGAATACTTTTAGAATACTTACCCACTAAACCTTAAATATAAACACACACACACACACACACACATATATATAAAGGACTCTAAATAATAATCCAAAAACAGCTTCTGTGTGACACTGAAATTCCTAAACCCTGAGTAGACTGATAAATCAAGGCAGTGACCAGTTATTATCTCAATGTTATTAAACATCTTTCAGGGATAACTGAACTGGGTAGTCTTCTCAATAGTAAGCATGACTGTTAAGCTTAGCATCAGTGTTGTACTGGACCAATGAATGCATTTTGTGCCAAGTTGCACATGCCATTACCTGAAAGTCATACCTACCCATGATATAATCTGATTTTTGTTATTGGGATATGGTCAGTTGTTTGCTTATTTCATAAGACGGCAGTGGAATTATGGGAGCAGCAGAGGACTGAAGCAACCAAAATAACACTGAGAATTTTGCAACATCATTCAAATATTCACATTTTACATGCAACATGTTAACCCCTTAACATTCCAGGTTTATTTCATACAACAGCTTATTATTCAGCATCTACAAGGACTTCAATTGAAATTTACTGAGCTTTTCTTTGATTATAGTGTGTAATACAACTTGTTAAGGGGTTAACAGAAGAATATCATGAAGCAAACTGCTAACCAGTAACAGCGACAAACAAGTGAATTAACAAAAAAATTACAGTAACAGTTTTTCCCCGTATGTCTTATCAATAATATTCTAAACCTTTTCTGACTATGTTACTTTAGTATGTATTGAAACAGAATACATTACTAAATACATTTAGGTCGAGTGTATTCCACGTTCAGCCATCAATACTTTTTCCCAACCATCTCAGCTACTTTCCTTTAATTCTGTGTTGTATTACATTCTATTTTACAGGCTCCTCTACTGGCTGCACTGCGTTCAAGCTACAACTAGAAAATCCTCAACTAGAAACTCAACAAGCTTCTTGAGACCCTTAACCAGCATCCCTCACTACACTGCCTCTGCACTAAACACCATCACCCTTTTCTTTTAAATAAAGCTAGTACACTACACCATGATCCTTGTCTTTGATAATAAAACCAGATAATATTCCATTTCTGCTTGTTATATATAATTAATACCAGTGACGTGATGGTTATGTTGAGAAAGGCTACTTCAGGAAATCATCAGGTTCTCCAGAAGGAATGATATGTTATGCACCTTAAAATAAAGGGTATAATATGTGAAAAAACATCATTATACTTTAATCCATTGAAATAATATTTTCTCAGTTGTATTGAATCCACACACCTCATCTCCATCTTGTTCTGATCTGAAACATTAGATTAGGAAAAGTAAAAATATGTACTTTTCACCTAGAAAAACTTATTTAAGGTACACAATTGGACCCTGTTGTACCTATGAGGGAACATTTACATCGCTTGTACCCTGATAAAAAAAAATTAACTGCACAAAACCATTATTTCTAACATTGTCGGGTGGCCCACATCGTGCAATCTCATAAGTGTCCAGTAGAGACTGCCACAACCCATTATACACCCATCAGCTTATAACAGGACAGAAACTAGTTCTACTTTATGCTGAATGTTATCACAATTGGGGATTATCAGGGTCGGGTCCTTTATAAACACAATGTTAGTTTCACCTGATCAAGAACAGGAAATGTAACTGAAATCATGAGCGTTAGAAATTTTCTCAGCTAATTTTAATTAAAGTGCTCCAGTGGTCTCTGTCTCTTACCACTGAATTTCATTATCCACAGCTGGTTAAGCAAGGTTGTTTGTGGAGATTTTAATGAATTTGAATGATATATGAATTCATGATATCACATACTACACATATAAAAAGGTGGTTCTTCAAAGGTTCTTTGGTAAAGGTAATGGTTCTATTTAGAACCATGTCTTCTGTATAGAACCATTTGCAAGCTGAATAGTTCTTTGAATAGTGAAATGGTTTTTCAGGTTGATGGAGGGTGTGTTTATGGCTCTGTATATAACCTTTTTGAAAATGAAGAGTTGCTAAGAGAGTGCTATTGTTACTATGTCAAGCTTGTAACGATAGAAGAACTAGGCAGTGAACACAGGAGAAGGAAAAACATACTTTACTTTTAATGTAAATCAATGTAACCAGACTTTTTTCAAGTAATTTTGGGTCATTTCCTTTGGTCCATTCATGATGACATCTATACACAAGTGGTTAGTGTAGCATATGTGGTTGGTATAATCTAATGGGTAACAGCCTCTGCCTTCTGCACTGTAGACTGGGGTTCAATCTGGGCAAGCACTCTGCGCTGTGCCAATAATAGTCCTAAGGGCTGCTAACACCACCACCAAAAATTTCCACAGACACTCTCCAAAATCTTTAGAGAACAGTGGAAGCTATTACAGCTGAAAAGAGGGGACAAACTCCATATTAATGCCTATGGTTTTAGAATGGATGTCATAAAAACTCCTGTAGGTGTGATGTGTAATGTATAATGTGTAGGTGTCCCAATACGTTTGTCTGTGTAGTGTATATTGAAATATATGACTGACCCGTTATAATATATGCACATGGCCATGAATCAGATTTCCATATGGAGACTGGGCCTTTGCAGTTCTGGTAAGATTTTAAAGGCTGATGAAATAACAGTAATGATGCCAGTTTATTTCTGTATGTGTGACTCAAGTGTCAGCGATGCTGTTGCGTTGCTGAACTGGATCTGCTACTTTTCCTCCACCTGTGCTCTGGAATCCTGTGTCTCAAGTTTTTTATCCTGATACTTCTGCAGATAAAATTGCTGATGTCATATCTCACATTATCTTTTGGATTTTACTACTTTGAATCTGTATCTGTAATGAGGTCTGATTAATATCATTGACTGTTAAAGGAAAAATTCACTGATCAACCAAATGTACACAATTTTTTACTTACCCTAAACATTTAAAAAACATGGTTGTAGTTTGGTTTAGTAAAGCCAAAGAGCCATTTCATGCTTAAATGGCTCTTGGGTGAAATGGTTCTTCAGATTGATGGAGATGTACTGTAGGTAGTTTTGAAAGTGGTTCTGTTTAGCACCAAAAAGGGTTCTGTAACAATAGAAGAACCCTTTTCAAAAAAGTTCCATAAAGAATCTACTACAGCATATTCTCCATCAGTCTGAGGCAAAGGGTTCATTAAATATTTATGGTATTATATGGAACCATTTTCTATACTACACTCTCAGAAGAAAAGGTTGTAAACTGTCACAGGGGCAGTAACCTTCTTGTCACTGGGGTGGTACCCTCAAGGATACATCTTAAGTACTTTTAGTCAGGGAACCTAACTGTACCATAATCCACTGAAATATTTTCTAAGCTGTACTGACTCCACACATCCCATCTCATCTCCAGGTGTTTTATTTTATTGTTCTGTTTTAAGACATTAAGTTATGAAAAGGCAGAAATATGTACTTGTAACCTGGAAACATATTTAAGATGCATAGTTGGACCTTAAAAACATTGTACCTGCATAGAACCTGTATTTCTAGAAGTGTAAATACCACTGAAGAACCATCTTTTGAAAGTGTGTAACAGCAGTAAAAAAAGTGAGGTGGACCAAACAAACAGAGGGTTTTTTGTGTTTGTTTTTTGGAAGGGTGTTTGACTGTTTGGCTCCACCCCTTTCTGATCTGTTTTGCATATTCATGTGTGAAACATACTCTCTGTCCTCTCCAGTGGTGAATGGTATGTTCCCTCTGGATGAACTTGGAGCTGTTGCCAGATAAGGAGACACCTCCACCACAGCAGCACTGTAGCACTGTGAAAGTAGGTGATTTCTTTAAACATTTCTTACTTGAGAATTACACTTGAAGCAACACTTTTCTGTAGCTCTTCTTATAGATGTGCTGGAATTAGTCTGCACAGGAAGTGGAGGTGTTGAAGGGAGCGTTCACAGGTATGAGCACATCAGCTTTAACATATAATTACAGTTGTTTTTTTAGGGGTTTCCTCTGATAAGAACCTGGCAAAAAATATATATGAAAAGCCAATGTGAAGATATTTTATTGCAAGTAATTGTCAAGCATTGTTTTGGTCCATTTATCATTAAATACTGTGTTCTAATGATGCAGAAAACTTAAAATTACTATAAAAAATTGGAGATACATGTTTTTCTTGGGACAGCGAAGAAGTGTGTGTGTGTGTGTGTATGCGTGTGTGTGTGCATGTGTGTGTGTGTGCATGTGTGTGTGTGTGTGTATAAAACAGCTAAAGATGTGCAATACTGTACAGGTTCATGTAGAATAGATATCAGGTAATAGTTTTAGGCAGTTTAACTAACATGTAACTATTAATTGTACTGCACAAGATAGAAAGATAGATAGATAGATAGATAGATAGATAGATAGATAGATAGATAGATAGATAGATAGATAGATAGATAGATAGACAGACAGACAGACAGGTAAGTAGATGTGTTAATTCCTTTATGTTATGATGGTGGCAGCATCTGTGCAAACCTCTAATTGTGCAGTTATTTCATTACAATCTTAATATTTTATCTTTACAATGTTTTTCTTTGGGATTTTGCAACTAACACATTAAGTGCTATATAAATAAAGATGTATTATTATATTAATATTAATGTTATTAAATTAGAAAATCATGTTCCTCAGTGCTGTTATCATTAGATAGGCTCTCTGACTCATCTATGCCTGGCCTTTGTGCCTGGCTGAGCTTTCTTTAGGTGTCAACCCCAGCTGGGGTTCTGAA
Organism: Pygocentrus nattereri; assembly: GCF_015220715.1. NCBI lineage: Eukaryota > Metazoa > Chordata > Actinopteri > Characiformes > Serrasalmidae > Pygocentrus > Pygocentrus nattereri. Next base: position 23,600,255 of record NC_051234.1, on the reverse strand, counting down.
GTCACTTCACAGAGCAGGATAAGCCAGTTTTTCGTGTTTCTTGTTAACTCTTTGTCTTAATGGCTGTGTTTACCTTCTTTGGCTATGAATAGCCACTCTCTGCATAGCTTAAGGCACCGTCATAATGAATTTATAAAGCAGAATGAGTTACCTCATCTTCTCAGCTTTGCTGATGGTCTTTTGAAGCTGTTGTGGCTCTGGCTCTTTTACGCAGGCAAGACAAAGATGACCAATGCAGCAAAGTCAGTGGTGGGCAGTGATGTGACTGAGGAGAGCAGTCTAGCTGGAGAGGCCAAGCTGAACTCCAAGGAACAAGAGGTGAACAAATGGGTTTTGACTTCACTGATGATATAGACTGAAACAGCACTCCTGGCTTTCGCTCTGCATTTTACATCTTTTATACCAGTTGATCTAAATACATATAGTGTATGAATCAGTATAAACTTTGCTTTTATCAGTGTAAGCAGTATAGTACATGTAGATAAAGGATTACAGACAGTTAACTCTTGAAGCAACACTGTTTAGTAGTGTAGCCTTTTCATTGGAACAAATTACTTGTATGTTTTTGCTGCCCTCTTGTGAACATTGAACATAGCTGCAGCTTCATTCTTCCTGTAAAGAGTGTAATGTTTTTGCCATTCAACATCTAGAGAATGTATTTCTCACTCAGACTTTATTGACTTTATGTATTGTTTCCAATTTTAAATACTACTGGTGGTTATTAGGAACAGCACTAGCAGTTATATGGGGTCTATTATTACAATGTCAAGGTTCTGTTGCTATCTAGAACTAAATTTTCATTTTGAGATATTCAGGGGGCCCAAGAGGTTAATGAGGATGTCCCAGACCCCACCCGGACTCCCTGTATAGGATCACCTCAATCACCGACCAGCTACAAACAGAGGAGCGAGGAGTTCAGGAAGACTTTCAAAGAACTGGCTGAATTGGAGAGACTGATAGTAGGTGAGAGAGGGTGAAAGAGACTGAGAGAGAGATATGCTAAATGTCTTTAGGCCTGCATCTTTGAGATTTGTGTTTTTCCCCAGATTACAACTGCGCTCTGCAGAAGGACATTCTGTTGCAAGGCCGCATCTACCTCACAGAGAACTGGCTCTGTTTCTACAGTAATGTCTTCTGGGGAACAAAAGTAAGAGCACACAGTCTGTATGAATGCATACAGTTTGTTATGTTGTTTGGAGAATTGATACAGGGTTGCTACTGATTCTATTTTGGTCAATTTTAATGCAGATAATGTTAAATATGAGAGATATTGCATCCATGTCAAGAGAGAAAACAGTCCGACTGATACCAAACGCCATTCAGGTCTACTCCAATACAGAAAAGGTAACAAGCACTATTTTATCTTTTGTTATCTATGATTAGCCTTGATTAAACCACTAAAATACTTTAAATAATTCTCTTGTACATTTATTATATATAATCATATAATTTATCTGTTATTTATATTATCAATGAGCTATGGCAAAAGTATGTGGACACTGACCAACAGATGTATGTAAGTGTGTTGGACATCCCATTTCAAAACCATGGCCATTAATATAGAGTTGCCCCCAACCCCAACCACTCCCCCCCTTGTGGCCACAACAGACTCCGCTCCTCTGGGAAGGCAATCCATAAGATTTTGGAGTGTTGCAGCATTGATATTACACTTCACTGGAACTAAGGGGCCCAAACCTGAAAAACAGCCCCAGATCATTATGCCTCCTCCACCAAAGCGCTACAAATTCCAGTAGGTAGCATTCTCCTGGCAGCTGCCAAACCTAAATTTGTCCATTAGACTGGCCTGATTTATCACTTCAGAGAACGGTTCTCTCCAGAGAACTGCTACAGAGTCTAGTGGTTGCATGCTTTACACCATTCAAGCAGACTCTTGGTAATACGCATAGAGATCTTGAGGCATGTCTGCAGCTGTTCAACCATCGAAACCCAGTTAATGATGCTCCTTATGCACTGTTGTTGTGCTGATGTTGCTTTCAGAGGTAGTTTGGAACTTTATACTGATGCAACAGAGGATATGCCATTTTTACACTCACTGCCCACGCCCTAAGTTTGTATGGTCTACTGCTTTGTGACTGAGCTGTTGTTGCTCCTTGATGCTTCCATTTCAAAATAAAAGCACTTACAGTCGACCATGGCAGTTCTAACAGGGCTGAAAACTGACTTATGGCAAAGGTAGCATTCGTTAGAATGTCCTTTAAAGTCACTGACCTCTTCAGTACAATCCATACTACTGTCTAAGGAAATTGCAAGTCTATGTGCTTGATTTTATACATCTGTTAGCAATGGGTGTGCCTGAAACATGTGAACTCAATGATTAGGAGTGATACTTTTGGCCATATAGTGTATTATTGTATATTGTAACTGGTACAATATGAAATTATTTGGTAACATCAGATTAACATAGTGTCTACTCCCCTAGCTGTTCTTCACATCATTTTCTGCAAGGGAGAAAAGTTACCAGACCATTTTTCGTCTATGGCAGAATATACTGATGGACAAGGTAGGCCTGAGAAATTTTACTACTGTTCCTTTTATGTTGTTTTTTTTTCACATTGGTTTTTGTGAAGCTTACTTTCAATTTGTGGATATCTATTGACTGGGGAGTGAGAGGCTTGGTTTTTGAAACTTTAACACACTGAATTTTAAAAACGGAATCAACCCCTTTATGTAAAAAACAATGTAAGGCCCTTTATCCCTTATCAGAATGAGTTCTAAAGAATGCAGCACAGTGGTGATTTCTTGCTTCAAATACATCTGATTTACCAAGTTTTGTTTGAGTGTTTGAGCAAGGAAATCCCCAAACTGTGCTGGACTCTGGACCTACCTACCTCTGACCTAGACTGTCCAGTGCAAACTAAACCTAGAAAATAATTTTTAAATCTAAAGCAGAGCTGGGCAATGTGACAATATTTATTGTTATAGTAAAAAATTACATCACAACATGTCACAATATGCTCTTCTGTGTAAACGTCGTTTCTGAGTGACAGTTGTTAGTACTTAAAACAAATTAGTCCTGATTTAGTGCAGTACAGAGTGTAAAATGTTGAATATAAATACCTGAATTCATAGTTTGCGATAGTATATTTAAAATGTGGGTTTGTCTAACTTATCAGGTATCAGGATATACTTTTTATTTTGTATATCGCACAAATTTTCTTGAAGTATAGTGATATGACATTTTGCCACGTCACCCACCTCTAGCCGAAACATTTGTATTAATGTTGCAACCTACCACATGAGCTTCTAAGTGCACTTTTTAATAAGGATCTGGTGCAGGCTGCACATAAAACTGCACCTGAATGTAAAATTCAGTGACCTCACTGGGTGTGGCTTTCTACTTTGCATGAGAGTAGAGCGTCCTTTCAGAAAAATGTCCCTCCCTTGAACAATGTGAACCATGGGAGGCAGAAACTCTGTTCCAGGTAGTGTGGTTAACAATTACATTTTTTGAAATAAAAGTCATTTTATTTCTATTCATCTGCTTTACCACAGTAAGTCAACTTGTCTGCTTCACAATTCTGAGTTAATTTAAATGCAAAAGGCAAATAAACTAAACATGAATTTAATGAATATATATTTTACTGGTTGAACAATAAATTGGTTGTTTTTTTAACAGTCCAGCAAACAAATAAATGATTAAAGACATTTATATAAAAACATAAAAATACATATAATTTTTAAAACAAATTTAGTGATATTTCTAAGTGTATATTTGTGATGACTGAGCTACTAGTCATATCCAGTGAAAGTCGGCAGAGTTGTCTGCCGGAATACGGGTGGGGAAAATAATATTGCTACAGAACGCAACAACTTCCTGATCGCCGTGCCAACTGGGCTTTACCTGTAGTGACAGCTCACGGGTTACTTTATTTCACTGAAGGCTATCGACAGGTAGGAGACACCTTGTTGTAAGTACGACAAAATAAGTCAGTCTTCATGTTATTTCGGCTAAAGCATACAGAAACTGGCCGTTGTTTTCAGTTTAAATCTTCTTATCCCTGCGTTGTCTTCAAATTGTATTGTTTTAGGCTGGATGTCTTTATTGTGGAGCCTGTGTTTGTGCGCCATATGGTCTAACTTAACTTAGGAGGGTGAAGTCAGCTTCTTATTTACCAGCTTCTTGTACGAATTTCCCCGTTCCTCCTTAAATGGTGAAGTAGTTAAGGTGGAACGGGAAAATTCGAACTAGAAACTGGCGTATAAGAAACTGTCTAAAGCCTCGTAGTTCTGTGGTCTGTTGGTTTGTTTGCGGCTGTTCCTTGTTAGCATAGCGTTCCTTATCTTTTTAGGAAAGCACCGTTTATGGTCTGGTTTTACTTCAGCTGAGACTCAGTCTGATGAAACACTCGGTCTATTTCTGGAGACTGAGGTTCACGTTTGTGCTGTACGTTTATGAAGCTCTTTAACGTGTGAGTAGTTGCTCGTTGTAGAAGCAAAATCTTACAAGACAGGATTTGTTTTGGAGCAGTTTGCTTTCTAGCAGTGGCGTTCATGGTCCGTAGGGGAGGATCAACCCACCTGCCTTCATAATCTTTATAACTCAGTTCACTTTGATATGAGAAAAGCTGATTAGATTATGTACGTGGAAGGTTGTGGTCATCAGATTGTCTAGTAGGAGTCAGTTGATGTGACTGGACATAGAGCATAGACAACTAACCCACACTATTGTGTCCAAAAGTATACAGACACTAACTAGCAGATGTGAAGTTTAAGGTGCACACAGTTTGGATAATTTCCTTTAAAAAGGCATTACCAGTAGATGAGCCTACGGTCAACATATCCAATGCCAAATGTCAACTAGAGGGGTATAAAGTTTCCTACATTGGGTTGTAGAGCAGTGCAACTGTGTTCTCTGGAGAGCTCCATCGAATATTTTTGGGATGAGTTGGAGTGTCCAGAACTAATAATCCAACATCCGTACCTGACGTCACCATTGCTCTTATGGCCGAATACAAACAGTTCCTCACAGTCTTCATAGAAGAGTAGAAACAGTTGTGGCAGTAAAGGCAGGGACAAACTCCATATAAGTACCCTTGATTTCAGAAGAAACTTTGGATGAGCAGGTGTCTACAAACTAAGATAAAAGATTAGCAGTGGGTCTCTGCGGCTTTACTCTGATTGCATCTCCACAGATGACTGCAAAGCAGGTTAGGGCTGTTTTTCCAGCATGAAGGTTTGACCTGGTAGATTATTAAAGGTGCATTGTGTTGGGCTGATCAGGTATCTGGTATGAACAACCAGTCAGAAGCCTTCTTCACACAGGTCACCTGGAGATGGGGAGATAGTGATTTATGCTGCTCAGCTGCTTCAGTTTATTTGGTTATTTGTTCTTTCCACAGCAGTTGACCAGGCAGGAGCTGTGGCAGATGGTCAAACAGCACTATGGCAATGATTTGGGCTTGAGCCATGAGGAGATGGAGAGTTTGCAGATGACCACAGACACAATTGCATATACGCAGACCAGGTAACACACACATACACACACACACGCACGCGTGCGTGTCAGAATGAACGTGCGTTTGCCACACACAGATACCAATGACCTGGCCATACCTGTGAAGTCTCATTGTTTACCTGCAAAGCTTGTTTTTTGACTTTGCTGCTGGATCATGCACATGAATGCACATTTCATAGGTTTCCCTGGTCTCAAAATCAAAACATTTAAAAAGTTTGGACAATACAGACCCATCAAATTAAAACCAAGAGTATATTGATTTTGCTCATATATTTGAATTGGCTAAAAAAGTGCTGAATGGAGATATGTGGCCTTTTGTGACTGACTTTTCTGTTGATTGTCTTAATGATGGCATAGTTGATTATTTTGATGCTTACAGAACACACTTCTGTATGTTTAATGCACAGTTTATTGCCTGAATTTAACATATATGAAACAATAATAAAACCTATAATGTGGCAATATGCCTGTGGAAAAGGTATACCCCTAAGTTCAGTCAAAGTTGGTTATTTATATTTTGTAAACACTTTAGATAAATATTGCCTTTTAAAAAAAATTATTTGTTTATTTTTTTACAGGTTTTAGATTTTGTAATCTAGTCAGAAGCAGTTACGCTGTTTTGTGAATGTACTTCTTGTTTCAGCCTAAACATAAAAGCAGAGGATCAAACTGGAAGGATGGAGAGACCTTCCACTCTACGTATTCCTCAGATTGAACAGACTTCATATGAGGCCTCCACGCCTCTGGGAGATGACACGCAGTCTTCAGTAGGACTACAGAGTACTCTCTCTGCAACTGGGGTACAGTACATTAAACATGTTCCTGTTTAAGATCTGATGAAGAGGGTTTAAAACTCTCTGATCACAACTTTGTATCCTAACCTCCACTTATAGAATGGATTGCCAAAGCTGCAAATTTTTTTTGTTAAAATTAATGTAACATTGCTGAGTCAAAAGAAAAAAACCCACTAGGATATGATGTGCATGAACTGTGGCAAGTCTCATGTAAAGCCAGAAATAATAATTTAAATGATCATGTCAGATTTGGCAGGCGTTTTTCAGGCCATGTCATATGTATTTAGGTATTGACATCACACACCAGACTCAGACAGCAGTTCTGTCTCTATGCTTGGGTCTCAAATGCAAAATCTGCATTATACTAATGAAGATCTTGCTTACGAAACAGACACAAAGCACAACCAATGTACAAATTATATTTTGCATGTTGTGTGCAATTACACACTTCCACCAGAGAGGAAATCTCCAAAAATGCACAATACACTATTGACACAAGGTTAAAGATGGTGCAGATAGGGATTGTGTATTTACTGTAATTGCACGTCCTACAGGAGGACACACGGAGTACGACATCTCGTCAACGTAGTCCTGACCTCTCCCTAGAGCGCTTCAGCCATGAACGAGTGTCCAAGCGCTCTTCCCTCTCCTTGGACCTGAATGCCAATGAAGACAGACTCACAGAAAATAGTTTATCTGACAGCATGGAGGAAGGTGATGCACTGTATATATGTGTTAATAATGAGATACTTGATCGTTTATTTATTTGTTTTTCATTTATTATTAATTCCAATGATTGTCTTTTACAGTGTGCCCTCAAAAAATAACAGCAAAGTGCCACAAAGTTACTTTATTCAGTTCACCTACATTTTCTCTCAAAAGAATGTAGCTAGCTAAAATGCAGACATTCAACTCACTTACTTAACTGAATGTTATTATATATTGAAAACACAAAATAACTTGGCTTCTGAATTTATTCATCTTTGAATTGGATGTTTGGTTCATTGAAATGGTCGGTTCAGGAGAATTGAATGACAAAACTGTATCAATATCAATTTATGGTAATTTTTGTGTTCACACCGAGGCTGATGTGTGTTATTTTGTTGATTTGTTTTGACTTTGCAGTGGAGCGTGATTGTGTGTCCCATGTGTCTCAAGGAAGGATGTTTGTGAACAGGGTGTTCCGAATCAACGCAGAGAAAATGTTTGAGCTGCTTTTTACTGATTCCTATTTTTTCCGGAGGTTTATGGATGCCAGGAAGTTCACAGGTAAAAATGACCTTCATTTGTATTTAATTACAATTCCCTTTTAATTTACTATCTCAGCAGGACTTTTTTTTTTTTTTGCTTCTGAGAAAAAGTTGTGGGCTACGTAAATGGAAATTGTCTGTAATATTTTTTCGTCAGTATTACCAGTCAACATTTTTTCTCCCGGGAAAAATACTATTTGTAAGCATAAATTTAGTGTTACATGACAGATATCCCTCACATTCTTCTTACAACAAATGTAAATGAAACAGCATGGTGGAGAGGTGCACTGCTAGAAATAAAGGTTCTGTGCCAGTAGTTTTTTTTTGTTTGTTTGTTTTGTTCATCAAGGTACAAACTATGTAAATGTCTCTTCAAAGGTACAACAGTGGTTTTCAGACCCAATTGTGTACCTTCAATAATCCCTGTGATGTAGCCTTGAGGGTGCATTTTAAAGGGAATGCTACCATTTCATAGCTTTTATTTTTATGTCCAGAAAAGGCTACAGCCTTTCAAACAAAAAGTGCTCCCACAGCTTCATATGGCAGGAATAACAGCATCACGTGCATAATGGTTCAGATAGAAAAAGGGAAAGTCAGGGAAGCCAAATGTACAAAATGCAGAGAATTTGAGATAAAATGATGTAATTACAGCATAATTCATACAGTCAAAATTATTTTGGATTTTTTTGCATTGTATCATTGGTTATTTGTACAGACAGTGGAAACATAGCTGCTGTTAGGATAGGTGGGATGTAGTTTTTTGCTGTGTGCAGGTTTGTCGCTGTCATTTCCAACCTGTCTAGTTAGGATTTGCTGCACCAACACAGTGAACCCCAGTAATTGGAACTTCAAGAGTAGTGACTCCAAACAAAACTTGCTACATTTTTCTGTACAGCTTATCTGATCCTGAAACAGTTGATATGAAAGAATACACTTTGTGCAAATAAGGGCGGATCAATTATCCAAACAAAAATTCCAAATTCCAAAATGTGAAAACTGCTTTTATTTATTTTGTCATTTTTTCTTCATATGTAGTTAAACATTTCCATATTAAATGCATTAGTAACTGCTGTATTTCTTTACTTGGCAGGTGTGATGTCTTCTTCTTGGCAGAGGGACACCTCTGGCTCTATGAAGAGGAGTCTGAATTACACCATCACGATCACCAACCCACTAGTGGGAAAATTTTCAACAGCCACAGAAAATCAGGTAGGGCTGCTTTCTATTTCTCTTTTTTCCTGTGTGCTTTGGGGAGTTGTGCCTGGCAGTATTAGTGAAACTCCTCATTCCCTGTGTGTATGTCATTTTAACAAACACCACCCACTGTTAATTTTTCAGACTTTATATAAGGAGTCTAGGCAGGGACATTACTACATAGTGGATGCTGAAGTCTACACACATGACGTTCCGTACCATGACTACTTTTACACTCTCAATCGCTACTGCATTATCCGCAACTCCAAGCGCAAGTGTAGGCTTAGGTAAGTATGTTATGTTTCTCAGTATTCCCTGTTATGCACTCGGCTCAACTGATATATCGCATGAATAGAATCGGCTGATATTAAGGTGCCACAGGTATTCTGTTTTTATAAGGCACCAACATTTTTTCAGGCTTTTTGTCATTCCAGTTTATAGCCCTTAAATGGCATTTTGCATGCATTCATATTAGCCATGCAAGTACTGTTAAAGAGAAAGTGATGTCCACTGCATGAATGGCCAATGGCTTCTTCTTTTCTGAATCATATACAAAATACGATACTGTGCAAACTTCCGAGGCCACCTTTCTTATATTTTATTTTCAGTCAATAGAGCCATTAAGTACAAGTTATTTATTTTTATGAAATGTATCTGATATTAGAAAATATACCTACATAAAGAAGGTGAAAGCCAAAGGGAAACAAATTTAAAAAAAAAGTTTCCAAAGCTACAGTTCAAAACATAAGATACAGAGTAAAAGAAACAACTGTGCAAGACCTGGTGGGCCACCAAAACTGACACCATCATATAGGCAGTAATTAAAAGCTTTCTTCTTAGAGAGAGAGAGGAAATCGAGCTCCACTCTTGCTTCAGATCTAAAAAATCCACGGTTGTTTCTGTCCATCTGTTCACTGTGACAAGACAACTCAACACAAAGTCTGAAAGGATGTGTAGCTGTCAAGAATTTGTTACCAAGAAAAGGAAATGGACAAAAAAGAGCATTTGCTGTCAAACAAAGAAGCTGCTAGTGTTCTCTGAGCAATGGACTGACCACCCCAGAGTCCAGGCCTCAACATCACTGAATGTGTTTAGGATTACATGAATTGTGAAAAGCAGAAAATACAAACAACTTCTAAGACTGAACTTTGGTGGTGTGAAAAAATATCCGTGCAGATTTCTTCTGATAACAAATTTCTTGAAAAGGGTGAAAGCTGTAAAAGAAGTGGGCACATTAAGTACGGAAAGTATTTTTGTGTAATTTGGTGTAATTTGTGTAATCTATGTTTAATCTATGTGTGCTTTTTTTCTGAGACTAAAAATTGTATATAAATAAAACCTGGTCTCTGACCTTTGCGCAGCACGTATACACTCTTGCAAGCTTTGCTGAGGTTTTCCTCAGGGGAAAAAAAGTGACTACAATCTGCAGTCCGCTGCAAAAATGAACGTCACAGAAAATGTACTGCTTTTCCGGCCATGCTGCATCGCTTTTGTGCAGTAGCAGGTCAAGTTGGAGGGGCAGTTTTCTGCTGCTTCTTTCAGGCAATATGCCACTAGGACCACATACAAAATCTACTGCAATTCTCGTGAAGCGACAGAAGCTGATACATTGCTCAACTTTCCCAGTAAAGAATTGACTTCACCCATGAGCTCTACTTATACATTCCTGGGAATTTTATCAAGTAATTTGCTGTTATTCTTACTGGGATTTTGACTGTTCACATTTAACCCCTTAGGAAAACCTCATTCATTAGTGAGGTGCTTTGGATAGTTACTGTGTGAGCGTGCATGTGTGCGCACATTTTTAAGACCTGTTTTAAGCCTAAGCTACAAGTTTTTTTCCTGCAGGGTTTACACAGATGTGAAGTACAAGAAGCAGCCGTGGGGCTTTGTTAAGTCTTTCATCTCCAAGAACTCATGGAGTGGCCTGGAGGATTATTTCAGACACCTTGGTCAGTATCAGTTTTATAGTGTTTTTCTCTGCTTGGATATATTCCTCCTAGTTCTTGTCCCTCCATCTCCTTAACCAAGTCCCCAGAGTGATATGTCTTCTCTCTGTGTTATTATAAATTACTGCTGATGTATTTCCTCTTATAGCATGGCCTGCATTAATGCACACGCTGCTGGTCTGCAAATTCACATCCCTGTCCTGCTCTCTGGACAGTGCAGATGTCCTTAATGCTTGAGGCTGTTAATATAATTTAATACATCCAGCAGAGCTGAACAGGGATGGGACAGCTATCAGTTTTAATTATATACCAGTATAAAACCCAATAATGATCTTTTTCTAAATTTCAGTAATTCACCAAATAATGTACAGTTAAATTATTGTTTTTAAAAGTCATGGAGGTAGAAAACGACCTATTACTACTGCAAAACAAGCTCATATTTACATAGTGATAATCTGAATGATGAGCAGTAGTAGTTCTGGTGATAACATTATAATTATATGAATTGTTCTTATTCTTTTTGATATTGTGAAGAAATGTGAGAGGTGTGATTTGAAAAAAGGACTATTAAGATTATACTTAATACTATAGTGAAATGACAATATGTATTAGTGCTTCTTAAAATCCACCCTAAGGGTTGTATTTAATATTGTTTGTAGTGTTATAATACTTGAAGCACAGCACTGTATCCTTTTCATCAGTTTGACAGAATTTATGATTTTGTATCCTTTTTACATTTTCATCCCTCACTACAATACCCAATATGCACTGCTCAAGTATTTCAAATAACAACTGGAAAACCTCCACTGACGTAGAGGCTAAGAAATTCAGACTAGACATTTGGCTTCTGAGCAGTAATGTTAGCTAACTGCCATCCTTCTGCATTAGCTAGCTAGTAGAAACAAAACATTTCAAACAGCTTGTCCACATGTATAATGCCCATAGCGCTTGTAGTTTATTAAAAGTTCCCCCTACCTGCCAGATGCATGATTAGATGTAGTTGGTATAGTGTAGTGGGTAACACCTCTGCCTTCTACACTGTAGACTGGGGTTCAATACCTGCCTCGGTAAGCACTTTACACTATACCAATAAGAGTCCTTGGGCAAGACTCCCAAGACTACCTTACCTGTGTAAATTGATCAAATTGTAAGTCGCTCTAGATAAGAGCGTCTGCCAAATGCTGTACATTGTAAAATGTAAGAGTGTTTTCCTGGTCTATAAACAAGATCATCTCACTGTTTAGACAAATGTGGCACTACTGTAGGATGCAAGGAGGTGTGTTTACAGCAGCTGTAGCTGTAGTACATTTTTAATTTTGGCCAGAGGGCCCCTTTGAACATGTTCAGTATTTATACAGCACTGTAACCATGATAATTTTGGTCAGTTATGTCTTATATTATGATGGTAAATTTTCCTAGGGCATGCTCAGAACTGACAAACACCCACAGTCACTGTGGGTTTGGCCCAGTGACCACAAGCACAGAACAAGCTTGGTGTTTTCCTGACTGGCCAAGGCAGAGGGCTGGCCAGTAGCTTTTCTGCTGCGGATACAGAGCAGAGGTTAACGGAGAAGAGCTTAATTAAGATAATTGATCAGATCAAAGTGGCTCTAAATGACCATGAGTAGAATGTGCTGGTTCAGTATTGGCTGTCTGTTGAGAGACGAGGATAGGAAGCAGTCATGTTCATTTCCCGACGATAATGTTGGTCATGCAATTCTGAGTTAACAAACTACTACTAAGATTACTGCCCTTACCTTGTAATGGTCCTTATGTGATTTTTGGCAAAGCTACAATGCACACTTTTTTGCTATGTACATATAACTCCAAAGGAACAACTTAATTGAATATAAATGTAGTGGATTTATACCACAGTTAGTTCTGACCCTACAGTGTAGACTGGCCATGAGGCATTGCATGAGTACCAGTATCTCCCAGTATTGTCTCTCTCACTGTTTCTTCAAGTTATCACTTTGTATCTTATCAGTAAGCATGAAAACAGAAGACTGTTTTATAGAATTACTTTTCATTATGGCAAAATCATCATAATGCATTATGTATATTCTGGGCTGTCCCATAAGAGAGATGTAATAAAATGTTGCCAAGTACTTTGTTTTCTATATTACTGCATAAATAATTGATTTAAATTCAAGGGAGTGTCTGAAATTGTTATTTTTGTTAAGTATACTAGAGCATTCAGCTTTAAAAGTTATTAAATAAAAGTATTTGAGACTTCAGAATGACAGAATTAAGTTTTGCCTGGTCAAGTCAGACTGGTTTCTTAGCAGCGCATAAGCCCTGTGCTAAAGGTCATATACCATATATAGGACAAACAAAAGAACCGGATGCCTATTCACATCAATTCACTTCACCCCCTCCCCCATCACCCTGGATAGTAACAACGTCTTGTGCAGCAAGTCCCAGCAGCCAGCTAAACAGGCCCCTTACAAAACTGTTTTCCCTACAATGCATATTTAGGCTGAAAAGTCACAGCAGCCCAGCATCCACAAAAATGTTCACTTCAATAATTCATAATTAGTAAAGTTTGGTGAAACAGCCAGAAGTTCCCACAGTTGTGAATGGGACTATGAATGGTTTTTCTTGTCTGCATAAAGGGGGAATAAGTCCCCCTTCTCTTTCACCAAAACCTTGACAGAATCCCTGAAGCATTTTTACATGGCAGCTCTCGCTTCTTTAACCCTATGCTAAAATAACCACAAGCTAATATGTCTGCCTCAAGTTAGCAATACTTATGTTACAATGCAAAACAATACATGGCACTTTTACATCCCTGTCTAGTTCTTTTTCTAATTCTCTTTCTAATTCAGAGGCGGAGCTGCTTGAGGAGGAAGTGGAGTTGACCCAAGGTTCAGGCGATCCTGGAAAGGCTGGCTTGCGTAGAAGGCGGAGGACCTACAGTCGCACCCTGCAGGAGCATATGCGGCCTGGCAAGCAGTATGGTGTAGACACAGAGCAGCAGAGAGACAGCAGCATGGGTACGAGCTCGATGAACTTTGACCACATTTATGTGTGCTCATTTCTTGCATCTGGATTGTAACCTGATAAGCTTTTAACCACATGCATTTACACTTGGCAGTCAAATGCATCTTCTGTCATTCAGATTTACATTCGAGTGGTAATATGCAAATCAGCTCATACAGTGTTGACCCTCATTTTTCCTTAACACAGTGATGCTTACAAGAAGACAGCTGTTTAGAAGGATTAGCCTCATCAAGCACATGCATTGTAGTAAAATCAGAAATAACAACTATAAACTGATGCTCAAAATGCCTGAAACGACCAGGTGTAAATGGAGTATCAGTAACCTGCAACCTAAACACTGAAACCACTAGCAGTTTCCTCATTTGGTTCAGCAGTACACATTGATGATTTAAGCAAGTGCATCAATATATACCAAGCAAACATTTCTCACTGCAGTCAGTTTTTCTGTTTGTGTACATAGACTGCGTAACTAATAGTGACTTGGGTTCATTTTTCAGGTATAATGGACATGAAGAACACGCAGAAGTGGAACATCACCTCCATTATAGCTGGAATGAGTGTGATGTAAGTCATACCAAGAGGTGCATTTGTTTTAGAGTTTATAGAAGAGCTGGTTAAAAAGAGCTCAATCTTGGGCTGCCATGCTGGAAGAACAAAAAAAAGACTTTTTCAAAGAGTTAATAAGAGTATAAAACTACCTAGTATAGCATTTTGTCCTACCTAATCGTTGCACCCTCTTAGAAGTGCTGTGGACTGGCTGAACAGGCCCAGTGAAGATCTAGAAAGCTGATGTACTTTAGTGTAAACTTACAAAATCACGATATGGTTTATGTATGACTTTGTGGTTTTATTGATTTTATGGGTTTGTTTTTCAGTCTTTTGATTCTGACGGTGCTGAACCTTGGACTCTTTTTTAAGCTATGGGCCATGGAGGACGTGGCCCATCGCATGTACCTCACCACAAAGCAGCGTATGAGGGAGAGAGCTGAGGCAAAGTAAGGACTGCTGTTGGTTTCTTGGAATTATATTGTATGAATGCTGGAATGTTTAGAAATTCTTTTATTGGCTTGTTAAATTTAAGAATGTACTGCATGTGATTTTTAACCCTTTTTTTGCTCTGTAACATTTTACGTAATTAAATGTGTCATTGCTTTTGGAAAATAGAGAAAACGTTTTGAATTAATTGCTACATATTGTCAAAAAAGTTTTGCTTTTTTGTTTAGCTTTCAATGTAAATTAATCTAAAAAAATGTATTCTGCATCATTTGAACCATTTCTATTAGTATCTTTATAATAAAATTTAAACACTGTAAAGCAGACACAGGATTTTTCTGACAGTGTCTGTATACAATCCTACATCTCCATTCCACAATGTAATGATGCCTCCTGATTCGCTGTAGCATTACAAACCTTTCAAAATGTTTAAAGTCCTAAAAGAAGTACAACCTAAGTACTTTTGTTCTACAGTTTGGCACCTGACCTCGGCCCCAAGCAGACTGTGTTTCACAGGAGCCAGGAGGAGACACGCTTACTGAGGGCGGTGCTACAGGACTCCATTAACCTGCTGGAACAGGTGCGTTAGTGTGGCTCTACCACATTTCATCTGGAAGAGAATGCAAACAGCAGCACAACTTCAGATTCACCTGATTCCGTTTTCACTAGACCATAAAAACAATCCAGTTACAATATGCTGTATATGTTGTTAAATCTGTTCTTTTTTTCAAATTTTGACACAATTCAGTAATTGAGATTAGTCATTCAGAGTGGTTTGGTTTTTTTCCCCAGCTACTGTCAAATAATGTTTCACACATCAGGCAACATATTTATTTATGTAATTACTTTCTGTGAGGAGCCTTGAAGGTGCATTAAACTCTTGATGGTTCTGGTTCTCTACAATGGTGCATTTCACCACAAACTACGATAATTTAATCTTGAAAATTTAATGAAGTTCCCCTATAACACTGAAAACACCTGTTCTCTAAATTGTATAAGCTGGTCAATATAAATAGTCCAAAATGACTTGGAATAAAATCTCAAATAAAAAAGGTATGTATAATAAATTACTAATAGTATTTTTCTATCTTCCTTAACCAATTACCAATTATCGCCCTTATCTTCCTTACTAATTAACTGATTCTAATTCTAACAAAATGCAGCAACTATTGCTGCTGTACCCTCAGCAGGGGTGATTCTGTGTGCCCCCATGTGCTAGTATAAAATATCTCTCCTCTGATGTCTCTTTTTTTGCCGAAAGGTCTCTGGTGTGCTGGCTGTTTGTTTGTACTAGTCGTGATGGCTCCTGTTTCTCTCCACAGTTACGCAGCTCTCTGGTGGTGCTCCAGCAGAACTTCCAAGGTTACAACAAGACCTCCAACCAGTTATGAAAACCACAGTGCCTGGTGACCACTGGAGAACAGGGGGATCCGGCCCACAGGGTTTGCCCATGTAGAGGAGTGTTGCCATAGAAATGGTTGCTCCTGAGACTTCTCTCTGCCTTTGGGTGATATCACTCCAGGCCTTCTGTGTTGTGGTTACAGGTGGCTGAATGTTTTTAAGCTTCATGCGAGAGCTGATGGGCACAGGGAGCAATGCAGGCCCGTTGCCCCTGCGAGGCAACAGCTCGTTTGTTAAAGAGGAATTCCACAAGTTTTTCAAAATTTCTGCTTAATTTCATCTTTTTGAAATGTAAACAAAGTCATTCAGAGTGATTTGATGTGAAAAAATTTCATTGAAGAGAGAGGTACAGACACTGATTTCTTTGCAGTGGTGATGATGGGAACCAAGGGTCACAATGGCAGGAACACAGCCTTTCTGTTTACCAAAGTCACCGGTGAACGTACACATGCCTTCTGTATTTTTGTGGTGATGATTATGATAAATTGTGGTAAATCTGAAAAATGTGTTTTATGGGGACCATGTTGCCTTACACACTCCCTGCAAGTAAGGATAAAAAAAGGTTTAGGTTAAAACCTTATCACAAAACATTTGTAAAACCAGTCAGGGAATGTATTCAGACATCTGGTTCCTATCAGCACTACTTTTTAGAATGAAGCATTTCACATTAACCCACTTGTAATAGCCTTGTTTACCTCTCATCATTAACCCAAAATCAGTGGGATTCTCTTTTAAAGCCATACTTTAACTCACGGCTGATGGCATTTTTGATTGATTACAACTGCTTCTTAAAGTTGTTTACCTTCTTCAGTTTTGGCCTGTTGATTTGCACAGCTATTGTAAAGCATTTATCATGTTTAAGACACCACAAATTCTACTCAAGCCTCTGGCTGTGTCTCTTTGTGAGTAAGAAGCAATAATTATTGTAGAAAATATTCCGTTAAAACACTGCTAACCAGGGCATGACAAAGTGCTTGAAAAGTTTCCTTTACCATGTTGGTAAATCTGCCACTTGCTAAAAAGCAACTTCAGATGTTACCAGACATGTTAATGATTGCACCTTTGAATCCTTGACTTGAGCAGGACTGCTACTGAATGAATGCAAATTCTGCCTGGCTGTATGTTATTTTTAGTTTATGCAACGGTACCTTGACTGCAGTGTTTTTAAGCTTTTGACATATTTTATGTTCCTCTAAAGGGCTTTCTAAATGTACAGTAAAGATATTGGTTAATATATTGAATATTGAAGTGAGCCTGCAAGACTGTAGTTCATGATTTTTTATATAATGTTTACACTAAATAATTTGTGACTGTAGAGTAGCTCATAGGGACCACACTTTGAGCCTACTGGTGTAAAAGCGTATGCAGAGTGGTCATTTTAATTTTGAAGCAGATCTCAAAGGAGTGACCCCTGCCTTTTGTATACTTTCTCAGGAAATAGTTTTTTTTTCTCACTTTTTTCCCCCCCTATATGGGTATTTTTGCTGAAATGTGTCTATTTATAACTTGAATAAAAGCCCAATCATGTTTTTGTGAAACTGTTTATATTGCTTTGTGTGTTTGCTGTACGCAGCAAAAATAAACAGGTGTTTGTTCATTTAAATAAGTAACTGCTGTAGCTGTGGTGGCTTTGCTGCATGTTTTATGGGTGGTTCTCTAACACATTGTAGCAGAAGAGGAACCATCTTTCAATGTTGCCTCACATTAATTGCTGAAACAGCACCACAAAACAAGCTTAAAATCTGTGTGGCAAGAAGGAAGTCTTGTACACTGGGTGTTACTGAAAAGCTCTGATAGTTGCACTTCATAAAACAGGTGTGTGTCTGTGTCTTCAGCGTTGTAAAGCTGCAGTAAAACATCACCTCTGAATGTGAAAGCACTGGTCTGCGTTGACGTCAAAAGACTGAATAGGCAGGTTCCTTGTCAGTGTTGCCATATTGAGGGTAAATCCTCAGGAGATTTTAAATTTACCTTTTAAAACTGTCAAGGGAAAACAGACCTTGAGGCTACAATCACTTACTTGGGGCATGTTTTGTTGACATAGATTAAGCCTAGTCTTGAACTAAGCTGCAGTGTAAAGGATATAAATAATCTGTTTTGATCTATGTACTATGCTTAAAATCGTGTCTCGTAAATGGGCCCAAAAATAATAATTGTAAGAATTACAAAAAATGAATTGAGATTTACTTAATTGTTGGAAGTTCAGTGTAGTTATCAGTCAGTGTAATGCTGCACAGAGTGGATCACAGACAGCAGTGCTGCTGGGGTTTTTAAACAGCTCAGTGTCACTGCTGGATTGAGAATAGTCCACCAACCAAAAATATCCATCCAACAGTGTGCTGTGGCCAGAAACCGACCGCTGTTGAAGGACTAGAGGATGACTGTGAGCTATCATGTCTAATCTTACATCTACAAGGTGGACTAATCTAACAGGTTTGTCTAACACAGTGAGTGAACAGTGTTTAAAAATCCAGCAGTACTGCTGTGTCCGGTCCACTTGTACCAGCACAACACACACGAACACACCATCACCACGACAGTATCACTTTGTTATTGCTGGAAATCAATAACATGACCCACATAATACATACCCTATATATATATATATATATATATATATATATATATATATATATAATTTCCTTTCCATTCATGGTTGATAAAAAGAAGGTAGAAAGGGGTGAACAAAGTATGCAGAGAAACAGATGGACTCCAGACTGTAACTGAAGAACTACAAAGTGCTCCTATACGGTCAGTGGGGCTGATAGAATGGACCAAGCGCAGAAACAAGGAAGTGTAGTGGAAGTGGTCGGTCAGTGTTTTACAGTATGTAAATTTAAAACACCATTGCACACATTGCATCACATGTGTGTATATATTTCAAAATATTGACCTATATGTGCAACTATTTAGTACATTTATTTTAAAACATACTCTACATATTTTTGATATGAGCAATATATATTTCCTTCGTCTGAATTTTTATGATTTAACTTGACAGTTAAAAATAACGCAAAGAGAGCTCTAGTTAGTGGTTACATTATCTATTAAATAATATACAATATAGACAAAGATGTTTTTTCAGGACAGCAGTGTTTGTGATGCGCAAATGCGAATGCGGATTTAGACAGTGGAATCTGGCAACCCCGCCACGCTTAGCACTAGCAGCAACACAGAGCTGGCAGGAGACCCAGCTGGCCGGCCATGCGTCCGGTGCGAGGGGTTTTCAGAGAGATACCAGTCGGTACCAGCGGGGTTTCTGCTGAGCCTCAGCGAGTCCGAGCGCGCCGTAGAGCGGCTTCACAGCTGGCGGAGCTCCGCGGGGTTGAGTGAGTTCAGCCGCTCAGCGAAAAAGCTGGAAGGTTCCGGGCTGGAGGCTGAGCAGTTTCCGGACTAAATGGTTCACAGTCAACGGCAAACAGGTAGACAAAGCTTGAAAATGTCGTGTTGTTCTGCGGTTCGCGCACACAGACACTGGTTTTGACTGTAATAGTATTCAAATGTAATTTCTTTTAAAGAGGACGGGATTTTAAATGGGGCTCAGACATCAGCCAAGTTGAGTAAATGCAGCCAGCTTTTCAAAACATCACCAACTTTCCGGACTGAAACGTGTGGGCGACGTCCCACCCTTTCAGCACGGAGCGAGTACGCCTGAAATAACCGCAGACAATTCAGCAATCAAGTCTGCTCGTAACGGTCCAGGGAGCTGACATGCAGCCCACAGCCTGGGTTATTTAAAAAATTAAAGTATGTTCCCAATGACCTTTTTTGCTCTGATTTTTCGAAACGCACAGGCTGGCTGCATTACTACACGAACGCCACTGGTTTAAAGGGGGATTCCACCGTTTTTTCGAATTTTTGCCCCGTTCAGTCGGGGTAAAGTCTGAGAGGCTTGATGTTAAATTGTATTTAAAAAGACTTTGATTTCCTTACAGTGGTGGTGATAGGAACCAAGAGTCCACAGCGCAAAGATTTTATCTGCTATCCAAAATAACAAGGGAACCTGCACGTGCTTTCTGATTTTTAAATATGTAATGATGATTGTAAAATGGTGATAAATATTATAATAAAATAAAATAAAAAACCCAACTTTTTGGGGGTAGTATTTTTGACAGACAACTCTGTATGCACCCACAAAATGCATTTTAGGACAAAATCTGACCTCAAAACAATCATTAAATAAAGTTTAGGGCTTATTTGTAATATAGTATAATAATAACTTACAGTGAGAGAGCTTTTAGAGCCTTTACACTCTTTGGACATCTGCTTCCTACCAGCATCTACCACCACTATGAATAACTCTGACTTGGTAAATTTCTCTACAATGGAACATTTCACATCAAACCACTCGGAATGACTTATTTTGCATTTTATACAGTAATTTTGAAAAAATGGATGGAATTCCCCTTTAAGGCTTGTACTGGTACATCCTGAACCAATAAGGTGCAGCAGTTCAGAGTCATCATCCTTCTTGTTTGTGGCATTTACTGCCAGGGTAGCCCCACTGCTGCAAAGGTGGTTCACACTGAATGACTCCGGTTAGTGGATCCCCTGGGGCTCTTGACATTGACTGAGGTGAAGCATCATCCTGTAAGTGATGTGGTCCTGGCCAATAAGGGAATGCAAAGAAAGACAATTGTTCCACCCTCTGGGCTATTGCCCCACCCTTTCAGTGTCCTGGCTTCAGGATAAGAGGGACCTTTAAATGTCATTCAGCTGAGGTTGTACTGAAAATGCATCAGCACGGACTGTTTTCAGTGACTTTTGTTGGAGGCTTTCAAGAAAATGGCATTCTTCATGATATTGTTTAGGGGATGCAGTGGCAGTAGCTGGGTGTTATCAGCAGGGCTTTTTTTGGCTTCTAGTTTAAAGTCAGGTTCTCTGACTGCTATCTAGGTCCTGTCACATGATTCTTGGGCTACATTATTTAGGACTCAAAGAAGGACTCTGGTCTGAAATTTGAGCCATGAAGTCAATGGTGTTGGTAGAGTGATGGGTGTATAATTGATGAGGCTGAAGAATGTAAGCGATCTGCTCAATTCAGTTCATGTCTGCTGTCTTGTATCACTGCAGGTGCATGTTGTCCTTCTGAGCTGGCGATGATTGGATGAGCTCAAGGCCATTATGAAGAAGAAAGCCAAAAAAGCGCTGGAGCAGGACAGTCCGCTGTGCTGCTGCGAGTATGTGGACCGACATGGTGGGAGGAGCCATGTGGCAGCGTGCTGCTGCGACTGTGAGGATCTGGATGAGGCCTGTGACAGGTGAGGGAGGAGCTATGTGTGAGTGAGGGCCCTGGTTTAATTAGGGGTTTTGTGTCCTCGGGATGCATTTACTACAGATTTATGAGTGCAAGCATGCACACTAGGATGGAGGAAATGTACATTATATGCCCAAAATAATCCAGACACCCCTTCTAATTAGGGAGTATAAATACACTATGTAATTTAGAGACCTCTGAGATGTAAGGAAGAAGATTCCATAACATTGCTTGTGCTTCAGGCCTCTTCCCTGATTGGATGAATGTGATGATTGAGAGTGTGTTGAAGGAATATTAAAAGAGAACTCTCAAAAATTCTTCAGTGATGTCCTCTGAAGGTCTAAGGGAATTGTCTACTATTGTCATCATATCTTCATCGTTATGTTTTTTTTTTTTTTTTTGCATTTGACACCTGAAAAGTGTGTGACCTTAATACCTAAAGACATAATGGTGTGGTTCAAAAAAACACAACACTTCTTCAAAATATTATGTCCAACTTGCAGCAGTGCACGGACACCATATTTGAATTTTTTTTTTCCCCTTTAGGCTCTGCTTACACACACACACGCACACCTTCTAAGCCCTTCATCCTTATGGGTCATGAGGGGGTGCTGGAGCCTATCCCAGCAGTCATTGAGCTGAAGGTGGGAGACATCCTAGTTCGCCTGTCCATCACAGGGCGGACACACAAACACATTCATTCACACCAGGGGCAATTTAGTGTTGTTTTTGTTTAATGTTAGATCAAGGCATAAAATTCAGACTGATGTTATGCTTTTATAATTTTCATAACGTGGATCAGTTGTACTACCTTTAGCTCACTCTCAATAGTAAGCCAGCTATCTTTGGTAGTATCCCACAAACCCAGTGTGATTTAAATTCTACTTAAATTCTTCTTAAATTCCTGCTCCAATGATGTAAACTGTTCAAAACCAAATGGTTTGTCACTGTAAAACAGGCATGTATAAAACCATATGCCACAGTTAGAGTGCTCCTAGTCAAATTATGTTCAAATTCTCTGCAGAGAACACACCTCTGCACATTTTAATGCTGTTTATTTGTGGAATTGTATTGGGAAAAATTCAGCATAATGTGCAAAAGTTATGGCACATTTTATATTTTATTTCCTCAGCAAATAAATAGAAATTGTGCACTAAAATTTGCAGAGACATGCGATATTTAACTGTGTTCTCTGTAGAGGATGTGTTATCTTATTTTCACTCAGAAAATGTGAAAAATCAATTACAAACTATGTCATTTGACCTAGGCTGTCCAAACTCATTATTAAACTGTCATGATTTCAAAGAAGAAAGAGAGCTGTTGTTTCTTCTCTCTATCTTTAGAGAAAGATAACATTTTGATATTTTTGACGAAGAACAGTCGACTCTGGCCACTGTTTAGACGGGAAACCTACTGGACTTTTTCGCTGCACCAGTCATGGACTGTGAGGATCCAGCAGAGCTCACTATTGAATAGGATGAGGCATAGTAAAGTTGAACACATACTGTGATTGTACTTTAATAGTATATGTTGCACAATATTCTGTAGTGCTCCTACAGAAATAGCTATTATGCAACTATTTTTAACATAGTGTGTAATATGTAATGGAAATTTTGAAGCTAAGGAATAACACATTTTTATAACATGTTCATTTTCTACCACTCTGGGCTACCAGTGCCCTACAGGTAGTACTGCAAGGCTTCAGGATTTGAAATATTTAATTTCAGGTTAGAAGCTTCTTAAACTTTAAGCACAATAGGCAGATAATTTGCTCATGTTTCACGCTTGTTCTCATCTTTCGTAGGTGGATGAAGAGGGAGCCCCAAAAGCAAGACTCTCTGTCTCGAGTGATGGCCACAGTGGCCGATCGTCTGCGAGTGCCCTGGATTTCAGGGGCAAAGCAAGTTGACCTATCTTTGATCCCGCCTCTTATCCTCCTTCCTGTCCTCTTGCACATCGCTGCTCTGCATTACCTGCTGGGTATTGTAGTTCTAATAGCACTGCCTGGCATAGTGCTGTGGTATTACTACCTCACCCACCGCAAGAAAGGCCGCACTCTGTTCTTCCTCAGCCTGGCACTTTTTTCGCTGTTCTACATGTATTACCTCTTTGTCTCTGAGGTTGTTCCACGTGGCAATGTCAGTAATCTACAGCTGGGTGTTGTGACTATAGGGGTGGTCCTTACACTCATCACCCTGATGTATACCAAGCGAGGGCCAGGCTATGTCAGGCCCCACCCCTCTGAAACTCACAGCACAGTGACCTATCACAGCCCTCCACCAGACATTGACTCCACCTACCACAACGGGTCACGACACCAGGTGGTGATAGCCAGTCGAGTGAGTTCTCCAGAAGAGAGTGCTGAATCTGAAGCAGATCCAGGTGGCGCACTGCAAAAGGATGGCAGAAGGAAGAACTGGTGTTCATTCTGCAGGGTGGTGAAACCTCCAAGAGCGGGACACTGCAGGATCTGCGGGGCCTGCATTCTACGGCTGGACCACCACTGTGTCTGGTGGGTTCAATTTAGGGTTGCACCAATCTAGCTTTTCCTCTTCTGATACCAATTCCAATATCTGAAGTCAGGGTATAAATAGGTCTGTCACAGTTTTTACTGAGATCCCAGTTATTTGAGCCGATTGCAATTATGAAGTGCGCTTCCCCCCCCCCCCCCCCCCACAGTTGTTAGCTTTCATAATCATATATTTATGTTGCAGCACACGGAATGTGAATTAGTTTTGTTTTAATCAGTTGGGGTGTGGCCAATTGATTCAAAGAAAGAAGAAAATGCATTTATACAAAGTCCTAACCCTGACTTGGTGCTGTAACACCTTTAGGGGGCAGTATTTTTTATGTATTTGAGCTCACACTGTTTCTGTTGTTAGTTGGGTGCTACCAGAGCCAGTTAAAGAGGAGTCTGGCTTAAATTATTTTATGATATCAAAAACGTGAATGTGAAACGTTTGAGGCCACCCATTAGTGTCCTTGATGAATGGGGTGAATGGAGGAGAGAGGTCACTGGGTGAAACATGAATAGGAAAGTTTGTAACATGGTGGCATCTGTTTTTGAAAAAAGTTCCATCCTTTTAATAAAATGAGATTTTGTTTTATAGATCTCTCTCCATTAAAATGATGTTTTGTATGGCCGGAAATAACTGCCTGGAGGCGTTGCCAAAACGGCCATTGAGTAAACATACTTTCCTAAAAGTAGGTGGCGCTAAATGACTAACAATGAAAAGATTGTTTTATTTAGCATATTTCCGTTGACTTTCTGTTGACCATTTCAGACTTAAATGTGCTAAAGAAATATGACAATAGTATTGAAATATTTTAGGTTGTTCTGTGTTAAGAAAACAAGCACATTTTAAAAAAATAAAAATTGTATTTGCAAACTAGAATTTTGCACAAAAGCCCCAAGGGAACCCATTCATTTTGGATATTGGACCTATATATATATATATATATATATATATATATATATAGGTTAAATTAAAAAAAGAAATAAGATCAGTATCAGGACTGATTGATCTAGTGATCAGATCGGTGCATCTCTAGTTCCTTTGAACATCTGTTGTTTTCTTAGTAGGTCTCTGGCATTTATTATTTTTGCACAGGTATCTCACCTCCCTGTGCATCTGTGTCAAGGTCAAGTAGGGCCCGACCGATATATTGTTTAGCTGTTCAATGGAAATCCAACTAATAAAGTACTGATAATGTCTTCGAATGGAAATACGGTATTATTTATATATTGCACATGAAATCTAAGATACAAAGTTTTTTTTCATCATGTGTGTAAACAGTTTATTTGTGTGTTGCTTTTACTAAGCAGAATAATGTAGTTAACATTTGTACTTGTTTAAGAATTCAGCATTGTGAGAGTTAGTGATTTGCCTGTTTTAGGATTCATTTATAAAGTTATTATTAAATGTTTTCCATATTTATATTATTATTTATATACTTTGTGTTATTCCTGTTTAAGAAATTTGATAAATTAACAACCATAATAGGCAGTAAAGCACTTTTGCAATAAAACAAAATGAGTCTTTAATTTTTGATCATATAAAAGTGGCTGATATAATTTACCAGACATTTTAGCTTCTAAAAATCAGTTCTGGAATCAGTTACAACATTTTCATATTGGTCGGGCCCTTCCAGGATCATTAGGATCCCTCATATCTGAGGATAGTTTAATTTATGGAGATCACACTGTGTTATGTTTAAACACTGTATTTGAGGTTGGAGGCATTTAGTTGAACTAGAGAGGGAGGTTTAGATTCTCTAATTTAAGAACACAAGTGCAACAAAAGATGTTTTTAGAGAACGGAAGTCTATAGTGGAAATTGAATGTAGCAGACAAGTAGACTGCATCCCTGTTAAATGCACCTAGTTAGTGATGTGTAAAAAAACCCAGAAGACATTAATCAGTCGTGAGTTCGATTGGCTTGCTAATGGAGTTGGTTCCCTGTTGGCTTTTTGTAGAGAAACAAATGCATCTATTTCTGGAATATTGTGGCTCTTGATGAGGGATGCATCAAAATGAAAGTTATATACAGATATCTATATTACATTTTCATATGAGCTAATAAAACAGGTGTCAATAGATCTATTTAAAAACAGAAAAAGTGTATACAATTTTCCTGTTACTCCAAATTCAGTCCATTTCTTTCATTTTATACTGGAGCTATGAGGCTAACATAGTTAACAAGGAACAGAAGCATAAGCAGCATAAGCATAAACCCTGGCATAAGCAGCATCTTGTAAATTTGATGCCTAAATCAAAATGTTGAGAAATCTGAAATAGACTTGCTTATGTGGTTTCTGAAACTGTAGGACATATTGTTATTTATAAAATATGGACATAAGTACGGACAAAATTCAGGCTTCAAGATGGTGATTGCTTTTTTAGATGTGTGCTAATTGGTGATGTATAAGCTTCCAATTGCTTGTTAGCCACATTAGCCTCAGAGCTAAGGTGAAATTATGGTCACAGTTATGTAGATTTGACTAGTAGTTAAAAATGCTATTCTCCTGTAGACCTTGTTCTAATAATGTTAGTCTAAAGTAATCAAAATCCTAAATGAAGTGTATGGTGTCTTGATTTTGCTTCTGTAGTTAGCAATAAAGCTCCAAGTCTATTATTGCAAATAAACACTAGAAATCAATAGTCACCCAAATCTTTTCTGTAAATGGATCCACAATACATCTCTCTCCATCTGCACAAACTACATTCAGGTCGTCATTAAGGTTGTGCAGACTTTGCAGAATTCCAACCCCATCACATGCATGGCTTCAGGCATGAAGCCGCTACAGATTAAGTTCAAGATTTCAGTTGTTACTACTTGGAAATAACTGCTAGAAAATGCAAGATTATCTGAAATCTCTGAAAAATCTCAAATGTGATCTAGCTTCCGTATGCCGACATACAAAGAGGAGTCATATTTTATAAAGGAGTCCGGACTCAGTACAACACCTTTGGCCTAAAATAGCTGTGTTCAGCTAATCAGTAAAGTTTTGTTCAGTTTTATCATTCACAGTAAGTCCATTGTACTATCCTCTGCACCATGTTGATAAGTTTGCACAACTTTGATAAAGACCTGGATATGTTTTGACTGGGTTGAGAGAGTTTTGCGGAGGTATTTCCATACATTATTTGAATAACTATTTACAGCGCAAAACTAAAGAAGCAAAATTTGGACACCAAACATGTCTTGGATCGACTACCTGTAGGGTAAGTGGAAATATGTGTAAATGTAATTTTCCATTCCTTTAATGCTCATGCTAGTGATGTTTTCTTATCTGTGACCAATTAATTGGTCGCTGCTCTGATAGGATTAACAGCTGTGTGGGACAGGCCAATCACCGCAGCTTCCTGCTGATGCTCCTGCTCTTCCTGTCGACGTCCCTGTATGGGATCAGCCTGGTACTACGCAGTGTGTGTCCCACACAGAGTGCGCTGACCGCTCTGCTCTACTGCCCTGATGTCTACAGCCAGTACAGGTGTGGTTCAGACCATGCTAATAAGCCAGCCACTTTGTGTTAATGCGGAATATTTGGTGAAAGCACATTGAGTTCAGGTGGAATTTATCAAAGACCTGTGTAGCAGAGTTCCTCTGGGATTAGATATTGTGTATCCTGTCCTCCACCTGGCCTGGATTTGAAACATAGGCAAAAATGTGTACACAGCATAAGCACTGCATAGTCTCAGTAACATCTGAATGTCATTGCAGTGGAGCTGCAATGCTAATGTAGCTAACGAATAATGGAGGCTTACACCGATCAGATGTAGCATTAAAATCACCTCTTTATTTCTACAATTACACACTGTAGCCCATCTGTTCCTCTAACAAAGGATACAGAGAAATGGTCAGGATCCTCACAGAGCAGGTATTATTTGGGTGGTGGATCATTCTCAGCACTGCAGTGACACTGATGTGGTGGTGGTGTGTTAGTGTGTGTAACCCTGGTACGAGTGAATCAGACACAACAGTGCTGCTGGAGCTTTAAACACCTCAGTGTCACTGCTGGACAGAGAGTAGTCCACCAACCAAAAATATCCAGCCAGCATTGTCCTGTGACCACTGATGAAGGACTAGAGGATGACCAACGCAAACAGTGCAGCAACAGATGAGCTGCGGACTTTATGTCTACAAGGTGAACCAACAAAGTAGGTGTGTCTAACACACTGAACATTGTGTGGAGTCTAACTCTGATTCAGAACTAAAAAAAGACCCCTATGTAGTAAGCAAAGAGGTAGTTTTAATGTCATGCCTGACTAGTGAATACTCCACCAATCATTATTACAAATCTTCATACAGTTATCTATGAAAATGAACAGTTATGGACAGAATCTAGACTTCTGGAGGTTCCAGGTAGTGCAACAGTCTAACCATTAGCCATATCGCCAGCAGTGCCACAGATCATACTTGTCCTCCTTTTCTAGAATAGTCTCTTAGCTGATGTCTATTAGCTAACATAACTGAACTGGTAGTTAGCATTCTCCTCCAAGCATGTTGAGCTGTGCAGAGATGTTGCATTGGTGGTAGTTCAGCAAGATATGGTTGTGCTTCGCATGACTTGGAGAAAACAGCTGCTCGCTTTTAACCCTCCCAGCTTGTTAGCATTGTGTGATAGGAGGAGACCTAGCTAGCGGGTTGGATTTTCCCACGACTAAATTCAGGAAAAATATTGTGGGGGAAAAACCAAATTCAGGTTCCGCGTTGGTTGCAGCCACTATTTTTAGCTGTGTTTACTGTTTCTAACTGTTTTTACACTGTTTGAGGTGAGTGTGCTCATTTAAGCATGCGGTTTGAACAAAGCTAATTGGTGAAGTATAAGCTTCCAAGCATATCTTGGATGATTGGATTTTGTGTGAAAGGGAAATCATGTAAATTTGTTTGCTAATTATTTAAAGTAACACAGCCACGTCTTGGTCTGATTAGAAGCATGTAGACTGTAGCCTGTTTGCATTAGCAGAAGGATGACTTTACCAAAAAGACAACAAAGCACTTTGTAAATTGCTCTTGATAAAAGCATCTGCTACACTAGTGCTCAAACATTTAGAATCGCTGTTTTATAACATATAAATCTAAATTGGTAGCAGGTTGTATAAAATGATTATAATGTGAACTTCATCTGTCTCAAAACATTTGTTAGGAATGTTAAGATGTTGAATAATGCACAGAGCTGTAGATGCTGAAGGATTTGCCTGTCAGAAAGTAACATTTTCAAACAATGGGAGGACAAACGTTTTTCATACTTTATATAACTTGTTAAATTCTGAAATCTGTCCAAGAGAATGAAGTTATAATAAAACTAACATCCAGAATGCGTATTTCCCCAGCTCGGCTCTGTGCTTCACCTGTGCCTGGTACAGCAGTATTGTCACTGGAGGGCTGCTCCACCTGCTGGTTCTGCAGCTGATCAATGTCAGCTACAACGTGACAGAGCGAGAGGCTCGCATTGCTCTGAGGGACAAAATGGGACACAGCCTTTTCTGGGGCCTTATCATCGACACAGGCGTCTACTCCCATGGTTTCCGTGGCAACTGGACAGAATTCCTGACCATGGGCGAGACGCTGGAGCCACCTGCCCTCAAACCAGCAGACCTGGTTTAGAGTCCATAATCCAGCCAATCTGAGACTTACAGGGGGTGGCAGGCGGCAAAAAGCTGTCCTGTTCAAGGGTCTCTCACGCACTGATTAACTGCCGTCCCAAGGTCAGTTTTATTGCCCTGATGATTGTGGCCAAGGTGTAAAAGTATTGAAAAATCAATTAGTTATGGCAGAAAGTCTTTTTTTTTTACACACTAGATGGCAGCATTATGCTATATATTTCATCTGGCTATATCCAAACCATAATGCATCGTCAGTAAAAGCAGAGAGGGTATGGGTGGTGATCTGCCCATGATGTAGCTAATTGTTCACCTGGCCCGTCATCTGTGAGTCATAAGCCATATAAAGTATGACATGAAACCATAATGCAGTGGATGTAACACAAACCTGGACCGCTTATTTTTGGAGTTGCTCTGTGTTGAAGATGAACTAAGTGTTTTATCAGTGTCCTGCACACACAGTTTTATGATCCAGGTTGATTTAGTGCCTTGCAAGGACACAGAAAAATGGGTGACCGCAAAACGTGTCAATGTCCAAAATTACCAGACAGATTTTAACTTGCCAGCGTGCTGAATGTTCTGTTAGGAAGGCAACAGATATTGTCAGAGGACATTGTGTGTGTGTGTTTGTTTTGTGTGTGTGTTTTTTTTTTATATTTTTTTTTATGTTCTTCAAATGAGGATGAGTCTTTGATATTCATCAAGCAGCTAGCCAAGTTGCAATGCTTAGGAAATCAGTTCACAATGATTAGCTTCACCTCTTTTGACTCAAAAGGGGCTTCATCCCATTCAAAGCCTCCAGAAAAACACAAGCGTTCAAAAAACTCACTAGAGCAAATATTTTGGGTCTCATCCATGCAGTGTTTTATTAGAAGAGGTTTATTCCCATCTGTGCACCCTAATGCATCAGTGACAAGCTGTTTGATTTGATTGTGACTCAGAGAAGAATAAATAAAAGAGATTAACTTCACAAAAGAGGCTAAACTCCACAGATGAAATGTCTTTTGATGCAAGTTTCACTGAATCATAGCTCGCACATGAGGCTTGTGTGTTTTGAAAGCTACCAAATGCTGACCCTCAGGCAGAGAGAACTGTGTACATGCTGGTTAAAGGGATGGTGCTGGGCTCCAAACACCGTTCACAGGCGAGGTGCGGAAGTCTGGGAGAATCTCGGCCACTTTGCGCCGGAGCCGCTCTCTGCGCACCTCTTTCTCTCGCTCCTCCCTCAGGACGGCCGGCAGACGCCTCCAGCCAGAGAAACACCTTCGCACTGACCGCCTGTGGGACACACACAGTGAGCTCTTATATTGCCTGTCAAAAGGTTGGGCACACGTAGCTTAAGAGAACCACCTTTTTAAAACCCTTGTTTGCTCACCTTCATAACTACATACATTACATACTACTTTCACAGTATTACTGAATGATTTCAAAGGGTGATAAATGAGCATATTTCCTTTGTGGAACTAACAGCTTTATGTAAAGGAGAACAATATAACAAATATGCTGCTGTTTGAAAGTTTGGAATCAGTTATATTAATT
Organism: Pygocentrus nattereri; assembly: GCF_015220715.1. Taxonomy (NCBI): domain Eukaryota; kingdom Metazoa; phylum Chordata; class Actinopteri; order Characiformes; family Serrasalmidae; genus Pygocentrus; species Pygocentrus nattereri. Next base: position 23,569,292 of record NC_051234.1, on the reverse strand, counting down.
GTTATTAATAACATATGTGGTGTGGGTTGAAATGTTATAAACTACCCTCCACAATAAAAAGGTTATTCATAGTTTGAAGAATTTTGGGGACAAGAACAATAATTATATATTCATAGTAATTAGTCATGAAGTTACAATGAATAGCTATTTGATCAGGGATATTTTCAACACTTTTCAAATATGAGGCAGTCGGAATATTAATTTTAAGTTATGGCAATACAGCTTTCACAATTATGGAATAATCTACAACTCAAATTTTACAGCTTCCTACATTTTGCTGCTGTTGGAACAGAACCTTGTATCTCCGTTTTTGTTTTTCTTTTTTGACATAATTTGAAAATACTTATTGGCCCCAACATTGTAAATTTCAAGATAAATGGACCAAGATAAATGGCCCAAAATGACTTGGATAAAAGTCTGGTTCCATTTACTTGCATTAGAAATAAAGTATCTTTTTTCCTTCTCTTATAAAGTTGTCATTTTGGAGATGCGCGTTTTTTTTTAACAGCAGCAATATGTTGAAACCTATAGAATATTAACATCACACCAGAATCAATTTATATTAATCTGCAACAAAATTGGTTTTATATGTAATTGAAATTGATTCCAAAAATTTGAAGGGTAGTGCAATACAAGTATTGTTAAGAAATATTTAATATAATATATAATAATAAATAGTTGGCAAGGGGCATTACAGCCTAAAGCTAGATTTTGATATGCTATTTGTCATGTTATGTAGTATTCTGTAGCTCAGCATTATCGGTTTGACAGATTTTCTTTGTTCTTCAGTGTTCTCTCACAACAATACCCAGCATGCATTATGTGAATACATCATGCAACCATTGGGAATCCCTGTGGTGTCAACTAATCCTGACTGCTAGCCTAGCTACTGAACTATGGACTAATAAATTCAACCTAGCGAGCATGAGGGAAACTCTTACCTCAGTCACTGAACAAAATTCTATGGAAAACATATTTAGCACAAAATAGATGTTGGCTTTTAGCTTGTTGTCCTCTGTTAAGTCATTTGTCATTTGAGGAATCTGTGCTCTCCACTGTCATTAATGATATGATCTTTTGACTGGCAACCATAAAAATCCGTCCTATCAAATGTTCCTCCCCAAGAAAACTTGCTTTGGAATTGTTGGACAAGTTGCAATATATCTGAAGTTATTACATGCTGTGTACTACTATTAGTTTATGGGTATTAACCCCAAGTGATAAACTAATTGGCATCTTGTACAATTTATGACACTATCCTCGACAGCAGAGACAGTAGCTGTAGTGAAGCTTGCAACACTGACCTGGCATTATACTCCTCCGCCTGACGCTCTCTGTCCCAGGCCAGCAGTCTCTGGTGGGTTGCATGATCCAGTAAAGCCATGAAAACCTTCCTGAGCATCTGAGCCCTGTAGAAGTGCTCGGCTCGTGCCTCCAGGACACACTGCAGGTCCTTAAACTGAAACACACAGTGGGATTAATCAGCGATCAGCAGTAGACAGGATGGGATACATTATGCAAGAAGACAGTGTTTCAAATTCTACTTTCTTACTTTAGGGATGAGGTGAGGTGAGCTAACTAACTAATTCCTATAGAATGGAGCTTGTGTGTCTTTGATTGTTTCTTATATTTTCAGGAGAATTTAAGAAAAAGAGCTTGTTACTCCTACAGTGCTCTTTATTTATTTCAAAATCATTTCTTTTTGATTACTGAAGTTAGACTTAAGGTTAGGTTTAGGGTTAGACTTAATACAGATAGATACCCACATATACAATATACATGAAATATATTACATTTGCATGTGTATATATGAATGGGATATATTATTACTTATAGGTACTTGCGTTTGAATATACACCAATCAGGCATGACATTATGATCACCTCCTTGTTTTTACACTCACTGTCCATTTTATCAGCTCCACTTACTATATAGCTGCACTTTGTAGTTCTACAGTAACAGACTGTAGTCCATCTGTTTCTCTGATACTTTGTTAGCCCCTTTTACCTTGTTCTTCAGTGGTCAGGACTCTCATGGACCCTCACAGAGCAGGTACTGTTTGGGTGGTACATCATTCTCAGTACTGCAGTAACACTGATGTGGTGGTGTGTTAGTGTGTGTTGTGTTGGTCTGAGTGGACCAGACATAGCAGTGTTGCTGGAGTTTTTGAATACCTCAGTGTCACTGCTGGACTGAGAATAGTCCACCAACCAAAAATATACAGTCAACAGCAATATAAATATAATATACTATAAATATAAATATATAATATAAAGATATATAATATAACAGCGTCCTGTGGGCAGCGTCCTGTGACCGCTGATGAAGATAATGATTAGCTCATATTGTAGAACAAGAGATGAGCCATCATCTCTGGCTTTACATCTACAGGGTGGACCAACAATGCAGGTGTGTCTAAGTGGACAGTGAGTGGACACAGTGTTAAAAACTCCAGCAGCACTGCTGTATCTGATGCACTCAGACCAGCACAACACACACTAACACACCACCACATCAGTGTTACTGCAGTGCTGAGAATGATCCAGCACCCAAATAGTACCTACTCTGTGAGGACCACTGAAGAACAGGGTAAAAGGGGGCTAAGAAAGTATGCAGTCTATGGTGCAACATGGCGTTGGTGGATGCAGCGAGACGTGGTGTCCCAGATGTGCTCAATCGGATTCAGATCTGGGGAACGGGTGGGCCAGTCCATAGCTTCAATGCCTTCATCTTACAGGAACTGCTGACACACTCCAGCCACATGAGGTTAAGCATTGGAACCCAGGGCCAACTGCACCAGCATATGGTCTCACAAGGGGTCTGAGGATCTCATCTTGGTACCTAATGGGAGTCAGGCTACCTCTGGTGAGCACATGGAGGGCTGTGCGGCCCTCCAAAGAAATGCCACCCCACACCATTACTGACCCACTGCCAAACCGGTCATGCTGAAGGATGTTGCAGGCAGCAGATCGCTCTCCACAGCGTCTCCAGACTCTGTCACGTCTGTCACATGTGCTCAGTGTGAACCTGCGTTCATCTGTGAAGAGCACAGGGCGCCAGTGGCGAATTTGCCAATCCTGGTGTTCTCTGGCAAATGCCAAGCATCCTGCACGGTGTTGGGCTGTGAGCACAACCCCCATCTGTGGACGTCCAGCCCTCATACCATCCTCATGGAGTCGGTTTCTAACCGTTTGTGCAGACACATGCACATTTGCGGCCTGCTGGAGGTCATTTTGCAGGGCTCTGGCAGTGCTCCTCCTGTTCCTCCTTGCACAAAGGCGGAGGTAGCGGTCCTGCTGCTGGGTTGTTGCCCTCCTACGGCCTCTTCCACGTCTTCTGGTATACTGGCCTGTCTCCTGGTAACGCCTCCAGCCTCTGGACACGCTGACAGACACAGCAAACCTTCTTGCCACAGCTCGCATTGATGTGCCATCCTGGATGAGCTACACTACCTCAGCCACTTGTGTGGGTTGTAGAGTCCGTCTCATGCTACCACGAGTGTGAAAGCACCACCAATATTCAAAAGTGACCAAAACATCAGCCAGAAAGCATAGGTAATGAGAAGTGGTCTGTGGTCCCCACCTGCAGAACCACTCCTTTATTGTGTCTTGCTAATTGCCAATAATTTCCACCTGTTGTCTATTCCATTTGCACAACAGCGTGAAATTGATTGTCAATCAGTGTTGCTTCCTAAGTGGACAGTTTGATTTCACGGAAGTTTGATTTACTTGGAGTTATATTGTGTTGTTTAAGTGTTCCCTTTATTTTTTTGAGCAGTGTATATATACACATATACACATACACACACACACACACACACATATATACACATATATACATATACACACATACATATACACACACACAAACACACACACACACGTAACCAGTACTATATTTGCAAAAGAATATGAGTACCCCTTTTAATGAGTGCTAATAGAATGGGAGGCTCTTGAGCAGCAACTCATGAGGTCACCATGGACTAAGCTCACCATGCCCAATGTCAAGCATCACCTTGAGGGGCATAAAGCCCCCCATCATTGAGCTGTAGAGCTTTACGCCCCTGTAGTCCTCCCCTTGTTACCTGACCTCACTAATGCTTTTGAGGCTAAATGCAGACAAATCCTCACAGCTATGTTCCAACATCTAGTGTAAAGTGTATGTTTATCTTGACTACGTAGGAAAACTAGGACAAGGCAACAAGATAAACTGTTTTATAAAAGTTCAATGTTTCATTTTGATTAAACATGATTTACATACATAGTACTTACATAATGTCGCTGTCCAAATAACATGCATCTCCAAAATGGTAACTTTACAAGAAGGCAAAAACGTTCTTTACTGTTAATGTAAGTAAATGTAAAGAGATTTTTTTCCTATTGTACCATTCATCATGAAATTTTCACAGCATCTTCTGTGCTCAAATGATGTAGAAAAATACAACTGGAAAAAAAATGGAGATACTTTCTTCGGCACAGTGGCGATATATATAATACATATGGGACACATGAATGATTCCACATCCTGACAAGATAGAAAAAAACAATTACCTTCTGCAAGCTGCAGAAAGCTCTCCTGAGCAGAAAGCTTCTGTATAACTGCTCTGCGCAGGCTTCTTTCTCAGCCAGGGCCTCACCCACAGCCTGCAGCCAGGACAGGAGGCACCCTCTCTGGAGAACCTGTCTGTGATGGTTCACAGCTTTCTGGAGAAGACGAAACCAAATATCCCATATTGCTCAGTTCTGCTTTTCTCTGAGGGTGTGGTGGGTACAGACTTTCTACACTGCTATGGACATTATAAAAAAAACATAGATTTTTATATTTTCCAGGTCTGGATGAATGTGGAAAAAATTACAAGAATAAAATTACTGTTTCCAGACTTTCACTTATATTTTCAATACTCAGCAGAGTAGCCTGCAAAGTAACATTTCATTATAGCAGCAAGGGGTAAACATATGCTCTAGTGCAGAGGATCTTTAGGGAGACATGTCTGCTTCTCCTACAGTTTGAGTTCTCGTTCTTTATTTTTAAGAGTGTATGTTTTTGTATTTATTTAGTTTCCAAATTTAACTGTGAGCATTCCTATCTAACAGTTTAGTCCTTGTCATTTTGCTGGGTTGTTCTGTTTTAGAGCAGTGTACAATCAGGATGTAAAACTGCACCTGAAGGTGGCAATTCAACAGCATTTTGGAAAGTTAGTCAATCAAAAGTTACTATAATAATATTCAATAAAGTATTAGCTATTTTTGCCTAAATTTAGTGACAGAAAAACATGAAAAAATGTTAGTGTAGTGTTTTGTTCAAATTATTTAAATATCTCTCTCTCTAACACACACAACAGGTGTTTTCACATTATGTAAAAAACTGAAAAATGACAGAACTCGAGAGGTTTTGTTCCGACAGCAACAATATATAAAATATGTATATAGTTATGACCCCATGTTTTGTCTAGGGTGCTGTGGGATCAGCACCATGTGGCATTAAAAGACTGAACTGGTGATGATGAGTAAAAAGCTTGGCCCAATAGAGCTTTTGAAGCCAGTTTATTAAAAGCAACCACAATAAATGGTGTGCTATGATGCCTAGTACCACACTGGAAGAATCAAACTGTGGACAGCACCAAACAAAAGAACAAAAAGCTTAACCACGATCACCTACACTGAAACAAAAACATACTTAGATAACCTACAAAAGGATACAAATGCTAACTACACTTCAATTCCCTGGCCAGTAATCAAAAGTACACATGGCACTGCCCACCCTCTGACCTAGGACGACGAGTGGACTTCTATGTTATGAGAATCTATAGGCGCTGGCAATGCCACATGTACTTACCTGTATGAAACCCCAAATGGTATACATATAATTATATTACATACAGCACTGCAAAAGTCAGAGACCATTTAAGTCTCTGACATAGTGGCATAATGTCGTATTGTCAGCTGTGGTTGATTGTGACTGAAAATACATCAGACTGGATCTCGACGGGTGTCTCATTGGATAGCTCTCTTCCCTCTTTACTGCTTATGCTCTCCATGGAGCATGAAATATGGCTGAGATACAGTGGAAGGACTCATATACACTAGAGCAGGAACGCACAGCCTGGCAGACTGGTGTATAATGAATCATTACGGTTCAATGAACAATTCTGCTTTCTAACTCCCAAAAGGACAAGGGGGGCCATCTGGTTGACAGACGCTCCTTTGCTGAAGGCTAGCTGCATTTGGCCCTAATTGGATTTAGAGTATAGTTCTCTCACAGGTATAAATCAATGAAAAGAGCATTGTTTATCAGGGGGCTGAAAATCGCTGCTGCATGGAGTCCGACTAGATTTCTACTGTCTCAATGTCACTCTTTTTTTTTGTTCTCCTTTTATCCCTCACTCACTACCCCCTACCCCGCCGAACACCCTGTCCCTCTTAATCTGTTATGATGACAGGTGCAAAAGTAACAATACACAACAAACACCAGAAACCCAAGGACTAAAGCCAGAGCTGTGTGAAAAGCAATACCTGATTATCCAGTCAGTGTGGAACTGAAACTGTAAGAGTGTCAATAAAGAAGCATCTAATAACTTGATGGATGTTGGAGACAGTTCAAAAGTTTGGAATCAAAAGTATAGGTAACATAAAACCAATGTGGTTGCACATACATGTATTACGTTTCTAATATGACGCTAACATTTAGGAGTATATTATCACAATATGTAAAGACATTTTCATGATACACGGTATCTATCACAATATTCGGAAACGGACACATTGCACAGTGCACCACATTTAAAAACTGCTATCAAACATTCTGCATACAATGGTTGTTATTCAGCATTTCACATACTGTTCTGCACTAAATCCGCTAAACAAGACTAATTAAACTCTCTTTGAAATGAAACATGCAGTTTTTCTGTGTCCTTTAAGTACTGACAATACTTAAGATATGCTCAGAAAAGCATGTTATCATGGTAACAAAAAACCTGAAACATCTGAGGAAAAAAAAACACTTTTGGTTCCCTAAAGAGGTAAAAAGAGATTTATAAGATTTAAAAGCTTTACATATTATAAAATTTCTATACCGATTTAAGGGTATTCATAGAATCTTAACATTGTGTGGAGGTTATTTTAACTTTTAAATGGTTCTTCACACATTTCATTTACAACAACAGTTCTCTAAAGAAGCAGATATTGATCTTTTTTACTTTGTTACCAAAGTGGTTCTTCTGATGCAACATCACTAAAAGCTCAACATGCTTGGAGAAGACCACTAAATTCTCATTCTATTACATAAGCCTACAGACACACATGCTGGCTAGCATTATGCTGAATGAGGCAGGGCGTCCTGCACACCCAGAGAGAGTAAGGCCAATGTAACTCTGAAGTCGTCCATCACTCTCCATTCGGCATCTTGCTCATATTAGAAACTCTATGTGAAAACTGGTTTTCTCTATGAGAAAATGAACAGTGTGTCATCGCATCCAAAATAATCTAAACCTGATATGTTTAGTCCTGTGTACATTTTCCCCCCTGAATTACAAGATAGTTTAGACAAAATGCAAATAATGTCACAAGCATGTTGCAAGCAAGCTAAAGCTTCTGTGCACTGAAATGATGTGACATGAAAGTAAGTTCACTATTAAGCTTCAACACTATTACATACAAAAACTAGCTACTAAAACTGTGGCTACACCTGCCAAAACTACTTAATCTGCATATTTAGGTGAAGCTGCCAATTTTATGTCAGTTTGCACTGTTAGGTTGCATATATCAAGCTATATCTTGTAAAACAATTACAGTGAGAGGAAAAATAGTTTTTCCCAAGATTTTTGTTCACCCCAGGGTGTGATAACAGCGCTTTTCACAAATGTAGTTCATTATTCATAAAACCAGCTCAAACAGTTCCTAAAATAACTACCATGATGACAACTACAGAATAACAACTTCAGAGGTCTATCTGACTCAAAGCCACAGCTGGCAGTGGTATCATCCAGGCTCGAACTCGCAATCTTCCTTCAATAGAGACAATGCTAAGTGCTTAGGAGGCCCTAAGTGGTGATCAAATCTCAAGGTAGATACAAAGAAATTCAGGTAACTGCATAAATGAACAATTACAGTATGTTATTTGTCATTTAAAAACTTCTTGTTGCCAAATTTGTGATTGGTAGCTTATAACTGTGTACGTGTGCTGACCTGAGTATCTGTATAACTCTTCTCCACCAGGTGTTTCCATGGCACCAGGCCTTTGTACAGTAGCAGTGATCTGCGGTAGTGTTCCTGTGCCTGCTTCAACAACTTCTGCTCCTGCTCCATCCTCTTCTGCTTCTCCAGCTCTTTCTTAACACACAGACAGATCAGACAGATTTTCAAAGCAATGCAGTGCAACATATTAAGGTGTTAGTTTGGCAAAAAAAATCTAATTTACACAATTTTACCCCAGATGTAGTTGCTGTGAAATGGGGTAGTTTTTGGGGAAATGGGGCTGTAGTTTTTACAGTGGAGTTGTGAGGCCAATGTAACAGAACCATAATATCACTAATTAGCTTTGTGCGAACGGCTAGCCAATCCTTGACCTGCTCCATTTGATTTTGTGCAGGTTCTGGTTCGGGTCAAGTGCCGTTTGGTTCTCCTCTTGCTCCCAACACTACTGGAGAGCCAATCAGACGCACAGCTCTGTAGGTTGGCACTTACTGTAAGTATCTGCTAGCTACACCTATGAAACCCTTCTCTGTGTCCTGTGGCACATACGTTTATGTGCACCTTTACAAAAATACAGCTACAGATCTGTATAAACTCTTTTTTTCATTTTTTCTAATTGTATTGTGTTGTTTGGTACCACTGAACATTGCATTCTAGCTAATTCTAACTATGCTGAGTTTCTAGCTTAGGCTAAAGTGAATTATGCTAATCATTGAAGTTCTATTTCAAATGTCACTAAATAAAAGTCACTTATAATAATTCACTGTAATATAAATCAGTCTTCAATCATCACATATTTGCTTCAAGATTACATTATTTAAACAGTTTATTTTGTTGTTTGGTACCACTGAGCATTCAATTCTACCCAAGGCTGAGTTAGCAACAGTTTCTAGCTAAGGCTAAATTGAGCTACACTACATCAGTAATCATTGAAGTTCTATCTCAAATATCACTAAATGAAAGTCACTTTAACATAAGAAAAAAAATCACTGAAATGCAAACTAGTTTAAATAAACCACATATTGGCTTCAGGATTACATTATTTCCAACAGTTTTATTAGTAATTAAAGATCAATTTTTATATACAGCTACTCTTATGTAAAATAGACTTCCTGTTTCTCTTTCAAGTAGAGAAGGAACAATGTTCAAGTTGAGAGGAACCTTTAATGTCTTTTGAAGAAATGGCTGCTAAATATGTGACACTGTGCATCGAAATTTCTTTATAGCAATTTTTATTCTCGTTTTTGTCTAATTATTTCAATCAGTTATCTTGAAATCTTTTATGAGGACCACAAAAAACCTAAGGTTTAATTGTAGTTTCTTCCTCAACAATTTTAAATGCTTGTAAGTTCTGTATGAATGCAGTCTTATTTTGTATCTTATTTACAGTGCATCCGGAAAGTATTCACAGCGCTTCACTTTTTCCACATTTTGTTTTGTTACAGCCTTATTCCAAATTGAATTAAATTAATCTTTTTCCTCTAAATTCTACACAAAATACCCCATTGTGACCATGTGAAAAACGTTTTCTCGAGAGTTTTGAAAATTTATTAAAATTAAAAAACAAAGAAATCATATTTACATAAGTATTCACAGCCTTTGCTTAATACTTTGTAGAACCACCTTTGGCAGCAACTACAGCCTCAAGTCTTTTTGAATATGATGCCACAAGCTTGGCACACCTATCTTTAGGCAGTTTTGCCCATTCTTCTTTGCAGTACCTCTGAAGCTCCATCAGGTTGGATGGGAGACGTCTGTGCACAGCCATTTTCAGATCTCTCCAGAGATGTTCAATCGGATTCAAGTCTGGGCTCTGGCTGGGCCACTCCAGGACATTCACAGAGTGGTCCTGAAGCCACTGCTTTGAGATCTTGGCTGTGTGCTTCGGATCGTTGTCCTGCTGAAAAATGAACCGTCGCCCCAGTCTGAGGTCAAGAGCGCTCTGGAGCAGGTTTTTATCCAGGATGTCTCTGTGCATTGCGGCATTCATCTTTCCCTCTATCCTGACTAGTCTGCCAGTTCCTGCTGCTGAGAAACATCCCCATAGCATGATGCTGCCACCACCATGCTTGACTGTAGGGATGGTATTGGCCTCGTGATGAGCAGTGCCTGGTTTCCTCCAAACATGACGCCTGGCATTCACACCAAAGAGTTCAATCTTTGTCTCATCAGACCAGAGAATTTTGTTTCTCATGGTCTGAGAGTCCTTCAGGTGCCTTTTTGCAAATTCCAGACGGGCTGCCTTGTGCCTTTTACTAAGGAGTGGCTTTCGCCTGGCCACTCTGCCATACAGGCCTGATTGGTGGATTGCTGCAGAGATGGTTGTCCTTCTGCAAGGTTCTCCTCTCTCCACGGAGGAACGCTGGAGCTCTGACAGAGTGATCATTGGGTTCTTGGTCACCTCCCTGACCAAGGCCCTTCTCCCCCGATCGCTCAATTTAGACGGCCGGCCAGCTCTAGGAAGAGTCCTGGTGGTTCCGAACTTCTTCCATTTACGAATGATGGAGGCCACTGTGCTCATTGGGACCTTCAACGCAGCAGTAATTTTTCTGTATCCTTCCCCAGATTTGTGCCTCGAGACAATTTTGTCTCGGAGGTCTACAGACAATTCCTTTGACTTCATGCTTGGTGTTTGCGCTCTGACATGCAGTCAACTGTGGGACCTTATATAGACAGGTGTGTGCCTTTCCAAATCATGTCCAATCAACCACAGGTGGACTCCATTTAAGCTGTAGAAACATCTCAAGGATGATCAGTGGAAACAGGATGCACCTGAGCTCAATTTTGAGCTTCATGGCAAAGGCTGTGAATACTTATGTAAATATGATTTCTTTGTTTTTTAATTTTAATACATTTTCAAAACTCTCGAGAAAACTTTTTTCACATGGTCACAATGGGGTATTTTGTGTAGAATTTTGAGGAAAAAGATTAATATAATTAAATTTGGAATAAGGCTGTAACAAAACAAAATGTGGAAAAAGTGAAGCGCTGTGAATACTTTCCGGATGCACTGTAATTGTCAAATAAATCATCATCATCATAAAGTTGGTTATTACTATCATTTCAGCTATGTGACACTCATTTGTCCCTTTTTATACATGCCAGTATGTCACACAGTGTCATAAACCACATGAGCAAGTCTATTTGAGATTACTTGTTTGGTGAAAGCATGTTGTAGTCATACAGCTCTCACAGTGCTGAGTACTTAGCTGCCTTAGCCTTGTAGCTCCAGTGCAAAACCAAAGAAACAAACATCTTGGCTAGTTAGCCATGAAGAAATGAGGTAAAGAACTCAAGCTCAAGAACTAAACAGGCCAGTTCTTTAGGATTCACCCTTCTTCAACTGTGTGTAAAACCTTGTAGTCCAAAATAATCCATATGGGACGCACTGATCTGTAATATAAGTAAAATTAGAGAAACTATTTTAGCATATAAGGGAATAGAGGCTAATCTTGGATCTAAATTATATTCAGACCACTGCTGTGGAGGAGATGAGGTACTCGGGGTTGATATTAGATGATCTATGCTGTTCTGTCAGTGCTGGAGAAAGCCAATTAAGCAGTTGGTGCCAGGACCTGTGCCAGGTTTCTAAAGATTTCTCAGCAACTTCTCCTCTGTCAGGGAGTTAGGAGGAAAGTGCAAGTCCATTAAAGCAAGTGCTATCTGATATAGCAGTGTAGGGTATAAATGAACAAATGAACTGTGAATGCATGCAAACAGCTAGAGCTATAAGCCGCTCGGTGAAACGGTTTGGAGCATAAATGTAATAGATGACTGAGAATGACTCGCCAAATACAAAATCCTTTGGATGTTATTAGCTTATCTTTTGATGTCCCGGCTGCATATTTATCTCTGTCGGTAAACTGTCAGCCACTTCTAAACTCTTATCTTCATCACTGAGCTGTCTGAAACTGCTCACACAGCAGTGACATGAGCAAACTGCAAATACATAATGGTTAACACACACAAGCACATACACACACCTCCCTCTGTTGTCTCCTCTCCTCCTTCCTCTTCTCTGCTGCTAGGCATTTCTCCTCTTTCTCCTGCCTCAATCTCTCCTCCTCTGCAGCCTTCATCTGAGCCTGGGGGTAAAATTGGGGGCTATTCAAACATACATATATCGGAACTCATAATATTCATGAACTTCATAAGATATTCCAGAAATACAACACAGTGCAGTTAGAGACCAGCCTTCATCTGTGCAGTCAAAACACCCATTAAGCCAAGTTATTCATTTTTCAGTGTTAGGAAAAAAAGCAAAAAACATATTAAACAGAAAACTGCACAGAGACCCTTAACAACTAATAGTAATATCAAATTTGCTGTATTTAGTGTGTCCACTCTTTGCCTCTATTACAGCTTCCAAACCTCCCAAGTTCAGTCTTAGAAGTTGGTTGCATTTTCTGCTTCTCACAATCCAAACAATTCCAAACACATTCAGTGATGTTGAGGTCTGGACTCTGGGGTGCTCAGTCTATTGTTCTGATAACACCAGCTACTCCATTTGTAGATTTTCTCTTTCTATTTCCTTTTCTCAGGAAGGGCTTTCTAAAAGCTACACATCCTTTCAGACTAATAGTGCTGAGGTGTCTTCTCATAGTGGATGGATGGATAGAAAAACCTGTGGATTTTTTCAGATCTGAAGCAAGAGTGGAACACAGTTGGGGGACAGTTTTGGTGGTCTACCAGGTCTTGCTATGCTTATACAATTTTAATCTCACCCCAAGAAAATTATATTGTATCTCATGTTAATAGTAAAAGTAACATCTAAGTCGAGCTACAGTCATATTAAAAGGTTTGGCTCCATGTTTTAATTTTCTAAGTGAAAATAAATGAACACATTCTCTATACACCTCTGCATATTTTACACTATTTCACAATTTGCTCTATTAACATAATAGGAAAAAAATACAACATAAAATGTGGCCAGTACAGAAGTTCATACTTTGTTTTATTTCATTCAAATGTGTTCAATACAGCTAATTGTGAAATTGTGTAAAATGTGCAGATTCCTGTTCTTGGAAACAGAAATTGTGCACTTAAATGTTACACATTTCACTGTAGAAGTGAATGTATTGGAATAATAAGACAAAAATACAAAATAGCAAAAATGATTAAAACGAATAGGGTGTTGTAGCATGGTAAACACTATAATATGCAGGACAGGGTTCTACATCATCTAGAATGAGGAACCACTGGACAACCAACACTGTCTGGTCTCCTCTTGATGCTCACCAACTTCTCCTCTTCTCGTTTTCTCTTCATCTCCTCCACCTCCCTCCTGCGCTCTGCACGCAGTCGCGCTCGCTCCTCCATGGCTGAGAAACAGAGAAAGAGAGAGAGAGAGAGGCAGGACCAAAGTGTCAGGCTAGAGGTCAGGTATGGGGTCTCTAGGTAGCATTGTGCCTCAAGATCTCGGTCATGTGCAATTCTGTTTAAACATTTGCATTCACTTCTTCTGCATTAATCATTTTACTTAAGTTTTCTAATAATTATTTGAAACCTGTATAGTTGTATATATAGGACTAATGTATTAGAATACATGTGTATATACAGTGGAGATCAAACATCTGAGACCGCTGGTGAAAATAGTTCTATTTTGCAATTTGAGTGAAATGTAATTTAGATGTACACACAAACACACACACACACACACACACACACACACACACACAAACACAAACACACACACACACACACACACACACAGACACAATTTAGATTTAGATGTAGAATTGTAGAATTTCTTTGTATTTGATATTTGGTCCTTCTTTTGCTTTAATGTCAGTGTGTACTTGAGCAGGTTTGTGCATAAGATCAGACTCACCTCAGAACCATATGAACATGACCTTCAATGGAAGAGAGAAGACGGCCACAGGTTTAAAGCTGCACTATGTAAGAGTTGGAGATATGGGGATTTGGAGACCTCTCTGGTGGAAATGTGTAATTGCACACAATGTGCAGAGCATTTTGTAATATGGGTTCTACTTCGGACCCCTTCCCTAAGTGTGTGAATCTGATCACTGCTAGTGCATTTAAAGAGTATTCAAAGAGAACTCAGTCAAAACTTGGTGAAGGACGTGTCTTCAGGGGACATATGTAAATTATGTCCTGTCATGATATTTTCATCAGTATGATGTTGATATTCAATTGAAAGCCAGACTCTCTTTTTTTAGCCTGTGCGCATGATGTTAATGAATAACGGTGAACGAGGTGGTTCAAGAAACTCCTGCCAAATCCAACCTGACACCTCAGACTTTTAAATAATAATTTCAGGCTTTCAGCGTGACTCATAGCAGCACACGCACACCCTCTGGCTCAATAATGTTATCAATGCTAAAAGCTTCACATGAAAAAAGTGTTCTAAGAATTACGGATCCCACTGTATCTTCAACCAAAAATGTTTTTGTAAATATTAATTCCAAACTTCTGAACAGAAGTGAATGTGCTTGCAATCAGTATTTAGGTTTGGCTTTGTTTAGGTCTATACTGGCGAGTGAGACTGAGTGTGGGTGTAATCGCTGTTTTGAATGTGTTTAAGATTTATACCTTTTGTGCAGTGAAGGGGTGCTAAAATTTTCTGTGCTCACACCCATGAGCCCTTACATTGCCCCCATACGGCTAAACTGCCTCTTCTATTCTCAGTCCTCCCACATGGTACTAAATACAGCCTGAGAGGCAGTGACTTCACTGCTGGATTATTTTACTGCAGAAAAGCATGAGGGGATTTGTGCTGTCATCACACTGGCAGGCCTGTTTCAACTCAGTGGAGGTGTGAATTGTCTCAGTGTAGGTAGAACTGACCTCGTACTGCAGGGTGAGGAGTCATTTGGCGACTGGCTGTGGCTTTGGGGCTTGGATGACTGGCACTGTCTTCCCTTGAGGCTTTGTTTGATCTAGAATTGTGAGTTATAGGAATACTTTAGTGATGCTCTCTCTCTCTCTCTATCTGAATCTTCTTTTCTCTATTCACCGGTCTGTCTGCTCACAATAGCACAACGCAATGAGGCATCAGCAATAATTAATTCAGGGGATTACAATGGCTTCCCTCCTGACGATTTTCTTTATTATACAAAACAGGCAGAAAATTAGGTTTAGATTGATACAGAAATAATCTCATTGTCTCCGGATCCCAAAAGAGGAAGCTGCTTTTAAAGCATATTTTTATTAAAAATCTAATTTCATTTTCCCCCTACTGTAGTCAATCAGCCAAGTCATATTTGATGTCTGAAATTTTCTTCTTTACTTTTGCACTGGAGCTACGACACTAATGTAGCTAACAAGTAATGGAAGCTTCCATACACCAATTAGCATCTTGCAAACTGTATGCCTAAATCATCACACACTTGCTTCAAACCATTTTAAATAGACTTGCTTATTGCTGCTGTTGGAAGAAAACCTTGTATATCCATATTTGTAAGTTTTTGACATCATTTGAAAATACCTGTGGCTCTTTACATCACGTGTACATTTCACGATGAATGGACCAAAAGAAATGCCCCAAAATTACTTGGGAAGAAGTCTTTTCCCTAAAGTGACCATTTTGGAGATACAATGTTTTCTTTTGACAACAGCGTTATTTCTTACACTGTTTCGGACACTGCATGAATAACACACTGTAAAACACATCTATAAAAACGGATAAAAGAAAAACCTCAATTCTAATAAGTTGAGACAATATATAAAATGCAGAAAAAACACAATCTTTGACCTTTTGAACTACTCATTTTTCTTTTTTTTTTAAAATATACATTCATTCCAACTTTGATTCCTGCAACTTCATCCAAAGAAGTTGGAACAGGAGCATATTTACCACTGTCTTATATCACCTTGCCCGTTACACACATAAATCTAACATAGACTTTTTCTTAGAATTTTTCTGAACAACAAATTTAAGAAAAAACTGATGAATGAGGCCCAATGTTCTTAAAGTTTTGGATTATTGGATTATTTTGGATTTTTTGGCAAAGTGGTGAGCCTTGATCCATCCTTGCTCATTAAAGTCTAGGCCTTTCCTGGAGGCTTCTTTTATACTCAAGTATCAAGTGACTGCATCACTAGTTTAAAAAGTTTTCTGAATATTTCACAACATTCCTAGTCTCAAATTGCCCAGTCCAAAAACCTTTAGAGAGAGTTGCAATTCCAGAACGTGTGTATATTTACAAAACATAATGAAGTCTTTGTGCTGGTGCATTTCACATATTGGACCTCATTCACCAACCATTCTTAAAAAGAAATTTCTTCTTAAAAGCTGCTTACGCAGTTTTCATGAAGATTCATTCACCAATGTTTTCTTATTTGGGATTTGTTCTTAGGTAAAATCAGAATCTACAAAACAGCGTTATGCGGTTTCTGACACTGTATGAATGACACAGTTATCTATAAAAATGTTCAATGACAATTCTAAAAAGTTCAGACAGTATATGAGCACAAAAGTGCAAACAATTCTGCGGTTTAAGGACACGTCATGAATCTGACGTAGACTTTTTCTGATGGCCCTTCTCAGGAACAAATTTAAGAAGAAACTTATTTGTAAATATTGGTGAATGAGACCCAATGTTTTTTCAAATTTTAGTTTAGTATTTTGAATAGCTTTAAAAAAAAGTAGTAGGACTGTAGCTAAATTATACTTTATAAACTGTGAGCTGTCCAGGAATGTACCTTGTCTCAGCATCTCCACCACCTGTGCTGGCCTGTGTAATGATGTGAGGTGCTGAGTTTTTGGGTTGGGCTGTTGGAGTCGCTACTGCTGACTCTGCAGTTCTCTCTGCCTCCTGCCTGAGCTCCAGAAAATTCTGTCTCTCTTGCAGGCACGAGATCAGGTCCTGCTGCTCTTTGAGGAGACGTCTTTGCTCTGTGATTGTCTGCTGCTGGGCTGCGTAACGATGCTCAAACCGGCCACCACACACCTGAAGTTTAATTGTCATATATTAGTAAACAGACTTGAAAACAGAAGTGTTGGTTCAGCAAGCAACTATTTTACAAAACTGATGCAGTATGTTATCTAAAATAGACTTGCTTATGTGGTTTCTGACACTGTATGACAAACCGTTGTCTAAAAAATTACAAAAGTAAGGATGTAATTCTGGTTCAAGATATGTGCTACTACTGTTTGTAATTATGCAACATACTTTGGTTGACATGTTTTACAATTGATTCACAGACTCCATCACTTAGACAGTGGCAACAAAATGTATTTAGACATTTGTGCCAAACTTAAAAATGTATTAAATTCATAGTATTGGGGGGGAAAAGGTCACACCAAGTGGTATTAAACTGGCAATACTTTCTGCCATCAGTTAGATGTTGTGCTAAAAGTGTTATTTTCTCTGAAAGAAATGTTTTGTTAAACATTTCATAATGAAACCTAAAAAGTGATTAAAGTCCACTAATGATTAAAGTTGCTTTATGGGCCACAGCATATGCACCCACGGTCACCAACATTCAGTTTAAAACAATGTCCTAAATATTCCAATTTTACTTTGTTAGTCACAACTCCAATGCAAACCTAAAGAAGTACACTTCAGGCACCAAATATACAGGGTGATTCAAAATGACTCATCTGATTTCAAAGCGTCATATTTTTACAACCGTGAGGCTCCTAGGAACCAATCACATACCAACTGAAAGAGGGGGTCATAGAGTCACCGGAAGATGGCTTCCTTCAGTCTGCAAGGAGATGTGAGCCCTGAACAGAAAGACTTTGTGTTCTCCACTTCAATAATAGTGAATCCGTCATAACTGTGCAATGTGCCCAGAGCGTTCAATGTTGGTTCCACAACACTGGACGATCTCCGAAATTGCATTGAAAGAGCTGTGAATACAGAGACACCCGACATGCTTAATTGAGTATAGGATGAATTTGACTATGGCGATTATGTTGTCTGTACAGCTGGAGGAGGTTCATATTGAGCACTTGCAAAATAACATAATAAACTTCATGCTCACTTATTCTGTAATGATTTACATTTATGATTTAGTGGAATAAATCGTTTTGAAATCGAATGAACCTTTTTGAATCACCCTGTATCTTGGCTGACTACAATTGGAGTTTTAAGTAAATTTTAAGCAGCATATACATAAATAAAAATGGAAAAATGCAAACTACTCTCTAAAACAAGCACACATGGGCCTTTGTTTCACATCAGCTTCCAGCTAAGATCTCTGTATTATATTACTGTTTTTAGGAGTTGCAGTCCTAAAATCAAGGGATGCTGCAGCCCTCTCAGCAGCCCCACTTCCCCTGTCCCTGGGTAAAAGGGAAACAGGTTTGGCTGAACCATCATTTTAAAAAGAAACTAAATGTTTTCCTTCACAACTACAACAAGTACCTCTGGACTCTGGCTGCGGGGAACGATATTCTGTTGAGCCCGATGGAGTTCTGGTGGTAAGAGAGCAGCATGGCGACGTGTCACCTGCCAGGCCTGAGTAGGAGGGACTATTTTCCTGCTAGTCACAGTGGTTGGGGTTGGGGCAGAAGCTGAGGTGACCCTTTGTACTGGTGCCTGGATCTGGTGGTAAAATGTATATATGAACAGGATGTTAGACCTTGTAAATTGTCATCTCCAATGCGGTCTGAGGAGGATACTATGAAAAATCCTTTATTACTCTCATATCTCTCCAGTGCTGAGGCTGAGGAGCATGTATAATTACACAGTGGGGGAGCTGACAAAGTAAAGCTCATATGTTTGCACTATCTAAAGTCCCTTTTACCTTGTTATTTTCAGTTTAATTAACTCTGTCCTTCGCGTCTGTTTTATCTCTCACAGCCTAACAATGCTTCTGCGTATTCACTAACAAAGTCAGGAGGGACACATTTTTACTGGCTCGGAATATTCAACAAGGGAAAGTTTCTCTGCTGCTACAATGAAGCAATACAAGCAAGGTGTCAAACAAGGTGAGATTCTTTTTGGAAAGTCTTACTATGTTTAAATAATGCAGAGGCACCTAATATATAGCACTATTATTTTTAATTAAGCATACAGTATATTACCTTGTGGGTTTGTTTTAGAATGTTCATTAGCTCTTTTCATAACCCATGCAACTGCATTTGGCCTGCGGGCATACAACTTAAATATAACATCATAATTGACTTAATTTACTTTTCATGTAAAACTTTTTTCGTTTTTCTTTTCTTAAAATGTTGAATGCTCAAATCTAAAAAATGTGAGTGTGCAACTCTCTGTCTGTATGAGTTTGCACATATTGCAGACTTGCTCATGCATGTACACAGTTGTATGTTAAGTAAGTTAAGAATATTTTTCTCTATAAATTCTTAAATATATTTAAAAACTAAATTTGCTATACACTTCTAGTCAAGCATTTCTAAATAAATATCTAAATATGTATTTTTTATAATCTTAAGGACAATCCAATCAAAACGTTCTTGCTTAAATTCAAATGAAATTTGTCTCTAAGACAAGTGTAAGTAGTGAAGTTAATGCATATACATGATTTGTTTCCAAAACAGAAACTTTAAAGTTTAAAAAATGAAATACATTTTATACATATATATCCATCCATCCATCAATCCATCCATCATCTTCCGCTTCTCCGGGGTTCGGGTCGCGGGGGCAGCATCCTAAGCAATAAGGCCCAGACCTCCCTTTCCCCAGCCACTTCCACTAGCTCCCTGGGGGGGATTCCGAGGTGCTCCCAGGCCAGCTGGGCGATATAGTCATGCCAGCGTGTCCTGGGTCTTCCCTGGGGTCTCCTCCCGGGTGGACTTGCCTGTGACACCTCCCAAGGGAGGCGTCCAGGAGGCATCCTAACAAGATGCCCGAACCACCTCAACTGGCTCCTCTCGACGTGGAGAAGCAGCGGCTCTACTCCGAGTCCCTCCCAGGTGACCGAACTTCTCACCCTATCTCATGACCATAGGTGAGGGTGGGAACATAGATCGACCAGTAAATCGAGAGCCTTGCCTTATGGGTCAGCTCTTTCTTTACCACAACAGACCGGTAAAGAGCCCGCATCACTGCTGACCCAGCACCAATCTGCCTGTCAATCTCCCGCTCCCTTGTACCATCACTCGTGAACAAGACCCCAAGATACTTAAACTCCTCCACTGCTTGTGTGCTTGATATATATATATACATACATATATACATACATACATACATGCATACATATACACACACACATATATATATTTGTTTCAATGTATCTGCCATTACCTCCACCAAGTAATTAAAGACCCCTTTTCTCTGTTGTATATGGAACAACAGACGTTCCAGGTTACGCATGTCATTGATGTACTTACCCTATGATAGAGGGGGGCTTAGGTGCCCCGATTTCCTCTGGTACCATTGGGCAGCACAGCTAAGGGGATTGATGTTCTACATTATAGAAAAAGATGCTCCCTTGTGGAGAGAGATGGAGGGCCATCTTTTGGGTCTTCCCATTTACCTTTATTCGGCTTCTGGTAAAAATCTTTAAAAAAGCACTAAGAATCCCATAGTTAGAAATATGATTGTTGTATGGCATCAAGTTAAAAAATATTTGGGAGAAATTGCCTCTCTTTCTTTGTTTAGTCCAATATGGGGCAATGAATCATTTCTATCAGGGAGGTCTGATGGGGGGGTTTAGAATTTGGGCTAAAAAAGGAATACAAGCAATAGCAGATTTATATAATCCCGGCAGTGAATTGCTTATGTCATTTGAAGAAATAGCCGATAAATATAGTATATCACGTAACCATTTTTTTCAAATATTTACAATTGAGAAACTTTATTAAAACACAATAAAATCAGTCACTTTCCATTCCTGTTTTGTCCAAATTAGAAAAATTATTGGTTAAGAATTGTTTGGGGAGGGGCATTATTTCCAACATATATAACCTTTTAATGGGTGAATCCTTAGAATCATCGATAGAGAGATTGGAGGCATGGAGAGGGAACCTACAGGAGGACATCTCCATTGAGGATTGGGAGAAGGCATGTAATAAGGCTCATTCACAAACAACTCGCATCTTAAATTAATACAACATAATTGGCTACTACATACATATATAACTCCAGAAAGGTTCAATATATACAATAGTGCTATACCTGATGTGTGTACCAAGTCTGGTAAAGAAAAAGGGACACTCTTTTATGTCCACATAAGACATAAGCAGTGAGGGATTGTATCCAGGGCATCCTGTATATACAGATGCCATTGGACCCAAAGCTCTTCATATTGGGTTTATATCAAATGAATTACAAAAATAAGAAAAAGACAAACAGTTTTTAGAAATTGGTATAGAATTAGCTAAAAGAGTTACTGCTGTATCATGGAAAAGAACAAGTGCGCCAGGTATAGATAAATGGTTAGGTGAATTATCTACAACGTTGCCCTTAGAAAAAAAAATACATATGCCATCAAAGGTAAATATTCATCCTTTTATAGTATTTGGGGTCCATTCACTGACTATCTCTGTAGACAATACAGCTTTAACTCAGACGTTGCAAGATCCTAAGACCACATAAGTAACCCTGTGCAGTTTAAAATCTTTAAAACTATTTGTTTTCCTCACCTGATGCTCAGAAGTAATGCAAGTAAACAATGATTTGATAACTTTAATACTCTTACAAGATCCTCAACTTCCTTATATTTTTTTAATTGTGTTACTTTATATATATATAATATATAATGGGTTGCTGGAGCCTATCCCAGCAGTCTTCGGGCGGAAGGCAGGACACACCCTGGACAGGTCGCCAGTCCATCGCAGGGCATAGCTTTATATATATATATATACATATATATATATATATATAAACATCAAATACCATTCATTTGTTTAACTGCCAGTCAAAAGTACAATTAGGTATGAGTTACTCATTTTTCAGATGTTTCTGAGAAGGTTAGACAAGTTTAGATAGATAAAGAAAAATAAGAACAGGGGTTTCTGGAACAATAATGATACAGAGACAGAGATAAAGGACTCCCAACAACCAAACAAGACCTGGTAGAACCAACTCAATCAAGGTAAACAGTACTTAAAACTTTCATCTTTGAAAGATAGGAGGAAATCAAGCTCCACTTTTGCTCTAGATCTGAAAACTATTCATCCTTCCCCTGTGAAAAGGCAACTTGCTATGGGTCTGAAAGGACAGCTGTCACGAAGCCCAGAAATCTGCACTAGAACACTGAAACTGGACATCTGAGCTATGAAAGTAGATTTTATGGATTACAATTATAATTATAAAATATTCCTTTAGATCTGTTTGAAAACCTGAAAGCAAGTCTCCTGAAAAGTAAGGAGATTGTAATAAAGAAAAAAGGTGGTCACACTAAATACTGATGCTGATAATAAAAGACATAATGACCGTTTTGACTTGTTTCTGACTTTGCATAGTACTGCATATATTTTTAAATGCCCCAACAAGTGGTGTCAGCATCTGCGTATCTTCTTCATTGCTAAAATTATTTCAGATGACTCCTCTTGAAGCTGCTTAAGAGCTGATCAAGAGTGAATGAAGCTACATCGAGGGGGACTACTTTCTAAAAGAATCTAAAATACAGGATATTTTTATATGACACTTTTTGTTATTGTGTTGTTTTTTTTTCTTTTCTATTTCCTAGTTTTGATGTATTCACTATTATTATAAATACTTTTTTATCAATGGATATGTCCAAACCTTTGACTGACACTGTATCTTGATAAGTATGTTTATGAATTTCACTCACAGGTTGAGGGCTATCCTCAAATTTGGTGGATGTATTAGGTATGTCAGCAAGTGGTTGTTCACTGCAGTTCTCTCTGGTCAGCTTCCCAGAAGTAGCGGCGCTGATCAGGGTGGCCATTTTTTGCCGGGTTTCCTCCTGCTGGCTGAGGAGTTCTCTGCGCTCCTTTTCCATTCGGCACCACAACCACCAGTCATTCAGACAGCGCCTCAAAAGCCGTCTCCGGTCACTCTCTGCCGCAACTTGACAGCGTCTGCAGGGAGAGAAAACACACCTCAAAACCCACCAAGATGACTCCTACTCACCTGCAGCGCTGGCTGGGTTTAGCTAAGACTAACTGTTTAGCTAAGTCACTGGCAGAGTCTTTTATTGTGAACGTTGAGTAGATCGATTAAGCAAGTGAACGCCTCAGACTCCCTCCAAGCAGAGTGTGAATGTGAAAAATGAATTTAAATATCTTTTTGCAACTTTTAATCTTACAATGTTGCTTAGAGATTTCAAAGTGCAACTTTCCAAAATGTAAAAATATAAAATGTTTGTATTCATAACATTCTTAACAGCTTAAACTGTAAGGATGTGCCAGGTGGTCCACACTTAAAATCCTCACTGTCATAACTACACAATTTATACAAAAGTTACTGAATAATTAAAAATGGTTATTAGAAAGAAAAGCCTTAGAAAACCTTAACAGTAATAATGAATTAATATCCCTAGAGTTTAAGGTTCATACATTTTGAACTTTATGCTGGTAACAATCATGATGGTCTTCTTTGACCTAGAGAACTTGATGCCCATTATTTCCATGCACAGTCTGTAAGGTAACACGTCTCACACCATCAGTGAGAGAGAGGTCTAGTTACAAACAAGGGGTGGGAATCTCTAGGTACCTCACGATTTGATTATGATTCAGAGGCTGAAATGCGAAATGATTATTTTTTCTATACAGGATTTCTTTTTTCTCACTGTGTGAGGACTTGGTACTTTTAAAACTAAATATTTGTAATGATCCATTGGTGTAAAAGTAGAGGAGGCAGTGGATGGGGCAAGATGGAGGCAGATGATCCGCTGTGGCGACCCCTAAAGGGAGCAGCCGAAAGAAGAAGAAGATTTGTAATGATCCATAATGAATTTACTGCCAATATATTTTATTAATAAGTCAAATGAAAGTGACGTGGCAAGTGAACTAGAAGGCTCTCATTCACTGCTCTCGTTTGGAGCATGAGATGCTGCTGCGACTCATCTATAATGAAATGCGCTCTAATGGTGACATAAGATCCAGTGGTAATGGATGTCCGTGCAGCACATTAGTCCTACCCATCAGTAAAATATCTTCGAGACAGGATGCTGTATCTTGACTCCGAAGTGCGCATCACAGTGCGAAAGCCCTGGTTCTCAATGACTGAGAACTGCAGACTGGTCACATTACAAACGCAGTCTCACCGAGCTAGTAGTGAATGAAAAGGCGATAGAGAGATTTAAGATGAACATTTGGAGCCGAATGACTTGCAATGAGAGACTGTCAAACACTAAAATGTTGTGAAACACTAAAAGCTGGTGAATAACAAGTGAGTTCAGCCTTTTACAACAGTCGAACGTTGAGAGACATTTTACAAGAAACTGTTCAACTTCTGGCAAAAAGTTTTCTGGCGGAGATGGAAGGAAAGCAGCTATAGCTAAAGCTTAAACAGAGCAAAGTATCTACATTTTCGTTTAGATTTAGCCTCAACTAGGACATTAGCACATACTGGACATAAAATGTTGTGACTCCCAAGGTGATTTAATTTTTGTTGAAAGGACAAAATGTATCTTCTTAACATTTGGGTTGTCGACTCCTGACCTAAGCTAGTTGTGGTTTTGTTACATGCACGTCCCAGACTGTCCGGGTGCTGCACTTCCGCACTTCCATGTTCTGCTTTTTGCATGCCGTCAACATTACGTTATAAATTCAAATTCAGAAAATCAATTTTGACGATTCAGAATCGTCCATGTCCACATTGCGATGCGTGCAAGAAGCGACCCCCCCCCCCACCCCTGTTATAAACAATATTTATTGACCACGGTTTGTCCGATGAGTACTAATGCAGTGCTCTCTGAAGGATTGGAGGTCACAATCATTCAGTTGTGGTTTTTACCCTTGCCCTTAAAGCACAGAGACTTCTTTAGATTCCCTGAATCTCTTGATGATATTATGCATCACAGTGAAATACTTAAAAATCCTTGCGATCACTTTTGAGGAATTCAACCAATCTTTTAGTTAATTAACAGACATGTTACAAGGTAAAAGAAATTACATGCTATTACAGTTATATGTGCATGGTTGTTCCAAATGCGTAACAGTTCAGCAGTTGAAGGCTATTTTTAACTTGTATTGCTTAGTACGTGTGTGTGGGGGGGGGGGGGTGGGGGGTGGGGGCTTCTTGCCTGTTATTCATCCTCAGTTCCTCCTCTGTTCTCTCAGCCTCTCTCTCCTCTCTCTTCACCCATACCAGTGCTCGCCACGCCCGCCATGCCCTCAGCTGCCTCCTCCAATCACAGAGCGCTGCTGCCTTTCCCAGTTGCACCCTCTTTTCCAGTACCATGGAGTACCAGACTGAGAAATGCTTCTGCATACACTAGAACACACATACTCACACCATGACTAACCCACTGTAGTGATATCATGTTACACATACATATAATCCTACAATCTCCACTTTACATTAGCACATTGGCAGCATGCTAACCTGCAGATTGAGAATGTGCACCCTTGCCTCCACCTCCTGTTCTTTGTGTTGCAGCTTCCTCTGTGAGTCAGGCTTTGGTGCTAGAGAGCGCTGTCTCACTCGCTGCTTTTCCATCCTCTCGCGTTCTCTGTTCCACAGAAATACAGGGAAAATATTATCTTTGTTATTTACTGCCACTTTATGGTGTGTAGACGTATCTTCCTCACTGTAGGTTGGTAAACAATGCTGCTGTTTAAAGGGGAATTCCACTGATTTTTCAAAATTCCTGCATAATTCAAGTGTCAAGATGTTAAAATAGTCATTCAGATTGGTTTATTGTAAAATGGCTCACTGTAAAGAACAAATTTTACAAAATATATTTAAGTTCAACTGTATCTCCATTTATAACTTTCTATGATGCTGCTCTTAGAGGCTTTAAATGCTTTGGATGTCTGGTTCCTATCACCACCATTATGAAGAATTCTGACTAGGTAAATTTCTTTAGAACAAAGCATTTCACATCAAATTACTCTGAAAGACTTTGCTGACATGATAACGATGTAAATATGCAGAAATTCTTTTTAAAATCCCCTTTTAAAGCAGTACCTTGGTACCTTGGCAACCACTCAATAATTTTCCATCACAAATCTATTTGATCAGTCAAAAAATGTTTGGTGATATATGCTTCATTAGTCTTGCACTGGGACTACAAGGCTAATGTAGAGCTATAAAAATAGACAGAAGTATGTTGCTTAGCCCTTAGAGCCATATGCCTGTGTTTTGCAGGCAATTTGCCTGGCTAAATTTTTTACGTGACAACTCAACACAGTTTGAAGCAAGTCTTTGATGATTTAACCCCTTAAAAGGCCCAGGCCTGATGACAGGCCCAAAGATTTATTACACACTTCTACAAGCTTAGAATATTAGATTTTAGAGATTATAGCAGCACTACGTAATTTTTTTGTGTTAAAACTGAAAGAAGTAGCTGAGTCCGGAGAAAAAATAACATACTAATATATGGTGTGTGTACGCTGCTGCAAGTCTGCCGGTAGTAAATAATTTGCTTACACCAGGTTTGAATACTCTTTGAATACTCTTTCAACACACTCACAAACATTAGATTCATCCACTTGTTGGAATCCAAAGCACAATCAACACTCCAAAATGTTCTTCCACACATTGTGTGAAATTACACATTTCCACCAGAGAGCTCTCTAAATGTAGCTTTAGGCATGCGGAATGCACAACGCTAATTAGTGGGGTATTTGCTTAATTGCTAAATTAATCTCAAAGCTGAAAATCTAAAGAAGCGAGTCTTGGCTGATTGAGCACAGATGAGCTACAGGGGAAATTTTGTAAATTTGTTTTTGTAACAGTATAATGATAAGCTTTACATTTTTCGCGCAAACTGCTCCATGCTTCTTTTTTCATCCATCTCTCTACGTAGCCGCATCATCTGCTGCTGTAGAAGCTCCTCCTGCCTGCGGGCCTCCTGCTTCCTCTTCCTCTGCTCCTCACGTTCCAGTCGCTGCGCCTCCTCTCGTGCCTCCCTCCGTGCTTCTTGCTCCTCACGCTGCTTTACCCGTTCTGCATCCCTCCGCAAGCGCCTCTCCTTCACCTGTTGATGCCGCACCTGCATGGTGATGCTGGGGTCCCTGCATTTCCTCTCTGTCTCTGCATCCAGCCTGAGACCATCCACTGCCCTAGATTCCAACAATTCAGTTTCCATCAGGTCCTGAAGGAAGTTGTACACCTCAAAACTCTCATCTTCCTGCGCAAGCTGGGAATACATATCTGATGGAGGTTGAGGGAGAGTGAGAAAAAGGTGGATAAGGAGTGGGGAAAATAAAAAAAACATTAGAAACTTATAATCAAGTATAAAAAATGAAGGTGCCAATGAAACAATGCCACAAAATAACCTAGAGTAACTTTTAGTTGAGTGGTTTCAATGGAGTTTTCCAAAGAAAGAGTCTTTTTAGGGAACCAAAAGTGGTTCATCTGGCATGATTCCAAAGAACACTGCTGTGTAGGGCTGCACAATATGTCCTCTGTTAACCATTATTGTGATATCAGTCTTCATAAAAATGATATCACACACGGCTATGAAATGCACACCAATCACTGAATGTTTTATTGTGCTCAGTGAGCGAGATGTTCTTTAGATATCTGGCTGAAACAAGGCATTCACATGATCTGACAAACAAAAAAATTCAGTACAAATACTGCATGCTAATCCTTAACCCTTAAGGTTAATCCTTAATGTCTCATCAAGGGTTTACCAGCACTTTAATATATCATACATTATATTAATATAGCAATATATTATGCAATTTATATTATCGCATATCCCAATATGTCACAATAGACCTATTTGACCTCTATGACCTCTATACAAACTGTCGTCATTCTGTAGTAGTCGTCATGCTCACATTAGAAATCCTGGATTTGGCAGCAGTTCTCAAACTGGCACCAAAGGGGCATGCTGAGTGGGCCGCAAAACAATCTCAGGAGTTGTATGTCTACTTAGTATAAATAAATAAATGCTATTAAATGTTATGAAAATGAGATGCTGGCCAAAATCAATAAAATCAAAATTCATGACCATAACATGCCATACTGTTAACAAGTTATCTGTATGTCACAGGAGAGGGCCACAAATTCTGGGAAGGCATGGTCCTTGTTCATCATGATTTTCATGACCATTTTAAAAATCACCACCATCATGCCTTGTGACATAAAAATGTTCCAAAGCAATCACTTTTCGCTGTGCGTACATTGTTCCTCTGAATGTCACCAGATCCTCTCAAATACATGGTTATTCATTTTGCTAGAACACAAACCAAAACGCTTTGCTGCTAGAGCTGCAAGAACGACTAATTTGATAGTCGCATAATCAATCGATTACTGAAACGAATGATCGATTTATCGGATTGTAAATCATTACATTACCAAATGACTCTTATGTAGCTGTTGGCTTTAAAATTTCACTTGAGCTTGTTTTGGGCATGTGCTACCTAACAATGAAGACATTAAAAATGAATAATTTATTCAAAAATTCACTGTTGTAATGAAATTTCCTCCTAATACAAAATATAAATAAAACTCAAATATATTTTTTTATATTTATATTTTTCTGTCAGGGCGGCACGGTGGCGTGGTGGGTAGCGCTGTCGTCTCACAGCGAGGAGGGCCTGGGATCGATTCCCTGGCCGGGCGACCAGGGTCCTCTCTGTGTGAAGTTTGCATGTTCTCCCCGTGTCTGCGTGGGTTTCCTCCGGGTTCTCCAGTTTCCTCCCACAGTCCAAAGACATGCAGTCAGGCCGATTGGACGTGCTAAATTGCCCCTAGGTGTGAGTGACTGTCTGTGTCTGTCTGTCTGCCCTGCGATGGACTGGCGACCCATCCAGGGTGTATCCTGCCTTCCGCCCGAAGACTGCTGGGATAGGCTCCAGCACCCCCCCCCGCGACCCTGACGGAGAAGCGGCTTAGAAAATGGATGGATGGATGGATGGATTTTTCTGTCAAAATTTAAAATCAAGGTTGTGCAAATTAGCAGCAATAAAATATAGGAATCGAGCAAATTAAAAAATCAGTCTAACTTCTGTGATCTGTGCATTCTGCTGTAACTAAGCTCTACAATAACAGGTCTTCAGTGAAACGGAGGAAGGTCAGTGTCTCCCTGTGCTCCTGTGAGAGGCTGGCTCTCCTCCGAGAGCAGATGTTCACTGCCCACTGCAGAGGGCATGAGCTCTGATGAAGTGGAGGGGAAAACAGCGAACGTTTGTGACAAACTTCTCTATGAACAGTTAAATTCCAGTGATTTTGAAACATTTCATTTCAACTGTAACCCTTCGTCCAGCTTGTTTTGGAATGCTCCTCCTGCGTTCGCCGAATTTGGACGTGAAGACGACAATGCAGTGTCTGGAAAGTGAACAGGGTCGCTGTCAATAATAGCTACTTGCTTTTCTGGTCCAACTCCATTAACGATACCAGAGAACCTGCAACATTACAGCTCATAACATGAAGTAGGACAGCTTTTAACATTAGCTAACTAACTAGCCCGCCAGCACAACTACACCACATCCCAAACCACACACTTCTGTACTTCATACACTACACTAATGAGTGCACTTATAGTGGTTTATGTGCTATTATATAACACTATTTAGTGTGCTGGTATGCGGTTTGGGACGCAACGTATCTTACCAAGAATCTTCTCCATTCAAATGTTCAAGGGAAAAAACATGTCAGCTTTAGAAAGTTTTTATATACCATATGAAGTGATTTTTGAAAACACCCACACAGAAAGTCTGAGATCTTAATATGAACATAATGCTGACTACAGAACGATGGCTTCAGGTCTATATAATCGCAATATGGTGTTCTAGATAGATAAATAGATAGTTAGATACTTTATTGATCCTGATGGAAATTTAGCAGCCCACTGACATTTAGCAGCCCTACTTGTTATAGCATATAAATACGCACCATCAAAGTTTTTGTAGTTCAGGTTTGCTGTCTTCTCTGGACTTTTTATTTTGCTTGAATCAATCCGTTCCTCCTCTTCCTCATCCACTTCCAACTCTAGGCGCAATTTTGTATTCATCCAGTCAGTAAGAATAGCTTGAGCTGTAGGACACAGAAGACAGAAGAGAGCAAACAAACATAATCTCACCCCTTAAAAATACTAGCTATGCTAATGTACCATGCCTCTTATATAAAAACAGTATCCTACTAATAACAAAATGCATTATAAATTTACCTGGAACATGCCAGTATAGGTGTGAAACATGCTGTAAGAATGCTTTAAACTCTCTAAAGGAGTTTAAATGCGGGTCTCAATTCTAACCAAATAACTTACAGATATTGTTTTATAGTAGTTATGAATAATCAAGGTACTGAATAATAATAATAATAATAATAAGTGTCATATGAGGGAAAACTAAATTTTTTACATAAAGGAGTTTCATGCAGTATGTAAACATTGTTAAACGTTCAAAACATCAGCCAGTTTTATATTATATTTATATACACACACATACACATACATACACACACATATAAAAAAAGACTGGAAAATGGTCATGTAAATAAAAATCAATTAGTAACATTTTTGCTACTTAAAAGCACATAAGCATAATTAGCCTAGATTTTAAAGGGATAAAAGTGACAGTATAAACATGACGGCTGGAGTAGAGTATTTTATTGGCTGGCTGTACCCTCACTGTAAGCGTCATCATGGTCCTGTAGCTGCTCCATGTTTTGCAGGGCGACAGCCTGGCTGTGTTTAGCAGTGTGTCGTTTCTGTGGTGAGAGTACTTCAGACACAGCAAACTCTGATGCCATCTCGACTCTCTGAAAAAATTCAGATAAGCAGATTTTAAGCTTTTTTGTCTTATACTCTCTCTTGATTACATCCCTTTATTGCATGTTTCTCTTACACTAACCTTCATCCATTGGTTTATATCACCATCAGTCAGCTGTACCTGCATAAAGGAGGGAATCAAGTGTACAAAGATTATGACCACAGATTATAAAGCAAGAGAAGGAAATGCCCAATCTTTATTGTAGTGTCAGTGTCAGTGTGGGAGTGAAGGCGAGTGTATCAGGGTAATGCTTACCCTCCCTGATGACTCTGCTCAGATCATTTTTATGTGTACTAATATGTAATACCCGGCTTAGAAACCCTGTCTCGATAAAAATATGCATATAAAAAATGCCCAGAGAGTCCACATAATTCCTATAAGATGCACTTTCTATGAGATTAATAAGGTCGACACTTGTTTTTTGGATTAATAAGGCTGTCAGGATTTTGTTAAGTAGATAGCTTCTTGTATAGGATCAGGTGGATGAAGTCAGGGTTAAATAGAGTGAAATCAGAGTTAGTTCAATCCAGATGCTCTAGACTGTATTCTGCCAAAACCACAGAACTGTAACTCTTCCAAAATAGGATAGCTTGCATTCCTGAAAGTTTGGATAGTTTGGAAAGTTTGATAATAAAAACTATGCATATTTTTATAAATTATACCTTTTTTTTCAAATGATAAAGGTAGTATTTCACAATTTGAGGTGAAAAACAACAAAAGGATGTATTTAGAGATCAATAACATTGATTTGCTGTGGGTCCATTTATGCATCTTCTAAAGGAACCTTTATAGAATCATTTTCAATCTAATCAAAACCTATTACTGTTTTAAATTCAATGAATACCATGAAAGACTGAATCCAACCATCATATTTGAAAATGTAGTGAAGTAACATAATTTATTTTCATCACCAAACCATAAATCTGCCCTATTACTAAATAAAGCCTAAGCCTAGACTAAAAACAATTGCCAACAGTAATTCTCCATTTACATTGAAATTCAGTCCAAGATTAGACTTAATCCACGTCCAGGCACTGGCATTAATTGCTAGTTTCCTGGTCAGAGATTAAAGGGGAAATTCCACCGATTTTTTTAGAATTTCGGCATAAATACTCAAGATGTAAACAAAGTCATTCTTAAGTCTGATGTGACATTTATTGTTGGGTTTTTTTTTGTATAATAGTGGTGCAACAGGAACCAAGGGTCGCAATGTCTACACTGCAAATACAACCATTTTATTTACTGACCAAAATAGCCAGTGAACTTTTCTACATGTAATGTTAATGATGGTAAAATAGTGATAAATTGGAAAACAAAAACGCTTCCTTTGGAGACCATTTGCCTTACAATGCTGTACATGTACCCATCCGCCATCAATGCAGTCCAAAACCCTGTTTCAAAACTACTGTAATATATTCAGTCATCTTAGGCAACATATTCATAACCATTTCATGTATTAACTTTCTGTGATGTAGTGTTTAAAAACGTTAGTGTTTTAGATATGCATATTCTATATACCACTGTGAAAGATTCTCACTCAGTAAGTTTCTCTAGAATAGAGTATTTCACATCAAACCACGCTGAACAACTTTGTTTACATCTTAACCACTGAATTATGAAGACGTTTTAATGGAGATTCAGAATGTTGCGTTGTCCATGACTGGGCTTAATCCGCCACTGAGAAACTGACCCTAAGTGTGTGCGTGTAATTTTGACAGCCATAAAATTTGCATGACTCAAAGGAAATAAGATCATTTGATCTAATGAAGAAGAAACTGGAATTTATACTTATTTCATTAGCAGCAGAAAGAATGAAAATGGAAGCCCGTTTCTGCCACTGGAGGAAAAATATATCAGCATTTAAGTCATGATAATGAAAATGTTTTACAAAATTATGACTCAGTATCTCATAATGACAACAATCATGACTTATGAGCTAATATTTCATAATAATTATTTCATCCATCCATCCATCATCTTCTGCTTCATCCTAAGCAAGGCCCAGACCTCCCTTTTCCCAGCCACTTCCACTTGCTCCCTTGGGGGGATTCCGAGGCGATCCCAGGCCAGCGTGTCCTGGGTCTTCCCCGGGGTCTTCTACCGGGTGGACTTGCCTGTGACATCTCCCAAGGGAGGCGTCCAGGAGGCATCCTAACCAGATGCCCGAACCACCTCAGCTGGCTCCTCTCGACGTGGAGAAGCAGCGGCTCTACTCCGAGTCCCTCCCGGATGACCGAACTTCTCACACTATCTCTAAGGGAGAGTCCAGCCACCCTGCGGAGGAAACTCATTTTTTGCCGCTTGTATTCGCGATCTCGTTCTTTCGGTCATTACCCAAAGCTCATGACCATAGGTGAGGGTGGGAACGTAGATCGACCGGTAAATCGAGAGCCTTGCATTATGGCTCAGCTCTTTCTTTACCAGAACATACAGAGCCCGCAAACAGAGCCCGCATCACTGCTGACCCAGCACCAACCCGCCTGTCAATCTCCCGCTCCCTTGTCCATCACTCGTGAACAAGAGCCCGAGATACTTAAACTCCTCCACTTGAGGCAAGAGCCTATCCCCGACCCAAAGAGGGCTCTCCACCATTTCCCGCCTAATAATTATTTATTATCTCATAATAATGAGAACATTATTATTATTAAATACGTCATGAATAAGTCATAATTCAGAATGTAATCCACAATTATGGGATGCTAGTCATAATTATGAAATATTCAATCATAATTATGAGATTGAATCCCATTATTATGAGATACTAACTCGTAATTATCCGATAGGATCTCATTATCATGAGTTAGCAAGTCATGACAATAAGATATGTCATAATTATGGGAAACTTTCTCGGATGACTTACTAAATGGCTTTATATATTTCTTCCAGCAGAGTTTGAATAGACTTACAATCCTGCTAACAAGTAGTCAAAGAAGAGAGCCATCACTTACCTTACTGCTTGGTTGGGTTCCACTCCTTGTAAATCTTTTCCAGCGAAAAATATCCGACCTGTTTGATCGATTCGCCATTCCTTGCCTCAGGTTTTAGCTACAAAACAACTTCTTACGGAAAACGTAGCCTGCTACTACAGTTACAGAGAAAATCGTTTTATAGCTCTGTGGACGTACAGTAAAAACGCTGCACATGTCACAAGTTTAAACTTTGTTATATTTAAAAACAAACTCTTAAGTAAAACTAAAAAACATGCAAACACTCAACACATCAAACAACACGAGTAGTCGATTCCCTGACCGTGTTTAATTATGGGAATTGTAGTGCACCGCTAAGCGGGGATGATTCGAATACTCTTGCGTAAAACTACAAATCCCAGCAACACGCAAATATGGCGAAGCGTTCATTTGGTAACCTTGGTAACAGATTTTTTTCACATTCGACAGGGTTTTTAGTAGCAATTGTTAGATTTTTAAAACATTTTTTATAAAAATGGTGAATTCTTTTAGCAAAAAACCCTAAAGATCACCTTTATTAGTTCTTTTCATTCTGTGGTGTGATTTTTGAAGGACTACTCGGTGACGTAGTACGTGTGAGACGCTGCTGTAATAGTTCTGCGACTTGGTTCACGTGTTTTGCTGTGCTGGTAAGTGAAGGATGCTTAAATCATTTTTGATGCATGATCGATTATAATATGTTCGTAAACCTGAGTGTATATTTGTCCATATTGTCCATATATAGCTATGATTCTGAGCAGCACGCGGTTTGACACGTTAGCTTAGCGGCTCCTAATGCCGGGTCCAGCAGCAGTGCTAGGCTAACTTCATTGACTCTGTTTTGCTGAGTTTTTTACTGAGCCCCTAAAGTTACATGGTGACGTGGCCACAAATTACTATGTTGAGACCACAATTTAATATACCGAGGGCACATTTGTCTATATTGAGATGGATGAATATATTGAGGCCACGAGTTATGTAAAACCTCTGTTGTGGCGTCAGTATATCAATTTGTTGCCTTAATATACTAATTTAGGGCCTGCGTATTGTTTCAGTCAGTCAGTGTGTAGCACAGTATATTTTACTTTCATTATTAGGGGAGAATGAAATGATCTGTCATTACTGCCATCATGTAGGTTTGTAAACTGCTGTGTCCCAACTCTCTGACATTTGATGGATCGAACCAAACCCATATCCTCCCTATCCCTTGCAAAAAGGTCTCTAGTAATACTATAATAAACTATAAGAATTCTGTAATGTTGAAATAGACGCTGGAACTTGGAAACTGAGGCAAAGTGACTGTGAAATGGGGACTCAAGTCTGTATGTTCTGTGCCATTAAGAGTAGGTCAAGTCCTCTGTGTGCTTAATTTCCTGTAGCGAGTCACTGATATCCAGACATCAGCGTGATGAAGTTGGAACTGTCTAAAGTGGTGCGAGGATGCCGGCTAGGCGTTTTGACTGGGATAGGGCAAACGGGGCAGCACTCATTAGAAGTGCCAGGCTGTCTGCTCTACACCCGCTGTGCCACTGTGCCTCATCTGACCCAGGACACCCTGCACACACTGAGCAGCCTGCCTGCAGTAACACAGGTCACACTGGACAGCCTGTAAGCAGACAATCTGTTCACATACCTTGCTTCATTTTACATTTTTTCATTTTGTATCATTGAAGCTTTAATTATGAATTAAGGTTAATCCATCTTAATTTTGCTCAAGATTGTTTTATGTCTCTTTCAGCGCAGAGCACTATGAAGTTCTGGAGGAGTTTAAAGAAGGTGTACGGAAGTTTTCAGGTCAGTAAGGCTCTCAAAGCTCACCTAGCTCTGTATTTTAAAGTTTATCTCCTTTTATCTCATTTCTGTGTTTCAAATATCTGCATAATTCAAGTGATGAGATGTCAACAAAGTCAGTCAAACAAAGTCAGAGTGGTTTGATGTGGAATGGTTCATTGTAGAGAAACTTACAAACTCAGACAACTTTACAGTGGTAGAGATAGAAACCAGGCGTCATGATAACTGCAAAGCAAATATAGCCATTTCATTTACTGTACTGATGAGTGAACATGTATGTGGAGTTTGTATATATAATGTTGATGATGGTAAAATAGTACTACAACCCCAATTCCTATGAAGTTGGGATATTGTGTAAAACATAAATGAAAACAGAATACGATGATTTGCAAATCCTTTGCAACCTATATTCAATTGAATACAGTACAAAGACAAGATATTTAATGTTCAAACGGATAAACTTTATTGTTTTTTGCAAATATTCACTCATTTTGAATTTGATGCCTGCAACACATTCCAAAGATGTTGGGACAAGGGCATGTTTACCACTGTGTTACATCACCTTTCCTTTTAACAACACTCAAAAAAATTTTTGGGGGACTATTTTGCCTCAAAACACCCTGCATGTACCTCTGTGACATAAAAGGATTAGGCCAAAACCTGCTCGAAACAACCGTACAGCAGTGTTTCAGACCCCAGTAGATGGATTTATATCTATTTCCTGTCCTATGATCTGGAACTCTGTGAGCAATTCTGAGATTCTAATTTGGCACGTGTCTCTAGAACTGCACATTCCACATTACACCACTCTGACTGACTGTTAACATCTTAGTGATCAGATAATGCAAAAATATTCCACGTTGCAGCATCTTCAAATGTACGTGGTGCAGCTGAACTGGTTAAGATGATGATGAACCTCTTGGAAAGTTGTGATCGGTTTTGGAGGTTTGTCATTTAAGATATATATAGAATTAGTGTCATCTCAGATTTTAGTTCTAGTTTAAGGCTACCAGGTTGATCAAGGTGAAGAGTAGGTCTTCCATTTCAGTCTAGATTGGGTAATGTCTTTTTTTTTTTTTTCCTCTTTTGGAGTCTCTGAACATCTTAGGTAATGTGTTTATACCCCCAGACAAACAGCATTGAGCCCATCTGAGCATCTCTGAAGAAGTTTGAGTTTAGCCCAAGGCCTTGTTGCAATTCAGATGCTGTAGCAGGGGGTTATGAGCGTTTAAGTGAACAGTGCCTCTTTAAAAGTCAATAGGCCTGTTAAGTAGATGAGAGTAAATGTCACGGCTGTTGTGTTTACTGCCTGTAAAACCAAGAATGTCTGAAATACATTAAAGGTCACTCAAATGTTTTCCTGGAGTGCAATGTTTCTGATTGACTTGTTCATTCTAATATCAACATTCGATGGCTGTAAATGATATTAAGAAAAGACATTCATACAGATTCATACTAATCATTGGATTAGGTTAGATTAGATTTAACTTTATCATCATTGTGCAGACTACAGGTACAGAGCCAATGAAATGTTAGTATCTAACCAGAAGTGCAGAATACGGTATTGTTTACATATAAAGTACAAAATGGAACTGACAATTTACAGTTATATGTACAAATAAGGACAGTGGAGTGACTTATATAACACTCCATCCTATGCTTGGCACATTTTACGTCAGTATCGTACAGATGTTTGGGATTATTTGCATGGTGAGAAGTAGAAAATGCAACCAACTTCTCAAGACTAAACTTTGGAGGTGTGGAAAAATATCCCTGCAGATTTCTTTGAAAAACTGAAAGTGCGCCTCCTGAAAAGCTGTAATAAATGGAAGCTGTAATAGAGGTAAAGAGTGGAAACACTAAATACTGAAAAATGTTTTGCTTACACAGCTTCTCTGTGTAATATATGTTTACTGTTTTTTTTTTTCTCATTTAAAAAAAAATTCCATGCCTACTCGCAGGTATTTTTCATACTTTGTGGATATACTTTCATACATCCACATTTTAGAATAATAATGAATCAAATCTATGAAAAAGTTTGTATGGAATTATTCCAGTCATGACTGTTGACCTTCTGCCAGATAGAGCTATTTAGACCCCACCTCCCTCATCACAGCTCAACTGATTTGCTTAAATGCATGAGCAAGGACAGAAATTACACTAGCTGTTTACTTGGCATATATTATATTTAGGATGGTTTAATGAATGTGGTTCCAACCCTAAAGCAGACTCTAAACAAAAAATGTTTAAAATGGTTAGTTTGTTGTGTCTTGGACTGAAATTCATTCACATGCATCAGTTTGAATACTTATTTAGTCTTAGAAAACAGCTCTGGAACATTTAGGCATGAGCCATTAAATGAAGTTGTTTTTAAGAACATTGAAAAACATGCGCTCGGGTGGGTCCAAACTTTTGAATGGTAGTCTACATAGTTGTAATGTGATCGTGAGGTATTTTAAAATGAAAAGGAGCAAAACCACTGTGTCACTAACTGTGCAGAGGAGAGAATGATGAGAGGTTATGTGAGCGGCAAAAGGCATGACCGTGGATCCGGAACATGGGCTAGTTAATGTAATGCAGTTACTGTAATGTAATTAATGTGCTGTCTATAATATTCAGTTCAGTTATGGATAATTTAATCATTTCAAACATTATCTGCATATGCCAGTCGTCCAGAAGTCAGGAACAATTCAGATGTACAATTTATTAATTTTTCAGGGTGAAAATAACTTACCAAAGAAGAAAATGTGGAAAAAGCAGAAGCATGCACTATATGGACATCAGTATTGGGACTGCTATACATTACACCTACAGGAGTACTGCCAAATAGAGAAGCATGATTCATCACTCGACAGAATACGTTTCCACTGCCACACAATCCAGTGGTGGCATGTTTACGCCACTCCATCCTATGCTTGGCATCATGTATTTTGATCTTAGGCTTGTGTGTAG
Organism: Pygocentrus nattereri; assembly: GCF_015220715.1. NCBI lineage: Eukaryota > Metazoa > Chordata > Actinopteri > Characiformes > Serrasalmidae > Pygocentrus > Pygocentrus nattereri. Next base: position 23,530,677 of record NC_051234.1, on the reverse strand, counting down.
CTGGTCGGCCATGGAAACCCATTTGGTGAAGCTTCTGATGTGCAGTTCTTTTTCTGATGTTGCTTCCAGAGGCAATGTGGAATTCTTTATTAAGTAATAGGTACAGTATAGGCACAGTCTGCTTCAACACTCAGCAGCCCCATTCTGTGTGTTTGCGTGACCTACTGCTTCGTGGCTAAACTGTTGTTGCTCCTAAATGCCTCCGTTTCACAACAATAGCACTTACAGTTGTTTCATTCGCAAATTTTCTTCTTTTTTGTCTATTTCCTTTTGTCAGTGAGGCTTCTTGTCAGCTACACATCCTTTCAGACCCCTCGTGCTGATAGTGGAAGCATGGACAGAAACACCTGTGGATTTTTTCAGATCTAAAGCAAGAGTAGAGCTTGATTTTTCTCCTCTCTGTCAATGATATAAGCTTGTGGTTAGGCCCGTCACAACTTTTATATAATCGTCTAATCCAAACTTTTTAAACTGATTGCAGTTATTTTCCACAGGTGGTGGAGTATATGTAATGTTTACGTTACATTAAGTATAAAATTAATTGGGTGCCCTTTCATCATTTACACTGAGGCAAATACACAGAAATAAAAGAAAATGCATTTATTGAAACAAATCATGTGAAATCAACAAAACGTTTGACTGGTGCTATAAAAGGAGGGCAGTGGTGAGTAAAGTTGGGAGAATTTAATTGGCTGCTTTAGGCTTGGACTTTACCAGTTTATGTTGCAATTAATCATCATTTGTGATTGTGACAGGCCTACTTCAAGTGCTGTTTATCTGATGGGGACAGTTTTGGTGGTCTGCCATGTCCTGCATGATTGTTACCTTTCCCATTTTCTCTGTCTTTTTTATATTTTAAAACCTCAGTTCTTTTCTTTCTTTTAAATCTACTTTTTTATCTTCCCTTTCCTTATGCATGTTGATCTTCTTATATCTGATCGTCTCAGAAATATCTCCTGATAAATTATTAACTTGTACCCACTGGCCATTTTGACTGGAGAAGGTTGATTTTTTGCACAGTACATTATGCACGGCTGACTAATTTTGCCTTCATGTTTAAAAAGCAGGCATATACTGATCAAGTGGAAAGTGTTTGTGTGTTCGTTAAAAATAGGCTTTAACATCTGCTACTGTGAACCCCTTTAAGGTTCTCAGACATGGTTAGTGAGAACCATTGAAACCCAGTCAGCCGTTACGTGCTCTTAGCACTTACATTAGAAATTAGAAGTGTAATCAGTGACTTCATTTTGTTGTTTCAGTTGAGCAGATTTATTAGAATGTGGCTCGAGGGGGGCAGTGAGTGACCTGACTGAATAATTAAACTATACAAAACTGCTGTTTCACCTGATGGTGTATTTATGTGTGGTGGTATTTATGTTTGTCTTCTGTGCTCTGCTCAGATTTATCCGCCTGTTTGGTTCCAGCAAATGTCATCCAGTCTTCATGACGTATAATTGAGCTTCAGCACTGGCGCCAAATCTGTTTGGACCCCTCATGCAAATATGCACTGCCACCAGCACAGTCACACTCATCAATTCCACAGTTGTTCCCTTTCCCTCTGTGAATTTATTTGACAAGGGTTCAAAAACGATCTGGCTCTTCTTTGTTTATTTTGCCGAGCAAGTAGAGATGAACACGTGTTCTTCCTGATTGCTTTTAACTGTACTCTGGCATTTGTTTACCATTCACCAATCTGTTTCATGTATGAATAGTAAGAGGCTTGCAGCTCCTCATCTTTGTATGCTTATGCTGGGATAGGTAATGCTTTCAGCTTGCTTTATTTATCACTGTCCTTGTGCATTGCACAGAAAAGTGCATGACAAACTCCCTTTTTCAGCTGATACTTCTCCTAACGATCCTTAAAGGGGCATTCTGTTCTAAAACTACTGATTGTTATTTTTATGTCATGTATTACTGTATAGAGCAGCACTGCATTCCTCAGTCTCATCAGTTTGACAGATTTCCCAGTTTTGGTCCTTTTTTGTGTTTACGTCCATCAGTTTTCTCTCACTACACTATCTAGCATGCATTATGAAAATACCTTGTACAACCTTTGAGAACCTCCCCACCCCTGCCACAGTGATATTCGGCTTTCTAGTAGTCCTGTAAGCATTAGGCAGCGAGTGGAAAAACAGTTCAAATAGGCTGTCCTCAAATATTCCTGTAGTCTTTAAACTGTAGACTACAGCAGGTGTAGGAGGGGAGTAAGTATGTTTACAGCAGATGTAGCAATGCTTAAATTTATCAGTGTCCAGACTTATTTCAGAGAGGAGCAGATTGGACCATGCCAAAATAGCCAGGAACTGAAATAATATTAATTCAAAATATTATGTTTTCAAATGATGAATAATGTAGTCATGTAGAGCAGTGAATCTAACCGAACATCTTGCTGGCGATGGCTGCTTAAGTACATATAAACCAATTAAAATCTGTCCACTGGCTGCATTTGACCCTTGGGCTGGACTTTGGACAGCACTGCTTTAAGATTGTGTTTAGATGCCAGGCTGTAGTAGTTAGTCCTTGTTGTTAGCTTTCCTCTGCATTTGATCGGTCAGGTTTAACCTCATCTCTGGTGTATGATGACTTGTTGAAATTGCAGCATGTGTAAATATTTGCTTATGACATAATGAAGGTAACTTGATGGATTTGCTGAAAATTTATACTAAAAATTGTGTTTTGCCCAAACAGGTCTACATGACACAGCGCTCTACTGTTCCCTCCAAGACCCTGCTGCAACCTGCCCCACGGGCCACATCACTAACAAGGTCAGAGGTGACTAAATTTCCTGGCAAATGGATGTGTACACTCGATCAAATCATCTTTGAGAGCGTGCTGGCTCACATAGGGCCATTTCTCATTTCTGTTGAGATTATGTGGGTTTTCGCTGGATTTCAGAGATGGGGCAAATCATGTTTACTTAGAACTTTAGTTGTTAGGCCAAGTTGTTTGCAATTTTCAAAGAGTTCATGTTGTCAGTGTCGGGAAAAAAACCTAAAAATAAAATATGTCCAAAATAGTAACTTTATGAGATGGAAAAATGTTTCTTAACTTTAAGATACACTCACAAGATTTTATTCCAAGTAAATTTGGACCAAATTGTTCCATTTCACACAATATATTCACACAATATAATGGGCAGTGGATGGTTTTAAATGGCATAATGAGGAGTTATGTTAGTTCCCAAATGATGTATGTGCATCTAAAATGGCTAAAGAAGATATTTCTGAGGAGATTTAAGATTCACTTATATAAGGAAGAGGAGAGTAAATGGAAAAAATAAGACCATCAAAACTGTCCCCCTCAGATTAAGAGAGAGAGAGAGAGAGAGAGAGAGCTCTTATTTCAAACCTTATCCCACATTTTAGCTGGGTTATTCTGATGAACTCCACACTTACTTTTAAGTGGTTTTTCTTTGGTAATGGCTTCTTTCTAGCCACCCTTCCATGTAGGATAATTGTAAACAGGGCTCTTGATATTGTAGACTGAAGCACCTGCACTCCAGTCTCAGCCAGTGTGATCTCTATCTCCTTCAGAGTGATTGTTGGCCTCTCTGTGGCTTTTCTCACAACTCTGGGTCTTGCTGTGATGCTGAGCTGTCCCAATGCTGTGGGACAGCATTGTCTAGGCAGCACCTGGCTAGTTATGATGCTGCTTCCATTTCTTCACAATCGATCCAAAAGCACTCACTGGGATACCAAACACTTGGATGTTACTTTGTAGACCTTAATATGTGCATGTCTATAACTTTGTCTGATGGCCTTAGAGCACTCTTTAGTCTTCATTTTCACAACGTTCCTTCAGATTCACTTTCTGAGCAATGGTACTTGAATTGTGAGGGGGTGTTTTATCCAGAAAAACGTGCAAATCCATCAGAATTTTCTTAATGCTTCCTAGGTAGAGGCCAGTTGTAATCCAATTGTGTCCTTGTTAGGGCAGTATGTTTTATCTGTGTAAATGTGGAGGGGTCAAATACTTCAGTTAGTAATTTTGGTCACAGAGTGTTTTCTTACATGTAACAGTGTGAATATGAATGTGTGTGTGTATGTATGTATGTATGTATGTATGTATGTATATATATATATATATATATATATATATATATATATATATATATATATATATATATATATATATATATATATATATATATATATATATATATATATGCGTGGGTGGGTGTGGTATTTCAGACGGTATCGGTGTGGGGCAGTGGAGGAAGGATAGAGCTAACAGTCGCCAAGTTCATGGCCATGCAGGCAGCCATCCTGCCAGACTTCTATCAGAGCATGGCAGATGGAGAGACATGGCAGGCCAACACCTCCCGGAAAAGGGTCCGCAAGGCTGTGGACCGCACTCTAGCCCACCTAGATGAATGTCTGATACTGCATCACAAAACGCAGGTACTGTGCAGAGTGGATGTTTACTCATACACATAGAGAAAAGTGTCCTTGTTCTTCACTCAAACAGCAGACAAATTATTCCCAAATCACTTAGCAAACGTGAATGATTAAAAATGTTGCTGCTGCAAGCATGAATAGTGATTAGCTTACAGCTTTTATTATAGCGATTTTGCAAAGAAGCTGTCCTTTATCTGCCTGTTTGCTTCAGCTGGCTCATAAATAGTTTTATTTATTTTGCTGCAACCTGCATTTGAAATATGGATTTCTTTGAGGGTCAGAAAACAGCAAACATACGGAAAACTTGATTTTCAGGTTACTTTAAATTCCCTTACTCAAAAAAAGACACTTAGCTGCCTGCTCTACAAAGACTGCTGTCGTGTTCAGAGTTTTTATGTAGGATTTGTGCCAGGAATAGGTTTTTCTATTGACAAAATGATGAAGTTTGTCACTGCATTTCTCAGTTCTGCTTATGAAGATGTTCTCTGTTTTCCCAGCCCACAAAGTGGCATGGCTGGCACTGGGACCTGCTTACTGTGCATCTTCCCTTTGGCTGACAGGAGCTGAAGCAGGCAGAGATATTTGGGGTGGTGGAGGGAGGTGATATTCGGGAGGAAAGGGTCAGGTCGGCGCGGGAGACGGCCAAACGGCCCGTGGCAGGATTCGTCCTGGATGGCTTCCAGTCTGCTGCCATGGAACAGGACCTGAGGAGTCAGCTGATTACGGCAGTGACCACGGAGCTGCCTCAGGAAAAACCAAGGTGAAAGTCAGCCTCTTGTTTATATCTGCCACATTATAGAGCTTGACCAATATATCATTTGAATGCAAAAATTGGCCGACATGACGTTTTCACAGAGTAGAAAAAACATGGATGTAGTTTAACTACTTTGAATTTGCTCTTATTTGAGAAATCTACTTTGTGACTGTTGGGCACAGTTCTGACTCAACAAGTTCGTCTATAGTGCATCAAACCACTGAATCACTTTAGGTAATTATTTAATTAACCAGAGATTTTGCAAAATTGATGGAATTCCCCTTTAAAATTGGTGCTCAAATGATATTTAAAGCTGCACTATGCAATATTTTTTTTTGTTAAAAATGGAAAGAAATACCAGAATTTTTAGCCCCTAATAATCAGTATCGGCACACACACACACACCCACACACACACACACACACAAACCTTCTGTGAGCACTTTTTTTCCTCTCAGTTGGAGGCTTTCCCTTGATTACGTACCCTCAGACTCTCAGCAGCGATGGTAACTCTCCATCCTCCTCCCAGGAACCATGACAACCGTATCAGGCTGCTACTTCAGTTGGGATGCTGGAAGATGAGGAAGAACAGTTCCAGGAACAAATTGGCAGGGGGGTGGGGGGTATGGGGGGTGGGGGTTGGGGAGCTGCAGAGAAAGAGAGAGCAGCCTGTTTCTTTGAAGATTTGGACGCTTGCTTTAGGGTCTTGTTCGAAAGTATCCCTCCCACTGAGCCCTGTAGGGTCTCATTAGAAACTGAAAGTTCCCATGGGAATCACTGGGTGATCAGTAAGTGGAGCACACTGTCAGTGGTTGAATGAGAGAGTGCATTAGGGTGTGACATAGCTGTCACTTGTGCATCTATTCTGATTTTCTGTCTAGCTAACCATTCCATGTAATCGTGCTCCATTGCGTTTAGAACATTTTTATCCCAAAGTCCTAAAATTCACAAGTAAAAAGTTTCTCCAGGAGTTCACTCCCTTTGGACTGCAGAACATTGCACAGACTGCAGAGTTCCAGCTTGCAGAATAAGCTGTAGATAAAGTGTTGTTGTATTAATACTTCATGACTCCCTCAGGACTGAGCTGAGTCTAGAGCATTATTTGTTAGTTTATTTTTTTATTTATTTACCTATTTGGCTTGCTTGCTGCAGTTTTATAGGCAATTCATTATACAGGTATTCAGGCAGAACCTAAGTACCTTCTACAGTTGCAAACTTGATTCTCAGAGCTGCTGTATGATTACTTCCAAGTACAAAGTCATCTTTTTTGTCTGAAATGTTTGCGTATGTCAGGTTGTTGCAGGGTGTTGGCCGTCCGGATGAAGTGATAGAATGTGTGGAAGCCGGAGTGGATCTTTTTGAGGGTTTCTTTCCTTTCCAGGTGACGGAGAGAGGCTGCGCTCTCTGCTTCAACTACATCATTGTGCCTGACCCAGAGACTGCAGGTACATCACCCCCTACAGGTGTGCCCTTGTTCACTCTTTTGATATTGGGGCTCAAGGTCATTCTTTAAAGACCTCCTGCACTCAAAAACATATTTTTTAAATGGTTACCACCACTTGGAAGGCTTATTATTATTATTCTATAGATTGGTATTGTGTTACAATGGTGCCATATTCTCCCAGTTGGACCAAGACAGCTTGGTATCATTTGATAGAGCTATGAATTCTGGATTACACCAAGAAATTCTACAGGAGAACGTTAGGGCATATGTCCAAAACCTGAACCTCAACACAAGGTGCGTCCTGCAGAAAGACAACAACCCTAAAAACACTTATTTAGTTTATGAACACATTCGCATTTTGGAATGATTGAGTCAAAGTCCAGACCTAATCCACTAGAGATTTCAAGGCAGAACTTGATGTGTGGTGTTCATGCACGAACATAACACTGTTGAAGCAGTTCTGTATGGAGGAATGGGCTAAGGTTCTTCCAAGTGAATGTACACAGGTGCTCAACAGTTACAGGAACTGTTCTGTTGAGGTCATTGATGCTCAAAGGGAACAGAGACCAGTTTTTTAAAAAGTTCACATGCAAACAGTTAATGTTTGATCTCTTTGTTCAGTATATGGCTGCAGTCAAAATAAAACCTCATAGCTCCATTTTTATCATTTTTTTTTGTTTTTTGACATGAATACCTGTTGCCCTTTACGTTATGTGTAAATATGACAATTGGACCAAAACGATGTGGGGAAAAAGTCTGGTTCCATTGACTTCCATTAAAAGTACAGTATGTATTTTTTTTTCTTCTCCTCTAAAGTTCTAATTTTGGACATATGAGGTTTTGTTCTCACAGCAGCCAAATGAAAAACTACGTAAATGTTTGTGTTATTTGGTGGTTTGACTTTATCTATCTTTATCTATCGCTCTGACTTAAATGAAGATCTGATCACGTTTGGTCATATTAATGTAGATATTTGAAGAATTCCCAAGGCTTCGGTTCGCAAACACTCCAGCACCACTGTATTTCAGATATTTAGTTGTAGGCTTCAACAGGTGCCTTGCTTCTGAGTGTGCTTAATCACAAATGTTTTTTATTTATTTTTTCTTCCACTTAATTTTCAATTTGTTTACTTTTTTCATGATAAATGACTACACACTACAGATGCAGCAGATGGAGATTAGCTTAGGTTGAGAATCCCTTTAATAATAATGTCAGATGTAGTGATTTTAAGCTTGTAGCAAAATACAAGAGAAAGCAGAGCTGCAGATTTCATCCCCCAGTGATCTTTTGCTTCAGATAATGAATTCATGAATATGCCTTGCTCACTGCTGACAGGGACACGTATAGAGCAAAGCTTTCTCTCTATCGCTCTCTCTGTCTCTCTCTCTCTGTCTCTCTCTCTCTGTCTCTCTCTCTCTCTCCCTTTCTTTCTTTCCATTTCTTCCTGTTTCTTTATGAGAGATTAGTAACAGTGAGGAAAGTACATATTTTCCCTTTTTAATCTTTTATTTTATGTGTAGCTCTGTCAGACACAATAATTGGCTTTGTTTACAGGCAGACAAAAGTACCTGACATCACTCTTACTGCCTCCTATGCAGGACAGCTATGCTATTTCTGTCAATTATTTGTGACTGTCCTCTTTATTGCAATTGTTCAAGTTTCAGGACGACGAACTCCATAACGTAAGTTTCCTGTTACAGGCAGAAAATCTCAGACTAGAGTAATTGATAGAGTCGGTGATGTGTAAAGAGGAGACGGAGCGAATCAATTAGGTGAGAGAAGGGTAATGGAGTTCAGGGCAGGCCACTGTTCACCTCTGGATTTGGGATGGTGGGGGTATGTAGATATCCTCTCAGCCAATTAGAGAGCACCACAGGGGGACGCTCCACAGGCTGTCCCACTGATTAAACCACCTCTGACACTGCGGGACACATTTCCATCTGCACTAGTTTCTTCACTTTGACATCTTTTACTCAATTTTCTCTTGCTTTCCGTCTTTGACCCTCTTTTTCCCTTCTGCCCGTTCTCTCATCATCCTGTCTATTTGTCTTTCATTTTTTGGGATAATACAGAGATACACCGGATGTGCTCTTTGCCCTTCTGCTGACTGGAGCGCTTCTCTCTCTGTGGCAGCGCTTGATAACTCTTTAATGAAGCCAGTGGGCAAGGAGTGTTCCCAGGTGCATTGGTGCCTATGTGTATTTTAATGAGTGCCTTTGCCTGGCCTACGGGTTTGGGAAAGTGCCATCTCAGTTATTCACAGTAGAATGAAAAGGGTTATGATCTTCATCTGTGGAGAGCCTTGAGACATTATTGGAGTGCGTGCTTGTGCGTGTGTGTGCGCGTGCGTGCGTGTGTGCGTGCGTGCGTGTGTGCGTGCGTGCGTGCGTGTGTATGCGTGTGTGCGCGTGTGTGTGCGCGTGTGTGCTTGTTTTCAAGACAAAAATGTCCTGGCTTTGTGTGTAAAAAAAAAAACAAAAAAAAAAACAAACAAACAAAAAAACAACAATTCTAACTTTCAAAGGCTCCTGACTTTGTAAACTGCTTTTTTAATTTTTAAAAAACTGAATCAGCAGAACTTTTTTTTTTTTTTTCCTCTGAGGGTAAGGTTAGGGTTAGGTTCAGGACACACACACACACACACACACACACACACACACACACACACACACACACACACACACACACACACACACATATATATATATATATATGTGTGTGTGTGTGTGTGTGTGTGTGTGTGTGTGTGTGTGTGTGTGTGTGTGTGTGTGTGTACCCCTCACATTTCTGCAAATATTTTATTATATCTTTTCATGGGACAACACTATAGAACTTAAACTTGGATATAACTTAAGGTAGTCAGTGTACAGCTTGTATAGCAGTACAGATTTACTGTCCTCTGAAAAACTCAACACACAGCCATTAATGTCTAAATAGCTGGCAACTAAATAGTACACCTCACAGTGAATGTCCAAATTGTGCTCAAAGTGTCAATATTTTGTGTGACCACCAGTATTATCTAGCACTTCTTTAACCCTCTTGGGCATGGAATTCACCAGAGCTGCACAGGTTACTACTGGAATCCTCTTCCACTCCTCCATGATGACATCACAGAGCTGGTGGATTTTAGACACCTTGCGCTCCTCCTTCTTCTGCTTGAGGATGCCCCCACAGGTGCTCAATTGGGTTTAGGTCTGGAGACATACTTGGCCAGTCCATCACCTTTAGTTTCAGCTTCCTCAGCAAGGCAGTTGTCATCTTGGAGGTGTGTTTGGTATCATTATCATGTTGGAAAACTGCCATGCAGCGCAGTTTCCAAAGGGAAGGGATCATGCTGTGCCTCAGAATGTCACAGTACATGTTGGAATTTGTTTCCCTCAATGAACCGCAGCTCCCCAGTGCCAGCAGCACTCCTGCAGCCCCAGACCATGATGCTGCCACCACCATGCTTGATTATAGGCAAGAGACAGTTGTCTTGGTACTCCTCACCAGCACGTCACAACACATGCTGGACACCATCTGAGCCAAACAAGTTTATCTTGGTCTCGTCAGACCATAAGACATGGTTCCATTAATCCATGTTCTTGGACTGCTTGTCTTTAGCAAACTGTTTCCAGGCTTTTTTGTATGTTAGCTTCAGAAAAGGCTTCCTTCTGGGACGACGGCCATGCAGACTGAGCTGATGCGTTGTGCGGTGCATGGTCTGAGCACTGAGAGGCTGACCTCCCCCTTCTTCAACCTCTGCAGAAATGCTGCCAGCACTCATACATATATTTTTTCAGCCAACCGCTGGATATGATGCTGATGTGGAGAGCAACAATTCTATTTCTCACATCCTCAGAGAGTTCTTTGCCATGAGGTGCCATGTTGACTATCCTGTGGCCAGCATGATCGAATTGTATCCAAAAGACCAAATTTAACAGCCATGCTTCCTGTTCACACCTGGCACCTTGTAACCCTAGCAAGTCACATGACACCATGGAGGGACAACAACACAATTGGGCACAATTTGGACATGTTCACTGTGAGGTGTACTCAGTTGTGTTGCCAGCTATTTAGACATTAATGGCTGTGTGTTATTTTCAGATGACAGTAAATCTCTACTGCTACGCCAGCTGTACACTGACTACTTTAAGTTATATCCAAGTTTCACGTCTATAGTGTTGTCATGAAACGTGAGGGGTGTACTCACTTTTGTGAGATACTGTGTGTGTGTGTGTGTGTGTAAATACATTATGTATATGTAGATACTTCCATATAATAGCTGGCTGAACAAAACTTTGTCTCTCTAAAATGACAAATTTACATGAGAAAACCTTTAATGAACGTTAATGTAACAAGTTTTTTAGAAGTAATTTTAGACTATTTCTAATGGTCAGTTCATCTTCAAATTTGGGCACAATCAAAAAAGCACTTGTGTATCTCTGTTGTCGAACAAAAACCTTGTATCTCCAAAATGGTAACTTTACAGGAGAAGGAAAACCTACTTTTAATGTAAGTCAATGGAACCAGGCTTTTTTCCAAGTGATTTTGGATCATTTCTTTTAGTCCATTCATTGTGAAATTTACAACTGATGTAAAAGCCAACAGGTATTTTCAAATTCTGTAAAAAACTGAAAAACATCAAAAATGAAGATACAAGGCTTTCTTCCGATAACAGTGATATGAATAATACATATGGGACCTATTGTTCTTACATATAGATACTTACATTATTATATATAGACACTTACTCTTAAGCTTTAGGCATTTACACCCTTGATAAAAAATTCATTAAAAAATCTGTCTGGTTAACAAGCAATGAACAAAAATTCAATCATTAAAAATGTTTACTATTTACTTAATTATTTGCATTAATTCTCATGTGGGAAATATGTATGACCTCATGTCCTTCCATTGTATTAAAATAAAAAAACCTGTTTGTGTGTGACAGTGTTGGAGTCCAACGGAGAGAGCCCTGCTGTAGAGAAGCTCAAAGAGAACGGAGACAGCAGCCCTGAAAATATGACGCAGTTTGAGTTGAATCTGAAGGACACAAGGTATGTGAGGAAGAATTGTCTTTTTTATTTACTGTCTGCAGCTGTTGTCTACGGTCACCCAGACACTCATATTATTGTACCATTCTCCCTCTAATCTGATCATCTTGATGAAAACAGTGGATAAATGGAGCCAATATTTCTGTAATTCACACCCACCTTCTTGGTGACTAGTTATATTTTCCCAATAAATCTTTAAATTGTAGAGTCAGATCAGATTAGAGGTTAGAGGGTGAATAAAGGAAGAAGGTGTTTTTCTTATCTGTATCACTGTATCTGGATCATTCACTCTCATAGCCCTCCATTGCATCATGAAGCATACAAAACATTGAGGGCATCATGCTGGTATTGTCTTGCCTTTTGGCCCGTCAGATGTCTGATTTTAGAGCCTGAATTGATCTGCCTATTTTGTAAGTTTCCTTTCACATCGTTTAGACCACTGGTCTAAATGCCTTTTGGGCTGAGGTAGTAGTGGGCAATATATCTTCATCCTGTTTACTAGTTACAAGAAATTCTTCTTAAGGTATTACTTTTGTCATTACTGTTTTAACGGTATGCAAATAAATGCAGATAACGGGACATACACACAGTGCAAAACACACTGATTCCCTCACCTCTTGTGTAGTAAGCTGCAACAGGTATGTTAGCCCTGTTTGTTAGAGGAGCACTTGTTAGATTGTAATGAGTTAATGAGTAAAAGGAGAGAAAAGAGAGTGAGAGGAAAAGCCAGTCTCTTGGGGTTAGGGGTTAGGCATTAGCGTAGCATGGAGACTACCCAGCTTTCCATGGCAGTCCTCACTTAGCCAGCTGCTTCAGGCGATGGCGCGGTTTTGGCCCACGAGCCAAGAGGCTCTGCAGTTTCTCAGTTAAAACTGAAAGTGTGAACTGCTTGTAATATTTACTAATTTCCAGCAGCGTCTGACGTTCGTAGATTAAAGCTTGAATGTAAGAGACTCACATATGAGACAAATGTCTTTTAGACGAAGCTGCTGTGGACTCCATGCTCACTTTGATCTTGTTAGGATTAGAAAGCAATATTAAAACCTATGTATTGTTTATTTATATTTTAACTTTTTCATACAATAAAAATACTTTAGATTTACTTCAGCTGTTAAATATGGTTCTTATTAAAAGTGAAGGGACATGAAGAATAATACGCCATTGTTAATCTGCAAAAAAGGGTTTTATTTGAAAAAATATATACATAACTGCACTATACCGTGATGTATACCAAAACTTTAAATAACCTTAATTATACTGTGATGTACATTTTTGCCCGTACCGACCACTACTAGGCTGTGGGCTATTTTAGATGCACACAGCACACAGGCAAGCTTTAAAAACCCATTAGCACTGCTGAGACAAGTACATGACATTGCATTCAAAGACACTCACGTGTCTTTCTTCTTATTCTTGCTTTCCTCACTTACTTACACAGTCCACGTCTGAAGCCTTAAAAAATCTTTCATTATAGTCTCCTCTGCATCATCTTCATTGACCTGAAGTGGATTTAACAGGTGAAATCGATTAGAGACCAGAGCTTTCACCTGGCTTCACACGGGCAGCCTGTTTAATGGAAGGAAGAGGTTTCCCTAATGGGGGTCACTTATGTTTTGTGTAGTCAGTGTATATTCTCTATACAGAGAGTTGCCAATTTATTATGCACCCTGTACAAACTTGCCAGCCAATTTCTCTGCAGCACCTACCAAATAGGTGTAGTTTGTGGGTTTACAGTTACAGACTGTGGCTCGCCTGTTGCTGGACAATTTATCAGCCCCATGTACTAGAGTCACAAGGCATTTTAACATTTCAGTTCAGTTTCGATCAATTCCAATGCAGGGTGCCAACCTGAAAAAAAAGTTTATGGATTTTGATTCATCCCTGTTTTATTTCTTTTTTTTTCTCTCTAAAGCCTGCATTATGATTTTGTATGTAATAATGTTGACAGTAGATGTATGAAATTCTTTAATGGAAAACACACATTAAATAATTTTACACTGTGTAACATTTTTTTAATAACTCACCTTATTTTGAAATTTTGAACCTATTTACATTAACTTCAATTCAAAGTTAATTTTGAAAAATAAAGTTACAATTTTGGAGATATACCTCTAGGCATGTGTCCGGTAGCTTAGTAAATGCTGATTAATATCTGAACACATCTTACCATCAGATTCACAAGGACAAGTCGTCTTATCCAACTTTTCTGTTCCACCTTAAATGATGCAGAGGTTGCACAGGCACGAGAATGTAACTGCAATATAATTTAAGGTGTGACAAAGAACTGACATAAGAAGCTGGCGAATAAAAAGCAAACTTCATTCATATTTTGATTTTGTTTTAAATAGCGGGCCTTTCATTGTTGAAGAATGAAACAGAACAAAATGCTACAAGCAGGCAATGTGATTTTTAAAGGAAAGAGGTAAAACAACTAGAAACTGTTTGATAGCAAGTGTACTAATTAGTGCACTAGCTGTTGTTGCTGAAGTTGTCAGCTAATCAATCTACCAGACTTTTTACAGATCACATTCCTGTAAAACTTACTAAAACCTTTTAACTGGGTTATTTATTTTGCTAGCTAGCCAGACTACTTGATAGTGACTTGGTGTATATGCTCTCTGAGAAAGTCACTATTATGTTTTGTCTTCAGGTACCGGGAAGATTTCTGTCCACTGGTGGAAGGGTGTGGCTGTTACTGCTGTAAGAACCATAAGAGGGCATACATCCATCATTTGCTGGTGACCAATGAACTGCTGGCAGGGGTATTACTGATGCTTCACAACACAGCTCATTACCTCGGATTCTTTAGAGCACTGAGAGAAGCCATGGCTGTTGATCGTCTACAAGACTTCAAAACCAGGGTGCTACAGTGAGAAAGTGACCAGTGTGGAAGAGTTGCACTGACCAGGAGTTTGGCTGAACAAGAAGTATACCGTTAAGAGGAGTTCTCAGTTTGTACTTGCCTGTCATGAGGGTTTGTTGCCTCACAGAACATGAACAATCTTACAGAAATCAGAGTTGACGATTCTGCCAAGCGCCATCTGTTTACACGTTACTCACAGTGAATTCCTATCGGTGATGAGGCAAATATCATAAGTATCCTTTGAGTGGTCTCATGGGTGTTCACTTGAATTTTACTGCGTCCCGACTAATCCTGTGCTTTTATTTTTACTGGTGCTGAATAATATCTTGGCGCAGCTGAATATCAGCACCTTTAGCTTCAGTCTTTCCAGAGTGGCAGCACAATTAAAAATAATTTTTTATAGATATGTTTGCATAAATATAGTTTGCAAAATTTATGCTTGTCTTTTAATATTTCAGATATGGAAATTCTTCTGTGAATCTGTGAACATCCCAGGGGCATCATCTTCCCATTGCCTTTGAATTTCTGTTGGCCATCTCTTGCTGAAACTCATGCTGGCATGCTTTGGCCCTGTCTCTCTTTTTAATGTATGTTTAACTATTAAATAAACAGTGGCTCAAGGGAGATTTAGCCCTGTTTGGTGGGGGAAAAGTCTTTGAACACTGTCATGGTCAAGCTTGCATGCTTGCATTTATGTAATGCTTAAGAGCCGTATCTTGGAAAAGCAAAATTTACTTGCTTTTTTGAATTTGAAGAGTCTGGTGTACTGTGTAAACACTGTTAAATTCCCAGAATATACTTATATATATATATATATATATATATATATATATATATATATATATATATATATATATATATATATATATATATATATATATATATATATATTCACTCGTCAGTCAGTACAGTCCACATATGAACACATCTGTGAACATGTTCACAAATGCCCACAGAAGCAGAAGAAGCTGGAAAACCAAATGGTGTGGTATTCCTGGCTGTAATGGAAGCAAATATGTCATGTATGAAAGAAGTGGCTGAAGTTTATTTTTCTGATGTCTCTGAGGAAGTTCAGTCTTCATTTCAATTCATTCCAACCTGGAAGCCTACAGGGTGATTAATTGGGGCGAAGACAGGTTAGGAAATCATCAGGTTGTGAAATATTATTAAATATAAACTTTAAGTATAGGCAATAACAAAATGTGGGCTCTTGGTGGTGTACTGCTATGGATGACCAGCACCTTGTTATGCAGCTTGAGACACTGGTGGCAAATCTGATCCTGGACAGGAATGTAAAAAATACTTGAGCAGTTGAACTTTGTTAATATACTCAAGGTTTTGAATATTTTTGAATACTTTCACTTAATTATATTTCCAAAACACAAAAACAAACTTTTTACACTGCACGTTTTCATTTTCCGTCATCTTGATGGATCTCACAGGTCAGCAGATTTTTCACTTTCCAGTCAATTTCCCTGCATTTTCATTTTTTTTAAAAGAATTGTTTAATATTAAAATTGTTTACAAATTAAACATTTAATTTATACATTAAAATATTTACTTTTTTACTTTTAGTATACTTAAGTGTATTTAGATGTTGGTATCTTTTGTCTTTCAAATGTATTTTGCCACCATATATCTGCACTTAACTGAGTAAGATTTGAATTTCAATGATTTTCCAAAGATTCTCCATAATTCAGTTGCGTTTCAGAGTGGTTTGATGTAAATTGGTTCATTGTTCATTTATTTTCTGATTTACCAAATATAGACAGTCCACAACTAAAGGGTTTATTCATGTATCTTTTTATTTATATGTAATGTTGATAATAATACAATGGTCTTAAGTCTGAGAAAATGTTTTTTCTTTGGGACCATTTTGCCTTATAAGGCTGTGCATGTACTTCTCCACCGTTAATATGTAGGCAAAAATCGTTAAACTATGAGTCTCAAGTATACAGCAGAATATTAGTAACAAATTCAAGTAGTCTTCTTTATGAGGTGGCTTTGTGGATATCTGGTTCTTGTCACCACCACTGTCAACCATACTGCCTTTGGCGTATTTAACAAAATTCACTAAACTGTGCTTGACAGCAGCCCTCAAGGACTAGAGCTTCCCATCCTTGGTGTAGGTCAGCACTTTCCAGTCCTGGTCCTGGACATTTTTTGTGCTTTCCCGGCTTTAACATGCCCACTTCAATTAGTTAAAGGGTCGTTAATGACCTGATTAGTTGGATTAAGTGTGTTGGGAACAGAACTATGCAGAGCAGTGGGCCTCTAGGACCAAACCTGCCAGTCTCTGCTCTTGGTGATGTCGATAAAGACCTGTTAGCTTGACTTTGTGTTTGCCTTTAAGAGTTCTCGAGTAAAATAGCATTTACTGGAGGCAGCCAGCTTGTGTCCATGTAAGACATGACTTGGCAGAGGCTGAAAGCCAGTGAGAATGACAGTGGGCAACATTTCCATTTAAAAGCACTCGCCAGCAGGAGGTCCCCGTCGCTCGTTTCAGCCAATTAGCGTCGCAGAGAGGGCGCGAGTTAGATCATTAAAAGTTTCCCTCGCTCTGACACGCGGGACAGATTTTCACAGCGAGCCGCCATTAAAACACTCCAAAGTTCGCACACGGCCATGATGATTAGCCCACTCTAATAGCCATCACACTCAGGAGTGCGTAAACACAGAGGCTGAAGGAGACCATCAAGAACGTCTTCGGAGCCGAGGCAGACTTAATGACCACTGATGAGAGGGACAGCGGCCATTCGTCCCCAGGCGACTCTGGACATACCCAGTAGGGCTGCACGATGTATTGCTCTCTAATCATTATCGCGACATTGCCAGGATAGTGTGCAATAGACAAATAAGCCTCTAACCAATCAAGTAATGATTCATCGCATGCTCTGGGCATCCTGACCAATCACAGGTGAGTTCAGGCACTCACATGATCCAAACGTCATCAATAATTCATAAATAAAGCAGCCCAGTCTGTGATTTACTAAGGGCCCATTTTCCACTGCATAAAGTGTTGATGTGATGACCCACCTAAGGTCATCCGATCTAGGCTATGGCACTTTCCATGAATAGATTTCATAGTAGGCCTTGAAACCCTTTGAAAATGTACTTATTTCTTTACTAGTATTAATCAAAGTAAGACTGGTGACCTGTCCAGGGTGTATCCTGCCTTCCGCCTGATGACCGCTGGTAGACTGGAAGGGAAAGTTGTTTTAAAATGTTTTCATTAAAATTTGTTTCCAGCCCTTTTTGCTTCATTTTCATTTAGAATAATTGAAGGTCATGAATAACGGGGTTGCAAACTTATCCCACAGTAAGCTGGCATCTATGAAAGCTTGACAGAGTGCACATTTGCATGCTAACTACTAATAATCATAATTTGAAAAATATTTGAATTGTTAATTATGTTAAGTATGATGTCAGTAAGGTAGGACCCCAAATCACCATATTAAAGGTGGATGTTTTAAGTGTTTTTATGTTCATTTAAATGCTAATTTGAAATTGAAGTACAGATCCCTTCGCTTTTTACAGAAATAAAAAACAACAGTCACTTTATTGCTTTTAAAAGGTGACGGGACATAAATTCTATTCACGGAAAGTGCCCCTACTCTGTATTGCGACGATAACCTTTTAGTGACGTGAGCTTATTTTACTTAAGACCTTATTATAGTAGCTATCAAGCAAGCTAGCCTTTTTTGCTATTTGTATTTAAAGTACACCTATAAGAGCAAACACCAGCTGGCTGTTTCACTAACTTTACCCCAACTATACCTCAGCCAGAAGGTCCCACTTGAAGTGAACTAGCCCCAAGGCTGTTACAGTCTTAGTACAAAACAATGTTAACTAGCCAGCTAACTGCTGCTATCTGAACTGTACTTTGAAATTGCCCAAATGGTCCTGGTAGCTAACATTAGATAGCAGCTCATGTGAACTACCTGACAGCAATTAAGTTAGCAAAAGCACTTCGTCAGTAATGACTTAAAAGTTTTTCAATCCGTTCCATCTGTGACATTAATGTAAGATAATTCAGGTGGTCATTAGCAAGCTAACTCGATCAGCATTCACGCTAGCCTCTAGAGAAGTGGTCTAGCTTATATTTTCACACAAGCAGTATATCCTTCATCAGCCAGTAAGCTAGCTAGCAAGGTAGATTAATAATCACATCTCAGAGAACCTGCAGACATCAGTCTGGTATGATAAGGTCGGCACCCCACTGAGTGTACGCCACTGCTGGTCCAGCCTTGGCCCACCCAGATTAATGTCCTGCATACAAGGTCTAACTAGTTCTTAATCTCTGATTTTAAATGCGCACTTTTGGAAAATATTACAAGCAGCTGAGAACAAAGTGTATGACTAGGCCTAATATAAAATGATTTGTGTGCTAGATTGTTACATTATTTCTTGATTTACAAAGGACAATGAAAGGAAGAAATTAATCAAAAACAAGTAAATTGGATTGTGAGTGCAAAAAGAGCAATAAAAAGAGGCGTTTTGTCCAATACTCTGCTTATCCACCAGCAGGCTGCCAAAAAACAAAAGCCAGAAGGTCAGCAGCTTTGCTGTCAGTGGGCCAACAGTGGCCGGCTTTCGTCTTGCTATCTGGAGTAAGATTCTAGAGTAAAAGATTAAAAATGATTAAATTGTTAACTGTGGTTATAATGATGGTTCCAGCTGTCTCGAGCAGATGGAAAATGAACTAGAATTAACTGCAAGTTCTACTGTTTCCTATTTGGGTTCATTTCTGTTTTTGTCAGTGGAAAGATGCCCTAATGTGCAGTCAGGCTACCTCTGGCGAGCACATGGAGGACTGTGCGGCCCTCCAAAGTAATGCCACCTCACACCGTTACTGACCCACTGCCAAACCGGTCATGCTGAAGGACGTTGCAGGCAGCAGATCGCTCTCCATGGCATCTCCAGACTCGGTCACGTCTGTCATGTGCTCAGTGTGAACCTGCTTTCATCTGTGAAGAGCACAGGGCGCCAGTGGTGACTTTGCCAATCCTGGTGATCTCTGGCAAATGCCAAGCGTCCTGCACGGAGGTAGTGGTCCTGCTGCTGGGCTGTTGCCCTCCTACAGCCTCCTCCACGTCTCCTGGTGTACTGGCCTGTCTCCTGGTAGCACCTCCAGCCTCTGGACACTACGCTGACAGACGCAGCAAACCTTCTTGCCACAGCTCGCATTGATGTGCCATCCTGGATGAGCTACACTACCTCAGCCACTTGTGTGGGTTGTAGAGTCCATCTCATGCTACCACGAGTGTGAAAGCACCACCAATGTTCAAAAGTGACCAAAACATCAGCCAGAAAGCATCAGTACTGAGAAGTGGTCTGTGGTCCCCACCTGCAGAACCACTCCTTTATTGAGTGTGTCTTGCTAATTGCCAATAATTTCCACCTGTTGTCTGTTCCATTTGCACAACAGCGTGAAATTGATTGTCAATCAGTGTTGCTTCCTAAGTGGACAGTTTGATTTCACAGAAGTTTGATTTACTTGGAGTTATATTGTGTTGTTTAAGTGTTCCCTTTATTTTTTTGAGCAGTGTATATCTCACAACAAAGACCTAAATACTGATTCTCCACTCTCATTCAGCCCTAATGCATATGCTTCCCATTGTTTATTTCAAATGTCCCTTTTTCCCACAATTCTGGCTGTGGAGAATGATTCCATGGAGCTAAATCCCTTTAATTGTTTATCGAGTTGGTTTTTCTCATCATTTCATTATGTTCAAGGTGCCGTTTCCTGTGAAATGGTTTCTTTTGAAGGGTCATTCAGGCGTGCATATAGCATGAATTAAAAGTTGATGAGTGTATCTAGTAATTTCTTCCAGGCAAGAGAACAGACAAGTGTAAATTTCCCTGTGGTGCTTCTTGATTTATTGAGTGTCAAGTGATCCAGTTCAGTGCTGGGAAGGTCACGCATTTTGAATTCAGTCTTATTCTCTCTTCCATAATATCAGATTCTTATTCTCTAACTTGCCATGATGAGCTGCCAGTCTAGACTTGCACATATTTGAAGAAGTAGAGACCCTTAAGTGCCACGTTAGTGGACTGATCCCATGGTTATCTGTGACATTTGTCTCCCTGATGACTTTTAACCACAGGGTTAAGCACATGCGTAGCTTTCTCCACAAAGCTCGTCATCCACATGTTCTCTTATTGGAGGGGTTTGGCTTTAATTATCTAACGAATATATCAAAGTCGTCCTTCTCTGCTTGCAATGCAGAGCTGATTTTAATGTGTCAGTATTTAATCAGGAGTAGTGCTGTCAAGAGTCAAAAATATGTGGAGATTTAAGCACATCTCAGCTGAAACATTAAGGAGAGGTTGTGATACATTACTGCATGCCACAGGGAACGTGCTCCCATGGTCTTCCAGCATTTCATAGAGATGGAGTGAGAGGTTATCTCTGCTTCCTGGAATGTTGAGGAGCAGCTGCCCTTGGTTAGATTCAGAATGGACAAAACATTTTAGAATGCAACATCCATCCTCCACCGCTTATCCGGGTCCGGGTCGCAGGGGCAGCAGCCTAAGCAAAGAGGCACAGGCATTCCTCTACCCCACCATCCCCTCCTGCTCTTCCGGAGGGATACCAAGGCGTTCCTAAGACAGTTGAGAGATATAATCCCTACAACGTGTCTTGAGTCTTACCCGGGGTCTCCTCCCCGTCGGACATGTCTGGAACACCTCCCTAGGGAGGCGTCCAGAGGCCATCCTTACCAGATGCTCGAACCACCTTAACTGGCTTCTCTCAATGTGAAGTAGCAGTGGCTCTACTCCAAGCCTCTCCCGAATCGCCGATCTTCTCACCCTTCCAAGAGCCAGTTTGAGTAGCCAAGGATCGGACTGCCATAAGCTCTCCCATGGGTGGTGGGTCCATGGGAGAGTGGTCCCATGTAGCTCTTTCGGGTTGAGCCCGGCCAGGATCCCTTGGGTAAAGGCCGGGCCACCAGGTGCTTGCCGAGGAGCCCCTCCCCCAGGCCTGGCTCCAGGGTGAGGCCCCGGTAACCCTAATCCGGGCGAGGGAAACTGGGTCCTGGTCAATTTCTTCATATTTTTGGATCACCCTTTGTCTGGCCCATCACCTAGGACCTGTTTGCCTTGGGAGACCCTACCTGGAGCTTTCGCCCCTGACAACATAGCTCCTAGGACCATGTAGGCACGCAAACCTCTCCACCACGGTCAGGTGGTGTTCCAAGGAGAGGTAGAATGCAGCAACTGAATTTTATTTATTTTTTGCCTCCAAGGCAACTTTATAACATTTGTGTGCTTTTACGTAAATAAAGCTAAATATTTTTTACACCATTATTTTCCAAACCTTCCTTTATACCTTAAAGTCTTTATACATTTGATTTATTTGTGTTATTTCTTTGAATCAGGTTAATAAACCAATAATCAGTTAACTACAAGAAAGGAAAAATAAATTCTAAAAATAATTAATAATAAAAATACAGACAGACTTTGAACAACATTAATGGATATATAGTTGAATTTTAATACATTTTAAAATATATTTGCTTATTCAAAATTAGCCAAGGAAACAAGCAAGCTAAAGACCTAACAAAGCTAACTGGTACAGAGTTGGAAGCTGATGGAGACTCGTCCTCTTCTTACAAGAGGTCTTTGCTCTGCAGTGGACGATATGTCAACAGTAAGATTGTAAGAATAATATTTTTAAATGTTTCTGGGCCATGCTAACATCAGCAAGAGCACTCTGGTTAGCAAAAAAGCCACAAAAGAGAGACTCTTTAGCTTCATCGCAGACTGTGTCATAATTACTTCCAGAACTAGCTAGAATTTAATGGAACAATTCTTCCATCTACCTGTGCAATGTTTCCTGTGCCACTGGCTGCGATACAGCCCCATAGCATAATAGATCTACCTCCATGCTTAACAGTTGGCAAGGTGTACTCCATGAAATGCTACCCCCTTTTTTTTTCTTTCCCCAAACATACCGTCAGTGGTTGTGGTCAAAAAGCTCAATTTTTACTTCTTCAGTCAATAGAATGTGTTTCCAAAAAGCCTCTTGGCATTTGGCTTATCTAGATGTTATTTTGCACTGGAATTGTCCTCAGCTTATTCATGACCTGCCTAACCAGTCCTAATGAGTCAATTAAGTTCTGACAACCATTTGATGTTTTAAGTTAACTACATATAACATTAAGTGTGCATTAATGTTTGCAGAAAAAAAATATAATAGTTTGCTGCAGAAGTTGCGTATAGTTCATTTCACTTTAAAAATCAGTGAAAATTTCAGTTGGGCTTGGGTGTCCAAACTTTTGCATACAACTATATATGGACTAATAATGTTCAAATAGTACTTCTAGTTCCATGTTATGGACCCTTTTAAAACATCTATTAGGAAAACACAACATGGTTTAAAGTGAAGCTAAATTCAGTATGCACTTTACCTCACACGCTGTTCCACTTACCTCTGTCCTCTTCTTTTGTGTTGTTTTCTGGCAGTGTGTGTGAGGCCAGAGAAAGTTGAAGTAAAGGTCGCTGGTGTCTGGTGCTGCAGGGAAGAGGCCGGCTGGATAGGTCAAGCACAGTGAGTGACCTTCTGAAGCCGCTGTTCATTTGTTATTTTTGTTAGCTACAAACTGATTTCTCTCTCACCCTGCTAGGTCTTCTCTTGATTAGCTATGATGAAATGATCCAGGGTTGCCTGTGTTACACAGTAAGTGGTGATGAATGTAGCTTGTGGTCTGTCAAAGTCCAGAAAGTTGTGGAATGTCAGCGTGATGGAGCATGAATTTGTGGGTAAAAGTTGTGCCTGGTTATAAATCAGAGAGGTTTGCAAAATTAGTCGTTACAGAAAAGGCTTACAATGCTCTAGTATGGAGTTTTAAAACAAGATATTTTTTTTATCTGAAAGTCAGTATTCTTGATTAAAATGTCCATATTTTCACTGTCAGAACAATACCAGATATGTTTCCATATATGTACTGTATGGGCAGGAGAGTGAATGCCTGTGTTTATATACTACATCAAACCCTCTTATGTCAAAAAAGTGAGCAAAATTAAGTTTTCCATGATATGAAAAAGTATGGGATGTTATCATAACAGTGATGGAAATCTGTTGGAAAAGTATCTTTGGCCTGTCATGTTGATCCAAGACATTACTGTGAAAGTCATAACAACTGAGACATTCTGGCACGCTTGACCAGAAGCTGTCCTGAGTGGGCTTCTGTCTGAAGAGCACAGAAATAGGTTCCAAGAACTTTCCTGGAAGCATGATACAGCATGGCTGTCCATCCCTGCCACCCTACAGCGTTTAGTTCCAGCCCTGATCTAACAAACCTCATCCAGTTAATCAAGGCATCAGTAGCATCTGATTAGAGCTACGTGTGCTGGAACTAAATTGCTTAGAAAAAAATCAGCACAACTGTAGCACAAGAAACTGAGCTGAAATGAACAAAAGATGAAAAATCTATGTCAGCGCCACTATGAGCTACACTATGTGGACAAAAGTATGTGGATACCTAACCAACACACCTCCTCTGTCTCCTTTGAAAGTACTGAAATGGCAACAACTTATCAAATGGCACACTGGTTTGAACCCACCTATTTTTCAAATGAGCATAAATATTGAAATGTGACTTGTTTCCTGGGTGTGCCTTGTTAAGATTGATTGTTTAAACAGTTAATAGTTCTGAATGTCTACTTTTGTTTTGAGCCCTGAGTTTCACCTGTGAAAGTTTGTTGTTGAAAAAGATGAACTAATATGAAGACCAGGTAGCATTATATGAAAGATAAGCAAGTCATTTTGAAGCTTGAGAAAAGGGGCAAAATTGATCAGAGCCATTGCACTGAACATAGCTAATATAACAATTTGGAATGTCCTTAATAAGAGAGAAACCACTGATCTACTAACAACCAGACATCAAACAGGTCTGCCAATGAACACAACAACAACCCAAAAACAAAACTCAGTGCCACTACCAACAACCTCCACAGGGCAGGTGTCACAATCCATGGTTCAAAACAGCAGAAATATTGAGGCTATACCAGAAGATCTCGTCAACAGAAAGAATCGGAAGACCAAATTGGTATTTATAAATAAATACAGATAATAGTCACAGATGTCCTGGAACAGAGTTTTATGGACCGATGAGACCAAGAATTAACCTCTACCAAAGTGAGGAAAGTGTGGAGATAGAAAGGATCTGCTCATGATCCAAAGTATATGAGCTCATTGGTCAAGCATGGTGGAGGTAGTGTTATGGTTTAGGCTTGCATGGCTGCTTCTGGAATGAGCTCAGAAATCTTGTCTCAGGATGATAGCAGATGAATGAATTCAGAAGTCCAAAAAATGTGGAAGGTTTTAGACTGGACAAGTCAATCACTAGACCTTATCCCAGTTACGCCTGCATTTCACCTCCTGAAAAGAAGACTGAAGGGAGAAAAGGCCTGAAAAAGCATCACAAAAGAGGATTTTCTTCATTTCTTCAAGACTATCTATTTCTAAACTTTTGCTTAGCTAAAAATTGGGTGTCCCCTTGTTAAAATAATTGGGTAGTCTCCTTGTGACTATAACAGCCTCCACTCTTCTAGCAATGGAAGGAGTCCCTTCAGTCAAAATAGCATTTGTGATGTCAGGCGCTGATGTTGGACAAGAAGGCCTGGCTCACAATTGATGTTCCAATTCATCTCAAAGGTGTTCAGTGGAGTTGAGGTCAGGGCTCTGAGCAGGCCACTAGAGTTCCTCTACACCAAACTTATGTCTTTATGAACTCCGCTTTGGGCACAGTCATGCTGGAACAGGAAAGGGCCTCCAGAATGTTCCCACAAAGTTGGAAGCATATTATTTGTCTCCAAATAACACGCTTCCATCAAACTTTGCTACTGGAACTCTAGGTTTTTTGAGGGTCTTGGCGTTCTCCTTGCATTCACCAAACCCAGATCCATCCATCAGACTGCCAGATACTGAAGTGTAAGTCATTACTCTAGAAAACATTTCCATTCCAGAATTTGTGCTTTACACCACTCCAGTTGGAGCCTGGCATTGTGCATAATGATCTTAGGCTTGCATCCAACTGCTTGACGATGGAAACCCTTTTCATGAAGATTCCGATGCACATTTATTTTCCCTGCTGTATCGTTCGTTCTCTTGCTTCGTGACTGAGCTGTTATTGGTCCTAGATACTGGGTTTGGCAGAAACACCTAAACCCAATAATTAGAAGGGGTGTGTACTTTTATATAGTATACTGTATATTAATAGTAAGCTTAATTTCCATTAGCAGAATTAATGCATTCCAAATTTGCTTACTTAGAACCATAGGGTCTTTCTTACTTACTTAGGGCCTTACCCTGTTCGCTTGCATTTTCCATGATGGTACAATAATTACTATCTAATTACCAGTTGCATTAGATTCTACGATAACTGTATATTTAGGATTACTAAAACTATACTGTGCTCAGACTGCATGTAACGGTATTAACGTTCATTGGTTCTTTGGGTTCATTTTGTTGAAAACCATATTGCCAAACTGCATTGGCATCCTCCTTCTGTAAAAGCTTGTCCACATGACTCTTCATCTTTATACACAACTGAAAATCAGCATTATATTCTTTACAAGTGGTGCTTGTATATGTGTGTACATGTGTTATTTATATATATATATATATATATATATATATATATATATGTGTGTGTGTGTGTGTGTGTGTGAGAATAATTAGAATAATATAAAACACTGAAAGCGAAGTAATTAAAAAAAATATTGGCACCTATTGAAATTATTGCAATATTCACTGATATCCATTATCTCTCCATGGATAGTTAGCAACATCCCTGTCTCAAATCAAGTACTTCTGTAGTATATTAGCATTCCTGGTTGGAATTAGCATTGCTGCCAGTATATTTTTCTCACATGAATCATTAGGTCTTCCCTGAAGTTCTAGAAGGCCCTGATGGTTCTCTACAGGTATCGTATAAGAATACAATGCCTAGTGCCTGAATTGAGAAACAGGAAGTTAATTTTGGCTTGGTAACCCTGACTGACAGGGTCTTATACTGGCAGCAGTACAAGTGGCAATATGAATGTGCAGCACTGTCTAAGCTGTATGAAGAACTGAGTAAGGCCTTGGCAGCCGGTAGTGAAGATGACTGTTCAGGGAGAGCATCTCAATCTCTACATTAGCCTCGGCAACACACGTGGCCTCCTTGAGGAGTGACGCTAGTTCTAAATACATCTTTGATATGCCGCAGTGGAGGTACATATGCAGGATTTAACACACATGAGGTGACACCGTGACATCAGAATCTAATTAAACACATTTATGCAGTGACAAGGCTTTAAGCTTTTTTCCCTCCCAGCTGGAGGAGTCTACACTTGGCTTGATGAAGCTTGAATCTCCTACTGCTTGGAGCCTTTTTTGTGCTGGAGGAGAGGAACTTTCGATGAACCCACGTATCTTCCCATGGAGACAGTAATTGGGAGGAATCTTAATGGCATGACCAGGGAGGATGGGATGATTTTCCATTAGTGTAGGAGTGAAAGCCTGGTCATATAAAATGGGATGAGGCGTCCCTCCCGTCTCTCTCTCTCTGTTGCTCTCACCTCGTTCTCCCAAAGTGAGTGGACCTAACAACTGAGAGAGACAGTGGGTGGATGAAAGTAAGGAAAAGAACGAAGAATATGGAAAGTCAAAACAAAGTTAAGTGTAACTGATAGGATTATGCCAATGTAGGGTAAACACAGCTTATCTAATAGAATCAAAATTGAATTTGCCTCTTCGTTCTTGTTATCCCATGGAACAGGAGAGTTTATGCTATTCATGAGGACTTAAGATAGAAGGTGTTCATGAAGGCTTAAGGTCACTAAGGGCTTTACGATCAATAAAGGATTTAATGGTCTATAAGGGCTTTCAAAAAAGAAGGCACAGGTAAGGAGTGTTGAGTTTGCCTTTAACGTCAGTGCAGCTTCTGCCAATTGGCATTAATATGACTTAACCATTGACATGCTGCACTGTAACATGAGTAAGCACAGTTGGCAACTCCCTCTGACAGCAACCCCAACATGCTTTGAGTCAATTAGCTAGTTTTGCTAGTTTGCTCTGGCTCACAAAACGTAGGATGCTCTGAGATGTGGGAAGGTGAAAGTAACAAAGGTGACAACAAATCAGAGGCTACAAAGAAACAGTAGCCATGTGAAGGAGGAATTAACCCATTTATGCCCTACAACTAAAGTTAGCATTATAAGGAAAAGTGACACAGAATGTGTTCTGATTGGTCTTAAGTGATGACATTTTATGCAGTTAAAACTTGGATTAACCTCTCAAAACAATCATTTGAATCTTTTTGATTACATGTAATTTTCAAACTTTTATTCAGAGCCATATTTTCCACATTGCTTTGTTCTATATTAGGGTGATGTTGTATTTTAAGTGGTCCTTTTTAGATGAAACAAACACTCATCGGACTCTTAGTAACATCAAAAACATAAGAGGCTTAGGGTTAGATTTTGGGTTGAGGTTAAGGTTAGGGTAAGGATTAGGGACAGGGTTAGGTTTTGGTTGAGGGTAAGGCTGGGTAAGGCTAGGTTTTGCGTAATGGATGTAACATATTAACAATACATCTACTTAATGTAAGTAATGTATCAACAGAACATCCAGATATTTGCTTCAATGTGTTCAGATGCTTCAATACTGCTACTTCACTGATATGCTGTTGATGTATTACTGATAGTCAGAGTTTATTAATCATCTACTAAGGATCATTCTATATAAAGTGTTGTTAGTATTATATTAGTAGTGCCTTGAGGCCAGAAGTCTAAATTTAATATGATAAATTTACTCATTTAATATGATACATTTACTCATTTAATATGATAAATTTATCACGTTTTATCC
This sequence comes from Pygocentrus nattereri, assembly GCF_015220715.1. Classification (NCBI taxonomy): domain Eukaryota; kingdom Metazoa; phylum Chordata; class Actinopteri; order Characiformes; family Serrasalmidae; genus Pygocentrus; species Pygocentrus nattereri. The sequence goes on along the minus strand of NC_051234.1, from coordinate 23,502,323 downwards.
ATATGGTTTGACTGATATGAAAACAATTATTCATATTGCAAGCAAGCTCAGAAAATTTACTGGCCAAATTTGAAATTTTGTTAGAAATGTTGGTTTAGTGCACAGTACTTTGCAAAGATCAGAGATGACCCTTCACATATTTAATTTCTAGTCAAAATGTTTCTTCTCAAAACTTAATTTTTCTTTGGAATAAAAAGCAGAAAACATATTTACCAGAAAATTACACAGAAACTTCAACCTCTTCAGAATTTAGTGCCTTTGAGACTTGATTTTAGTTTTTCAAAGATATCTGCAGGGAAATTTTTCACACCTCCAAAATTCAGTCTTGGAAGGGTAGATGTTTCATGTTCAGGTTCACACAGTGAAAGTAACTCACATTCAGTGATGAGTTCTGGGCTCTGAGGTGCTCAGTCCATTGTTCTGGGGAAAACTGCAGCTTCTTTGTCTGATTTGCAGTTGCACTTTGCTTTTTGTCTATTTCTCAGTAGTGGTTCCTATCAGCTACACATCCTTTCAGATCCATAGCACTGAGCTGTCATCTTACAGGGGAATGATGGACAGAAACACCTGTGGATTTTTTCAGATCTGAATCAAGAGCGGAACTTGATTTTCTCCTCTCTGTCTCTGTCTCTCTCTCTCTCAATGAAGAAAGTACTGTTTATCACATATTAACAGTTCTGGTGGTCTAGCAGGCCTTGCATGGTTGTTACCACTTCCTTTTCTCTGTCTTTTAATACATTTTTCAACTCCAGTTTTGTTTCCTTCGAATTTCTCCTTCCACATGCAAGTAGATTATCTTATAGCAAATCTTCTTGGAAAACATTTAAATGAAATTAAATAAATGAAGGGTGGTCTCTGACATTTGTACAATACTGTACTTTATTCTGAGTTCATTGTCATGACTTAAAAGACATAATTGAGGCTTTGACACAGAACTTTTGGGTTGGCAGAAGTGTTCTGGATTTACAGGACACACTGTCCATTACTTTTTACTTTTCACAAGTATGTACTTTTTGACCTTCTTCAGATCAGGCAGTGAAATCTGTTAGCCTCGCAACACCCAGCGCACTGCCAGAGTCTCTTTTAATTCTGAAATGAATGCAAATGCAGATTAATGGCTCCCACTTCACTGCCGCCCATTCAATCATTTCGAGTGCTGCCTCTGTCACATGGCCCCCCGGTGGATGGAGGACTTAACGCTTCCCTCATTAGTCACAGTTGAGACTGCTGTACCAGTGTGAGTGATGTATAGAATGGCAGAGAGACTGGTAGCTGCTGCTGGTTCAAATCCAGTCTGATAACTGGGCTTGTGAGCTAATGCTTAAATGCTCATACCGTCATGGCCAACTATTGCATTACACTAACTGATGAGGGAGCCAGATTTATCAAATATTATGTGTTTTTGTTCAGTGCTGGATGTTTGAATTTTCACATTTTAGTGAGTACATGCTTGAGTTCCCAGTGGACATATAATTCTGCTTGTATATATGCTGCTCTTTGTCATGGTTGGATGGTAGTGATGGGATGTCCACTGTGTTTTCCACAGGCAGAGTGACAGTTGGGTTATTGCTGCTCTTGAGTGCACAGCTGGTGTTTCTAGAAAAAGAATATCTGGTTGGTATCGTGTGCACTCACTCATTTACACAAAGATTGATCTGCCATTTGCTCTGTGTCTTAGCCAACAGGATTTCAGATCTTATTCTCTAATTCCTCTCATTTACAACACGACCAGGTTTTGGAAGGTCACTTTTTAATTTGGTTACATTAGATGACTGAACACCTCAGCCATCTAATGAAACTGAATAGTTTGTCAGGTTCTTGTTTTTCATTGATGAACCTTTCACATCTAGATGGCAATGAAATTACCACAGGACAAGTGAGTTTCTGGTGGGTTATATTTTCTACAAATCTGGACATGTGGCTATATGATGATGGAAACCAAACGATGATATTGTGCATATATAAATACACTGATCAGGCATAACATGACCACCTCATTGTTTCTGTGCTCATTGTCCAGTTTATCAGCTCAGCTTACTATATAGCTGCAATTTGTAGTTCTACAATTACAGACTGTAGTCCATCTGTTTCTCTGCATACTTTGTTAGCCACCTTTTATCCTGACAAAAGTACAGCTAAAAACATATTTCGGACTTTTAACTGACTTGGACATCAGACTAAAATCTTTTTGTATTGAATGAACCCATACCTTAATTATGTTCATTTCATTAAAAGAAATGATTGAACATTCCATGTTGTTGTCACTACTGATACAATAATATTTCCAAAGCAATACAGTAGTGACAATTTAGCTCATTTTGACATGGCTGTATGAATAGGGTTAGGGTTAGAAATATGACATCATGCATTTTCACTACCAATTTAAATAGGTCACTCAGTTGATGCACAGGTAGTCTAGGTCTTCATATTTTAAAAAAATGTAATAATGTATCCAATACTGCACAGGACTAAATCAATTTGCACATGGTGCAGCATTTATTAGTTAAAAATCACCTAAAAACACAAAATGAAAAATGAAGCTCTGCCTTTAGAGGTTTCTCTGCAAAAGTATAAACAGGCACAAACACTCACTGTCCACTTTACTGGATACACCAACCTTGCAGTTTCACTCACTGTTCACTTCATGAGCTCCAACTACATTGTAGGTCCACTATATTGGTTTACAGTAGCCCATCTGTTGATGCACAATTTCTCAGCCTGCCTCCATTTCATACATCACTGCTCATTTTCTGACCACAGGACCCCTGTTGACCAGATGTAATTTTGGTGGTGGAACATTCTCAGCGGTGGCACTGACATGGTGACAATGTCAAAGAATACACAGCGATGTTGCTGGGGTTTTTACACACCACAGTGTCACTGGCAGGCTAAGAATAGGTCACCAGCTGAAATATCCAGCCAAGAAAGGTTCTGTGGTCAGAAACAAACCACTGAAAAAGAGCTAGAGTTTGACTAATACAAATTGAGCATTAATGGTTGAGCTTTAGTCTCTAAATATACACCAAGGTGAAGCTATCTAAAAAAAAAAAAATCGGTTGGGGTTTCTAATAAAGTGGCCACTAAGGGGCATAACAATTCTTTCCAAAGTCCTCCAGAGGGACCATATAACAAGAAAAAGGTTTTGTATGCATTAGAGGAAACTGGATTATGCCATGCCTGAGTGGCTGCAAGTACTGTGGAGAAATCTGCCGTTTTCACATTGAACCTTTCATCAGACAGTAACAGTTCTCAAGTCTGGTTCAAATGGTACAAATTCTCATTATTTCATATTGATCCTCACTCTACAAAGCATTTACCAACTGTGTGTGCCATGAAGCCAAACGAACTGAATTTACAATGGTTTAAAGAATATGTTGGCCTTGGCTCAATGGATTGGGTCCACCATCATTTAATCATTTACTTTAACCTCAACTGAATCTCAGAATTTGCCTTTTTAAAACTATTATTATTTATGTAGGACCAATGTGGTGCTTTTATCTTGCCCAAAGTTGCCAAATAGGATACAGTGTAAAAAGGTTTTATATTCTTGTGTAGTCTGGTTAAATAAGGACAAAATGGGGCAAAATATTTATTTTAGTAACAAAATCATCTAATACATTTCTTCTAAATAGTCTTCTTTTTAGGGATGTCAAGATTCTGTTTTTTGCGCTGCAGTCAAAGTACTATAAAGGGGAATTCCACCAATTTTTCAAAACTTCTAATTCAGTCCTTATGGAAACAGAGTCATTCAGAGTGGATGGATGTGAAGTGGTTCATTGTAGAGAAACTTACAGACTCCGATTTCTTTACAGTGGTGGTGATAGGACCGAGGGGTCACCATGTCTACAACACAAATCTAGCTCTTTATTTATTATAGAAAAATCACCACTGATCCACATGTGTCTTCTGAGTTTTTACATGTATTGTTGATAATGGTAAAATAGTCATAAACCTGAAAAAAATAGCTGTTTCTTGGAAGCTATTGTGCCTTACGACACGTGCGTGTACCTCAATCACTGATAGATGAAAATAAGCCAAAATTACGCTAAAACTTTATCACAAAAATATCATAAAACAATGTGTCGGAGTCGTATATGTAACCATTTCATGTAAAAACTTTCTGTGAGTTAGCATTTCAGAGGCAACTCTTCAGACATCTGGTTCGTATCACCATCACTGTGAAGGATTCTGTCTAGGTATGTTTCTAGAAAGAAGCATTTCACACAGCCACACAATTTAAGCAAGACATCAGCACTGTCCTAACAAAACCGCATATATTCAAAATGGTAACTTACAAGAGAACAAAAAATGCTTATCAACGTAAGTTACTATAACAAGATTTTATTCTACATGACGTTGGATTTCTATTGGTCCATTCATCATGAAATGTTAACACAAGCTGCTGTGGTCAAATGATGTAGAAAAAAAAACAGTTAAATGGTTTTGATATCACAGCCATGATATGCTAAGTTTCCAATTAATGTTAAATAAAAATAGCTTCATTTTAATATGTGCATACTATTCTGCACTGATATGCTTTGTTATTTGCATATTTTTTAAAGGAGCATTTTATAGTGTGTTTAATATTGGCATTACTTAATATTTATTAGTCTGCAGTGAAATCACTTTGTTTTGATATAGTCTTATGCAGAAGTTTGAATGCCCCTCACCAAAATAAAATGTGACATTTTCTGCTAATTTTAGAGAACAATTTATTGCTAATGTACCACTGAGTTTAAAATATTGGATAAAATAAAGCATAAAATATAAAATGTGCCATATGTTTTGCACAGGCCACATTTTATGGTTAACATTTTCCTCAATATGTCAAGTTCAGCAAGTA